>NC_047109.1:46304113-46655464 GCF_902500255.1 Thalassophryne amazonica | reverse complement strand
TTTGAAATAGACAGACAGAAAGTGGAAAACTGTGCTGTGGTCTGATGAGTCCACATTTCAAATTGTTTTTGGAAATCATGGATGTCATGTCCTCCGGACAAAAGTGGAAAAAGGCCATCCAGATTGTTACCAGCGCAAAGTTCAAAAGCCAGCATCTGTGATGGTATGGGGGTGTGTTAGTGCCCATGGCATGGGCAACTTACACATCTGTGATGGCACCATCAATGCTGCAAGGTACATCCAGGTTTTGGAGCAGCACATGCTGCCATCCAAGCAGCGTATTTTTCAGGGATATCTCTGCTAATTTCAGCAAGACAATGCCAAGCCACATTCTGCATGTGTTACAACAGCGTGGCTTCATAGTACAAGAGTGCGGGTACTAGACTAACCTGCCTGCAGTCCAGACCTGTCGCCCATTGACCCCGGACTGTTGAACAACTGAAGTCGTACATCAAGCAAGAATGGGAAAGAATTCCACCTACAAAGCTTCAACAATTAGTGTCCTCAGTTCCCAAATGCTTATTGAGTGTTGTTAGAAGGAAAGGTGATGTAACACAGTGGTAAACATACCACTGTCCCAGCTTTTTGAAACGTGTTGCAGGCATCCATTTCAAAATGAGCAAATATTTGCACAAAAACAATAAAGTTTATCAGTTCGAACATTAAATATCTTGTCTTTGTGGTGTATTCAATTGAATATAGGTTGAAGAGGATTTGCAAATCATTGTATTCTGTTTTTATTTACATTTTACACAACGTCCCAACTTCATTGAAATTGGGGTTGCATACTGGAGCACTACAATAGACTGCCAACCGGTCAAGGGTGTACCCCATGCCCTATGACTGCTGGGAAAGGCTACAGCCCTATGTAACCCTTAACTGGAGGAAGTGGGTATAGAAAATGAATGAATGCATACTGGAGTGGGTGTGTGTGTGTGTGGGGGGGGGGAGGTGTATTTGGTTTGAACCATCGCTCAGGCCTTTCAAGAAGTCCCTGTGTCTTGGTTCCACCTCTCTTGCCTCACTGATAAGTACGAGTCCTGTCAGTGAGAAGGCAAATACAGTACTTAAGATTCCTCTCTCATTCTGTCCTTACATTTAGGCTTTAATTAAAGCCAGAGCAAGAGATGAGGGCAAACGAGTGATAGCCCAGCAATGAGCCGATGCTATCAAGGGGCCAGGCAGGTAGAACCGATGAGAGATGAAGGGCCGACATCTGGTCTCAGCGTGTGTGTGTGTGTGTGTGTGTGTGTGTGTTTGTGTGTGTGTGTGTGTGTGTGTGAAAGTAAAAACAAAGAAGAAAAAAACAAGAGTCTATGTTTAAGCATGTGTGAATGTGTATATACAAGCACACGCCACTTTGTGCGTGTGTGTGTGTGTGTATACGAACGTGCTGGAAACTGCACGTTGCTCTCGGAGCTAAACAGCTGTAGTGAGGCTGCTATCTGATATTTATAAGCAGCTCATGAATATGGATGGGCGGTGAGATGGGACTGATGTTTGTCCTCTAAGAGGGGATGAAAGGAGAATGTGCTCTCTTCCCTGAGAGACCCAGTCAGGGCCACTCACGGAGCGTACGATGGGAGCCGCGAGTGCCAATAAGACAGAGACCGGAGTGGTTGCTGGCGGATTGGGGCAGATGGTAACATTTAATGAAATGTGTTGTGGCGATTCAAAGCAATTCCCTTTTGAGCTGCTAAATTAAAAACTTCTAACAAAATACTAGAAATACTTCCGTAGTAACAACAATAGACCCATTTAACTTGTCTTATTCATTTGGTAGTTTGAAAGGAAGGTAAGTGATAGTGAAGTGTCAAATCATTTTGTCATCACTCGCTCATATTTGGTTTAAGAATTACAGAGATATCTAAGAGGTGATTTGAACATCATTAAGGGCCCCTTCACACATAGTACAAATGTGGCTGAATTGCACATGAAGAAGGAATCGTATGCAATAAGTGTAAAATCGGAACTGCCTCTAATGCCTCATACACACACTATTTGTGCACACCAGCGGCTGAAAGACAGAGTGTGCCTTTTGAGAGCCCATTCGATCCCTCTCACGGCAGGTGTCGGCCAAATTCCAGGTGACACACACGAACATCTAACACCGCTCACTTGGCACTTAGAAAATATGTGGCCATTCATGCTGTTAGCATGAAAACAGTCCGCAGACAATCACTTTCGAGCTGGCTGTGAAATTTGTCTAAGTGCCCCCACGACTGTTAAGTTGCCAAGTACACATGTGGCGTGCCAGAGTGTCGGCTCCCCCCACAACACGTGTGCATGTGTTTCGCCCGCTCCCCCCAACAGATGGCGGGCGTGTGGTTCACGCCCCCGCCCCCCACAGGCGAGGTGCCTCTCATCTGATCACAGAGTGACACCTTGGTCTCCGTGCTGACCGGACAGGATGTGTGGCTGGCTGCCAACAGCAGCAGCGGTTGACATCACTGGTTCTGGACATCACAGCTGCAGAACACATACCGTGTTTTGACGGACACATGCGTGTGTGCTTGCTGTCCTAATGTGGAAATACATAAAAACACATCACTTTTGCGACGGGCTGGAGAGCGTGCACAGCATGCACATTGTCAGACTGTCCCAGCTGAAATGGACCGTCAGTTCATGTGGACACGCAGCAGGCGATCTGAATGTCACGTCTGTCTGACAGACATACGCGTGTCGGGCCGGATATGCATGTCCTGTGAGCGGCACACTGCAGGACTATATGACAAGTGACAGTGCGACAAATACGCCACTTTCAGTCATGTATCAGAAATACGCCGTAAGAACGCCATTTGATCAGTTATTATGGTGCTTTTTTCTCTCTTTTTTAAAAATATGCTTATCTCTTTGTTGATTTTAGTCATTTCACGCTCCTGTTATAAGACAGTGACTGTAGCGCAGTGGTAAAGTTTCCGTCTGCTAATCAGAGCTTTTGCAAATTGCAGGTTCGAATCCCATGGGTGGCATGTATTTTTCTTTTTTTTTTCACAGCAGCTGAGCGATGTGGTTACACATGCTCCAGCTGCTGGCACTGTGTTCCCACTACGATGGTTTCATGTACGCAATGGTGTCGTGCATGAAACTGTCACAGCGGGATCATTCACGCCTGCCCATCGGCTCGATATTTTCGTGCTGTTCTGCCATGATTTGCCCTGATTTGTACCTATTTCTACTATGTGTGAAGGGGCCCTAAGCAAGGGTAAGTCAACAAAGTGGAACTTGCAGGTACCACGTTGTCAATCTGCAGTTAATCATACATAATTATGTAACTTACAATAGGAAGATGAAACTATGCAATCTAATCAGTAACTGAGTCATAGCCTGGTGCTTTCTGATGGCTAAACTTTTACCCGAATAACTGCTTGAATTGACTCAAACTTGGCAGGTCATGTTTTACAACCACTAGACTAGGGGTTAATTTACTAAGATCTCAGATAATGAGTGCAAAATTGCTTGGGCAATCCAAACTTTTATACATTGGGGTGGAGACAGTTTGGTATGTGATTTACTCACACTAATTGCGTAATTGATAGCAGGTGGTAAAATGGCATAGACAGCAATATGTACATAAATGACAATTTAGCACAAGTTAGTGGCGATAAGTGCGAAAGGAAATTTAATCAGCCACTTGCAGGTATGCATCTTGTGCTTTGTTATGCACAATCTCTGCCACATAACTGAGCCTGTTCATGTGCTGGAAATTAGCCCTCTGGGGCCCAGGAGTATTTTCAAAACTTTACCACACCTTCAGTTATTCACAGCTAGTCTGCTCTTTGTAAGCTGGATCTCAGAAAGTAAGCAGAGTGGGTTGTGGTTCGTACGTATATGGGAGACCTCTTTGGAAGACCATGTGGTCTTCCAGGCTGGAGGAACAGGCTAGAACTGGAGTTGTGTCAAGAAGGGCATCTGGTGTAAAACCTGTGTTGGATCCGCTGTAGCGACCTCATATAAAAACTAACAACAACAACCATGCCCATATGTTGCATATAAAAAATGTTCACAGCATCCTCAGTGTTATGCTCTGTGCTGGAATGACATGTTATGTTTTTGTGTACCTCATGTCTGCACTGAAGCAGGAAAGAATGCCTTTAGTTTTTCAGCTCACTCTGATTGGAATGTTCTCCAATCCGATCTGAAACTGTCTAGACCAGGGTTCACCAACTCTGTTCCTGGAGGGCACATGCCCTGCATTTTTTCTAACACTCCCTGATCCACTCCCAGGCAATTACAGTATCTCTATCAGGTGTGCTCAGGCAATCAACAGCTGGAAGACACCACTTAAAAAAAAACAAAAAACAGGTGTAACTTGAGTAGGTTTGCTGTGGCGACCCCAAGTGAAAACAAGGGGGCAGCTAAAGGGACTTACTTTACCATATACTGTATGTACTGTAGAAATAATTTGGATCTAAATATGAGAAAGTTAAATACTTTTTAAGAAAATTCTTCAAATCTTTATTGAAAATGCACCTTTATTGATGTTGATGAACTGTTTTGGTGCTAGAAATGGGTTTACCAAAGTGTTTTGCTCAAAAACATGTACAATATGAATCAAAATGTATATTTTATTTTTCATTTATATAGTGCCAAATCACAACAAAGTTGCCTCAAGGCGTTTCACACAAATAAGGTCTAAGCTTACCAACCCCCAGAGCAAGCACACAGATGACAGCGGTAAGGAAAAACTTAATCTGATGATTTGAGGAAGAAACCTCAAGCAGACCAGACTCAAAGGGGTGACCCTCTGCTTGGGCCATGCTACCAACACAATTTACAAAACAATTCACAAAACAAATATACAGGAAATTTTACCGGTGCACAGGACAGGAGGGTTGCAGAAACACACACACCACACCTATCTTTGGAGCCGCACCTCAAACAGAGAGAAAAAAACAGAATCAGGCATCAGAAAGACAACAAATACAGTGTAATTTGACAGCTTTAAGCAACAAGAAAAACAGAAGAAATACTATATCAATTTATACATGAAAAATAAAATCCCTCATCATTTCCAGCCAGATGTGCACAAATATCTGTTATTGGATGAAAAGCGGAAAGCACCTCACAAAAATGCCCATTTGCTCTGTGGGGGAAAGGACACAGTTCTTTGCCTTCCATCTTGCTGTCTATAAATCTATCTACACTCAACAAAAATATAAATGCAACACTTTTGGTTTTGCTCCCATTTTGTATGAGATGAACTCAAAGATCTAAAACTTTTTCCACATACACAATATCACCATTTCCCTCAAATATTGTTCACAAACCAGTCTAAATCTGTGATAGTGAGCACTTCTCCTTTGCTGAGATAATCCATCCCACCTCACAGGTGTGCCATACCAAGATGCTGATTAGACACCATGATTAGTGCACAGGTGTGCCTTAGACTGTCCACAATAAAAGGCCACTCTGAAAGGTGCAGTTTTGTTTTATTGGGGGGGATACCAGTCAGTATCTGGTGTGACCACCATTTGCCTCATGCAGTGCAACACATCTCCTTCGCATAGAGTTGATCAGGTTGTCAATTGTGGCCTGTGAAATGTTGGTCCACTCCTCTTCAATGGCTGTGCGAAGTTGCTGGATATTGGCAGGAACTGGTACACGCTGTCGTATACGCCGGTCCAGAGCATCCCAAACATGCTCAATGGGTGACATGTCCGGTGAGTATGCCGGCCATGCAAGAACTGGGACATTTTCAGCTTCCAAGAATTGTGTACAGATCCTTGCAACATGGGGCCGTGCATTATCCTGCTGCAACATGAGGTGATGTTCTTGGATGGCACAACAATGGGCCTCAGGATCTCGTCACGGTATCTCTGTGCATTCAAAATGCCATCAATAAAATGCACCTGTGTTCTTCGTCCATAACAGACGCCTGCCCATACCATAACCCCACCGCCACCATGGGCCACTCGATCCACAACATTGACATGAGAAAACCGCTCACCCACACGACGCCACACACGCTGTCTGCCATCTGCCCTGGACAGTGTGAACCGGGATTCATCCATGAAGAGAACACCTCTTCAACGTGCCAAACGCCAGCGAATGTGAGCATTTGCCCACTCAAGTCGGTTACGACGACGAACTGGAGTCAGGTCGAGACCCCGATGAGGACGACGAGCATGCAGATGAGCTTCCCTGAGATGGTTTCTGACAGTGTGTGCAGAAATTCTTTGGTTATGCAAACTGATTGTTTCAGCAGCTGTCCGAGTGGCTGGTCTCAAACGATCTTGGAGGTGAACATGCTGGATGTGGAGGTCCTGGGCTGGTGTGGTTACACGTGGTCTGCGGTTGTGAGGCTGGTTGGATGTACTGCCAGATTCTCTGAAACGCCTTTGGAGACGGCTTATGGTAGAGAAATGAACATTCAATACACGAGCAACAGCTCTGGTTGACATTCCTGCTGTCAGCATGCCAATTGCACGCTCCCTCAAATCTTGCGACATCTGTGGCGTTGTGCTGTGATAAAACTGCACCTTTCAGAGTGGCCTTTTATTGTGGGCAGTCTAAGGCACACCTGTGCACTAATCATGGTGTGTAATCAGCATCTTGGTATGGCACACCTGTGAGGTGGGATGGATTATCTCAGCAAAGGAGAAGTGCTCACTATCACAGATTTAGACTGGTTTGTGAACAATATTTGAGGGAAATGGTGATATTGTGTATGTGGAAAAAGTTTTAGATCTTTGAGTTCATCTCATACAAAATGGGAGCAAAACCAAAAGTGTTGCGTTTATATTTTTGTTGAGTGTATAATGCCATCTTAATAGTCATGTTGGCACGCACTTCAAGCTAAGGGCTTCCCGCAATAATCCACTGTTCAGTTTTCCATCCTTGTCCATCTAAAATTTTCTGGTGCCCAAACTGCATTCAATAACTTCCATTGTGTTTTCCATCTTGTTTATTTTTGGAATGTAAAAGCTTTCATGTTAAGAAACAGCACATGGTGTGGTGTGCACATGTGCTGCACTGAGTTCTTGTCTGTTGTTCAACTTGCCCCCAGGGAAATACTGTGTTAAAAAGTGATTCCACATTCAGAAAAAAAAGTGACTTATATATGCTTTTCCCGTTCAAGAGGCATTTTTTGACAAGCAGGTGTGACTTATACTTCGATGTGACTAATACTCTGGAAAATATGGTTGCTTATGAGTCATAATTGACGGGACAGCCACCACCATAACTTAAAACAAAGAGCTGTTGTAGTGACTGAACTATGATACCAAGAAATTCACCATGTGCCAGAGACACTCCCAGTAATAAATTCAGTTGGTTTTGCCTCCCTTTTGGGGGATTAAAAGTGTCAGCAGTAGATCTTGTGTACCCCTCCCATTCAGCTAGGATTTTGTTTTGACATTTTCTGAGATATTTGCACTATTCATTCATACAGGAAATATTTCCGTGTGCTTTTGTTTAACATTGTTTGGCATCAAGACAAGTTTAATGCTTTGGAACAATGTTTTTGTACTGTAATAAATAAAGTCCAGTGTCTTGTCACCATATGAAGAAACTAAATACAGTAGTGTTCAGAATAATAGTAGTGCTATGTGACTAAAAAGATTAATCCAGGTTTTGAGTACATTTCTTATTGTTACATGGGGAAACAAGGTACCAGTAGATTCAGTAGATTCTCACAAATCCAACAAGACCAAGCATTCATGATATGCACACTCGTAAGGCTATGAAATTGGGCTATTAGTAAAAAAAAGTAGAAAAGGGGGTGTTCACAATAATAGTAGCATCTGCTGTTGACGCTACAAACTCAAAACTATTATGTTCAAACTGTTTTTTTTAGCAATCCTGTGAATCACAAAACTAGTATTTAGTTGTATCACCACAGTTTTTCATGATTTCTTCACATCTGCGAGGTATTAATTTTGTTGGTTTGGAACCAAGATTTTGCTCATTTACTAGTGTGCTTGGGGTCATTGTCTTGTTGAAACACCCATTTCAAGGGCATGTCCTCTTCAGCTTAAGGCAACATGGCCTTTTCAAGTATTTTGACATATCCACCTGATCCGTGACACCTGGTATGCGATATATAGGCCCAACACCATAGTAGGAGAAACATGCCCATATCATGATGCTTACACCACCATGCTTCACTGTCTTCACTGTGAACTGTGGCTTGAATCCAGAGTTTGGGGGTCATCTCACAAACTGTCTGCTGCCCTTGGACCCAAAAAGAACAATTTTACTCTCATCAGTCCGCAAAATATTCCTCCATTTCTCTTTAGGCCAGTTGATGTGTTCTTTGGCAAATTGTAACCTCTTCTGCACATGTCTTTTATTTAACAGAGGGACTTTGCGGGGGATTCTTACAAATAAATTAGCTTCACACAGGCGTCTTCTAACTGTCACAGCACTTACAGGTAACTCCAGACTGTCTTTGATCATCCTGGAGCTGATCAATGGGTGAGCCTTTGCCATTCTGGTTATTCTTCTATCCATTTTGATGGTTGTTTTCCATTTTCTTCCACGCGTCTCTGTTTTTTGTCAGTTTTAAAGCATTGGAGATCATTGTAGATGAACAGCCTATAATTTTTTGCACCTGCATATAAGTTTTCCCCTCCCCAATCAACTTTTTAATCAAACTACGCTGTTCTTCTGAACAATGTCTTGAACGTCCCATTTTCCTCAGGCTTTCAAAGAGAAAAGTATGCTCAGCAAGGTGCTGTACAGACCAAGGGAAGTGCAGTTGAGGATCACCCCCATAATCAAGTGGCATGATCTGGTATCTGGGGCTCCACTTATCATACTGGGAACAACACAGGTACATAACTACAGTCTCAGGCTATATAGTACACCTCATCTCCCTCAGTGCTGTGTTCTTACTTGATGCCTCTTTTGACCTTTTTTTTAAACCTGAACAAAGGCAAAGAGGACACTATTTCCCAATTTAACATCTTGTACAATCCACCTCTGGAAAAGGCCAAGGTGACCCCAACATATCACCTGGCTGTGGCTGATAAATATCTACTAGTGGTAGCT
Organism: Thalassophryne amazonica; assembly: GCF_902500255.1. Lineage (NCBI taxonomy): Eukaryota > Metazoa > Chordata > Actinopteri > Batrachoidiformes > Batrachoididae > Thalassophryne > Thalassophryne amazonica. The sequence goes on along the minus strand of NC_047109.1, from coordinate 46,646,470 downwards.
GAGTATGGACCAGTTGTATGCCTAACTGGTTGTGATCCAGGATCAATGGACATTCTGTCATGTGGTTGAATGTGCACATGCCCAAATGTGGCCGTGCTTTATTACGTTCGGAACAATTACACAAATAAACTGTTTACACAGTAAGCAGCTGCCATCGTGCACCGTGCCAGCCACCAGCCTGATGCGCATTTGTGCATTCCATATGACGTGAACATGTGTGCAGTCAACAGCTCCGATGACATGGAAACTAACTCTTGCTGCAAATGGTGCTTTAATGTTTGAATGTGATGTACCTGGATGACATTTGGATGATTGCGTTCCACACAGATGGCATGTCTCGGCTCAAGGTTGATTGGCACACTGCTGACTGATTGGCCAGCTCATGCTGGAATGTTTCCAGGAAGCGCATCGTGGTCAGCACCTGTGTGGGAACAGACAACCACCTGGCTCCTCACCATATCTCTGGGATGGCTGCAGTTCTGCACGCAACTCCAGTTTCACTTGCCTTGGTAATCAAAATTGGTTTGTGAGCCAATTGTTGTCATTTGCAAGAAAATCCTTGCATTCCCTGAATACACGCTCATGTCAGACTGCTCCATTTGCAAGATCCTCTAACAAGTCGAACGCAGCCACTGTTAGTGCCAGTTTCTCATCACTTAGTGCATGGTTATATACATCCATATAATTGCAAACACGTGGGTGTGTTAATTGCTCATCACTGTGTCTCTTATGTGCACATCACTCTGATGACTTCTTTTCACACTGTTAATGGTTTCCCAACATCACCTCTACATGTGGGCAGTGGAACAATAGCTGTAGAAACGTGCGTACGCCACCCAGAATTTTTGCGTGACGCACCACGCATTTCCACGGTCATATCACTTTTAATACATCTGAACGTTGGCGTGGAGATGGATGTACGTCAGGTTTTGGTGTGTGAGCATGCTTTTTACCCGAGGCCCATGGTCATTAGCTCAGTTAATGAGCTGTCTCTGAGAAAATCAGGCGGGGGGTCCTAACGACCCGACTTGGATTTTGATGAAATTTTCACCAATTACCCTTCAAATAGACTGATTAGGCATGGTAAAGTTATTTTTCATCAGACCAAATTTTACCCCATTTTTGGTCAATTCAAAATTTGATGTCAAAACACCCCGAGAATCTGTTACACTCAAATATACAGTAAAAATGGCCAACATTGACAAAGCAATTTTCAATTCCGAGCAGGTGGTTAGAAAATTCCAGTCAATACTTTACCTATTTCAGCAACCAAAGTATCTATTTATATGTTTTCAAATATAGGGAGTGGATTTATGGGGTTAGTTTTATGATCAGAGGTCAAGGTCATTGTGTAATTCCAAGGTCAATCTCCAAAAAGAAAGATATTTTTTGCTTTTTGGACGGAAAACAAAGTGTCAGAATACCCGAACTGTATCACATGATCATACGTCTTACTTTTGTTTAGCTGAGCTAAACCCCATTACGAAAATAACAAACTAGACCATCTTTCTGCAAACATGTCAGTACCAGATAATATACAATCTATATCATATTTTCTCATTTAATGCAATTTTATGCTTATGACATCACATGAAGCTACATACACTATTACACATACATCTACAACTCGAGTTCCAATGAAGTTGGGACGTTGTGTAAAATGTAAATAAAACAGAATACAATGATTTGCAAAAAAGCTGGGACAGTGGTATGTTTACCACTGTGTTACATCACCTTTCCTCCTAACAACATTCAATAAGCATTTGGGAACTGAGGACACTAATTGTTGAAGCTTTGTAGGTGGAATTCATTCCCATTCTTGCTTGATGTACGACTTCAGTTGTTCAACAGTCCGGGGTCTCCGTTGTCGTATTTTGCGCTTCATAATGTGCCACACATTTTCAGTGACAGATCTGGACTGCAGGCAGGTTAGTCTAGTACCCGCACTCTTTTTCTACAAAGCCACACTGTTGTAACGTGCAGAATGTGGCTTGGCATTGTCTTGCTGAAATAAGCAGGGACGTCCCTGAAAAAGACGTTGCTTGGGTGGCAGACGTGTGTTGCTTCAAAACCTGGATGTACCTTTCAGTATTGATGGTGCCACCACAGATGTGTAAGTTGCCCATGTCATGGGCACTAACACACCTCCATACCATCACAGATGCTGGCTTTTGAACTTTGCGCTGGTAACAATCTGGATGGTCTTTTTCCTCTTTTGTCCGGAGGACACAATGCCAATGATTTCCAAAAACAAATTGAAATGTGGACTCATCAGACCACAGTACACTTTTCCACTTTGCATCTCTCCATTTCAAATGAGCTCGGGCCCAGAGAAGGCGGCAGCATTTCTGGATGTTGTTGATGTATGGCTTTCACTTTGCATGGAAGAGTTTTAACTTGCACTTGTAGATGTAGTGACAAACAGTGTTAACTGACAATGGTTTTCTGAAGTGTTCCTGAGCCCACGTGGTAAGATCCTTTACACAATGATGTCGGTTTTTAATGCAGTACCGCCTGAGGGATCGAAGGTCACGGGCATTCAAAGTTGGTTTTCGGCCTTGCACATGTAGAAAGTTCTCCAGATTCTCTGAATTTTCTGATTATATTATGGACTGTAGATGATGGAATCCCTAAATTCCTTGCAATTGAATGTTGAGAAACATTGTTCTTAAAGTGTTGGACTATTTTTTCATGCAGTTGTTCACAAAGTGGTGATCGTCGCCCGTCTTTGCTTGTGAATGGCTGAGACTTTTGGGGATGCTCCTTTTATATCCAATCATGAGTGTCCTCAAGTTCCCAAACACTTATTGAGTGTTGTTAGAAAGAAAGGTGATGTTACACAGTGGTAAACATACCACTGTCCCAGATTTTTTTGAAAGGTGTTATAGGCATCCATTTCAAAATGAGCAAATATTTGCACAAAAACAATAAAGTTTATCAATTTGAACATTAAATATCTTGCCTTTGTGGTGTATTCAAATCAATATAGGTTGAAGAGGATTTGCAAATCATTGTATTCTGTTTTATTTACATTTTACACAATGTCCCAACTTCACTGTAATTGGGGTTGTACATTTACAGCAATCAAATGCCTGGATACCAACAATAGACTGAATGGAGCAGCTGACAGTGCTCAATTTCATTCTGAACGTTGTCCATTATATGATGTCAATCAAATAAAACAACAGAAATATATATATATATATATATATATATATATATATATATATATATATATATATATATATATATATATATATATATACTGGATTACATCAGTAGGTCATCTGCAAGGAAGTCTGCTATCAAAGAATAAAACCAGATCAATAGCCAGTGATATAAAATGTTCACATGCTTAAGTAAGAAAATGTAACTAATGATTTCTGTTTGACCAATAATGCATTAAGATCATCTAGTTTGTTTTTTTTTTCATAATGGAGTTTAGCTTAGCTACACAAAGTAAGATATTATGATCATGTGCTACAATACCGTATTCTGACACTTTTTTCTGTCCAAACAGCAAATAAAGTCTTTCATTTTGGAGATTGACCTTGGAATTACACAATGACCTTGACCTCCGATCACAAAACTAACCTCATAGTTCTACTCCCTATACAGTTGTATGTAAAAGTTTGGGCACCCCTGATGATTTCCATGATTTTCTGATATAAATCATTGGTTGTTTGGATCAGCAATTTCAGTTAAATATATCATATAGCAGACAAACAGTGATATTTGAGAAGTGAAATGAAGTTTTCGGATTTACAGAAAGTCTGCAATAATTCTTTAAACAAAATTAGGCATGTGCATAAATGTGGGCACCCCAACAGAAAAAATATATCAATATTTAGTAGATCCTCCTTTTGCAGAAATAACAGCCTCTAAACGCTTCCTACCGCTTCCAATGAGAGTCTGGATTCTGGTTGCAGGTATTTTGGACCATTCTTCTTTACAAAACATCTCAGGTTTGTTGGTTTCCGAGCATGGACAGCCTGCTTAAAATCACACCACAGTTTTTCAATAATATTGAAATAATATGGCCATTCCAGAACATTGTACTTGTTCCTCTGCATGAATGCCTTAGTAGATTTTGAGCAGTGTTTAGGGTTGTTGTCTTGTTGAAAGATCCAGCCCCAGTGCAACTTCAACTTTGTCACTGATTGATGAACATTGTTCTCAAGAATCTGTTGATATTGAGTGGAATCCATGTGACCCTCAACTTTAACAAGATTCCCAGTACCTGCATTGGCCACACAGCCACACAGCATGATGGAACCACCTCCAAATTTTACTGTGGGTAACAAGTGTTTTTCTTGGAATGCTGTGTTCTTTTTCATGTCAGTGTTGCGTTTATATTTTTGTTGAGTGTATTTTAATGTAATTGATTCTCAGGGTGTTTTGACATCAAATTTTGAATTGACCAAAAATGGGGTAAAATTTGGTCTGATGAAAAACAAACTTTACCATGCCTAATCAATCTATTTGAAGCTTAATTGGTGAAAATATTATCAAAATCTATCGGGACACCTAAATTGCCACCTGCATGATTTTCTCAGAAACAGCTCATTAATAACAAAAGTCGTTGGTCATAGTGCACATTGTAATTCTGGGCAACAAACATTTAGTCAAGGACATCAGATGTTTGGCCTAATACACCCCGTGGGTCATCACATTGAGAGACAGGATCAGAAGAAGGAGAACATGAGGGCATACAGCAGCACTGTGTTGTAACATGCCTTTCGATGTTAATCACAGAGTCATCTATCAACCTCATTACGTGGGCGCTAAGTAACCTGTACATGCATTAGCCCTCCCAAATTACCATAATAGGTTGAATTTTAATATGGCTAATAGGCTGCCACGACCTTGCCCATTCACTCAGCAGGTACTTGCACCCAGCTGATGTGAAATGGACATATTTTGAGACTAAATGACCATTAGGGACGTTTAGCCATTATTGATATATATTTATGCATCTGAAAGGGGATGGAGAAATGGATGATGGACAGGAACATTTTCAGGCAGAAATCAATAAAAGGAGGGGGTAAAGCTGAAATGGTGTACTGTATGTCAAAAAGTTGTTTTTGATCTTTTGGTGCACAAAACATAAAGTGGCCTTTTAACTGGATAGAACGTTTTGCCCCGTTGGCCTTCATGTCTGAATGTGCTGGTGTAGGCGTGCCCTGTGGGCACCAACAGGAAGTGCGTCAGTGTGTGTGCAATGTGGTACCAGGAGGGCAGATGCATACAGAGGAGGAGAAGGGGCAGAATTTCAAAAATGCGCCTACGCCAAACCCCGCGGGGTTAACATTTTGTTTTTCTCTGAGCCTTTGTGGTAGTGAACAAATGATCCCAGGAGCTGGACAATAATGTTTTTATGGGACGCTAAATGTTGAGCTCAACAAGGTCATTGTGGGAGTGTAATGGCCAACACGTGCCCAGGCTTGAACTTCTGCAGCCTCACAGTTGGTCCGTGGGCCAGAGGGGAGGAGAGGAGGAGAAGACAAGGACTCATACACTTTGGTGTTATGAGGGACAAGTGTCTCTCAGAACATGAAATGTCTGGATGACCAAACTAGACTAGACCAGACTTGGTCTTATAAACTGGCCCGGAGAGATAATGCTTCCTTCGAGCTAATCTGTGCACAGACACCCACAAGCTGGCATCTCATGAACAATAACCCCTTCAAACAACAATCCTTTTCTTGCTGTGGCTTTTGGACATGGCGGTTTTCATCTGTGTGTGAGTGTGTGGGTCAGAGCTGACTGATTTATCAGTTCAGTTGTCAGGATAAAGGACTTCACTGTAGTCCGCTTGTCCACTTTCCTGACACTGAGAAAAGGAGATAGGAGCTGTTCCTTAGTGGGAAAAATGCTGGACTCAGACATTTAACAAAACTTTGTATTATTCATTATGTTCAAGCTATAATATCATGTTGAAGAAGAACTTTTTTTAGAACCCTAGTTGTACTAAATAATTGGTTTGTGAGAAATACTTTTTGGGGCAGGTGGGGGGGCATCAGATTTTGAGTGTACGTGGGAATTTTGCCTCCTGTTATGGCTGCCCTAGTTGCCCTAACATTTGCAATTTCAATTTATTTCATTTATATATCAAATCACAAATCACAACAAAGCTGCCTCAAGGCGCTTCACACAAGTAAGGTCTAACCTTACCAACCCCTTGAGCAAGGACAAAGGTGACACTTGACAATACAAATATACAGGAAATTTTGGGAGTCCATGTTGGTGTCAAGGATGGGAGGCTGGCTGGGGAGGGGAGGGCTGGGTTTTGGGTCCACAGATTCTATTTCATGACCATTGCAGAGAAGACACCCACTCCCACTTCTGGATGGAGCGGCACCTCGGACAGAGAAAAAAAAAAAACAGAATCATGAGACAGAAAGACAACAAATAAGGTATAATTTGTCAGCATTAAGCAACAAGAAAAACAGAAGAAATACTAAGGTGATCGCTGGCCACTAGCCCAAAGCTTCACTAAAATACCCAGACTTTAGATAAACTTGAGGCCGCGGCATGCTCTGTTTACTAATAAAATGAATTTAAAAGCGTAGGAAAATAAGTGCTTCTTAATCTGGACTTGAACGTCTCCACAGAATCTGACAACCTACTTTGCAGCCTACTTTGTAATTGTTAGGACATTAGTGGTACAATAACATATAAAGAATATGACCAAGTAGGTGGTTCCACCCCACCCCCGCCCTATATTGGTATAGGACCTGTGTCCATATAGTGTTATTTCCTGCAAGAAAGTGCTAAAAGACTGTCCACAAGTGCTTTAAAAGCCACTCATTATGTGTTAAATACCTATGACAACAACAAAAAACTAATGACTAGCTAATAATGTATGGCGATAAAAAGTACTCACCCTCAGCAAAGACCTGAGTCTCTGTCACAGGTGATTTTTTTTAAACTGCCAAATTAGCAAAAGTAAACCTCTCCTTCTCTGACAAAGTTCATGGTGGCATCATAATTTCTTTCTGAAAAGTTGAGGAATTTTCAACTTAAAAGCCCTCGGAGCTGGAACACAAAAAAACAATCTGCTCTGGAAAAAAACACAGGATGCTATGTTTGTGTTTGTTTGTTTTTTCGGGAGGCATCTGAATGTAACTGCGCATTTGAAAAAAAGGTGCGGGCAACAGAAAAAAAAAAAAAAAACTACACATAGTGCCTTATATAAACTGCACCACAAAACAGGTCTGTTCAGTCCATTTATTGCTGATGTTGCACATGGATCTCATGTTATAAGTCCTTTTCCTAGGCTTTCGAAAAGCCTATGACAACACCCTATAAAAAAATTTTAATATTATACAAATAATGCATGTTTATGAGTTCAATGGTACCAATATTTCATGTGGTAAAATTCACATTTACAGCTTACAGGAGAGGTGTAAAAGTCTGGCTTCAGAAAGTAAAAGTCCATCCTCATATTTGTTCCATCTTCCTAATAAACCAGCTGACTGTAATTAGTTCAGTTCTTAAGGCAGGTGGATGAGCTAATTATTGAGATCACCTGTTTTAAATGCACAGGTATAAGCAATACATGGGAGGGTTTTTACTTTCTGAAACCAAAGTTTTACACCTCTGGCTGACAGCACACAATCTGCTCTGTGTGGGTTTGCATGCACATCTGTGAACACTGTGAAGATTCACACTCTGAGGCAAACTGCGTGCAGATAACTGGGATGAAGTTGGTGAAAATACACTGTGAATGTAACAACAAAGTTGCTTGTTATTTTTGCCATCAAGCAACCATATTATTAAAAACAAGCACCAAAATATGCAACCCATGATGCATTATTTTTTTAGGTGACTTAAAAAAGCCTAAAATTGCATATAATACAGTGCATCCAGAAAGTATTGACAGCGCTGCACATTTCCACATTTTTTTAATGTTACAATCTTATTCCCAAATGGATGAATTCATTTTTCCCCTCAAAATTCTACTCCCAACACCCCATAATGACAATGTGTTTTTTGCTTTTTTGTTTATGTTTATGATTTTTGCTAATTTATTAAACAGAAAGAAAAAACAAATCACATGTACATAAACATCACAACATTTGCCATGAAGCTCAAAATTGAGCTCAGGTGCATCCAGTTTCCACTGATCATCCTTGAGATGTTTCTCCAACTTAATTGGAGTCCACCTGGGGTAAATTCATTTGATTGGACATGATTTGGAAAGACACACGCCTGTCTGCACATAAGGTCTCACAGTGCATGTCAGAGTACAAAGCAAGCATTAAGTCAAAGGAACTGTAGACCTCAGAGACAGGAGTGTCAGGCACAAATCTGGGGAAGGATACAGAAACATTTCTGCTGCTTTGAAGGTCCCAATGAGCACAGTGGCCTCCATCATCCACAAATGGAAGACGCTTGGATTCACCTCTTCCTGAAGCTGGTCGCTCGTCTAAACAGAGTGATCGGGGGAGAAGGGCCTTACTCAGGGAGGTGACCAAGAACCTGATGATCACTGTCAGAGCTAGAGCATTCCCCTATGGAGAGAAAAGAACCTTCCAGAAGGACAGCCATCTCTGTAGCAATCCACAAATCAGGCATGCAGGGCAGAGTGGCCAGACAGAAGCCACTACTTAGTAAAAGGTACATGGCAGCCCGCCTGGAGTTTGCAAAAAGGCACCTGAAGGACTCTCAGGCCATGAGAAACAAAATTCTCTGGTCTGATGAGACAAAGATTGAGCTCTTTGGTGTGAATGCCAGGTGTCATGTTTGGAGGAAACCAGGTGCCATCCTTACAGTGAAGCATGGTGATAGCAGCATCATGCTGTGGGGATGTTTTTCAGTGGCAGGAACTGAGAGACTAGTCATGATTGATGGAAAGATGAATGCAGCAATGTACAGAGACATCTTGGATAAAAACCTGCTCCAAAGCGCTCTTGACCTCAGACCAGTGGGACGGTTCATCTTTCAGCAGGACAATGACCCTAAGCACACAGCCAAGATAACAAAGGAGTTGCTTCAGGACAACTCTGTGAATGTCCTTGACTGGCCAAGCCAGAGCCCAGACCTGAATCCGATTGAACATCACTGGAGAGAGATGAAAATGGCAAAATTAAGCTCAGGTGCATCCAGTTTCCACTGATCATCCTTGAGATGTTTCTACAACTCCCCATCCAACCTGATGGAGATTGAAAGGTTCTGCAAGACAAATATGCAAAACTGCCCAAATAGGTGCACCAAGCTTGTGACATTATATTCAAGAAGACATGAGACTGTAATTGCTGCCAAAGAAGCATCAGCAAAGTATTTAGCAAAGAATGTGAATACTTATGTACATGTGATTTCTTAACATATACGAATATATATATATATATATATATATATATATATATAATTGCAAAAAAAAAAAAAAAAAACCTTTTTCATGTTATCATTATGGGATGTTGTGAGTACAATTGAGAGGGGAAAATGAATTTACTCCATTTTGGAATAAGGCTAAAGGTGAGATGCTGTGCTGGATGCACTGTACATATACAAATTAAAGAATGTAATCAGCCTTTGACAAGTCACTGAAATGTTATTTCAGCTGATGTTTCATAGAACAAAGCTTTTTTCACCATCCTGCTAGCCTCATGGTGTGTCGATGGACCCTCCAGGTGTGTGTTCCTCCGAGACTGCAATCTCTTTGTCCCTCGAGTGAAGCCGTGTGTCTGCTGATAAAAAGGAGCTGGAGCAGCAGACAGCTTAATCAATAGATCAATCATAACATTTCCACTTCCAATCAATTACATGACGGCTTCCTATCAGTCTTTGTTTCATTCAATTGCGTGACATCATTTATAAATTGTGCTCTTCGTTGGCAGATTTGTTCAGTCTTTTCAACATTTCACAAAACTGAGTAACATTTTTTAAAGGCACAATATTTGCATTGCAGTACAACAGCAAAGTGAGAAAATTACATTTGGATAAAAGCAACAACTAAAAGTCAAAAAGGGACAGCGAAAGAGTTTGACAAAAGCCAGTAAAGAGAGCACATTGTGTTCCGTCTGCACGCACGAGCTTGTCTTTGCGACCATGTTGAATTCCTGCCATTCAGATGCCTCCAGTGCGTAGGCCAATCCTCCAACGCCTTTCCCCGTCACCATCACAACAGTTACCATTCATGAGGGCCTGCTGGCTTTGGGGACATCTGCACCACAGCGCTGATCACCTCAGCGCCCCCTCCCTGCAGAAACACACGCACGAACACACTAAATGACTCCAGCAAAATGCCAGCCGAGAGACTCAGAAGGGCATCAGAGATGGCTGTTGTCTGTGTACGCTCATCTGCGGTTTTGTGTGAATGAGACCCACGGGTGGGGAGGTCTTTGATATTGGCAGAGGTGGCACATAGCTTGGCCCGCTTGGGTGTGTCATGTTGCCGGGAGGGACAGGTGGGTGACAAACCAAGGTTTCTGACCAGAACAACCCGCTGGCATTCCAGTCACACTTGTTAGACTATGATGACGTGGGTGGGCCAGGTGACCTTTGAGCCTTTGTCCTGCTCTTATACACGTCCATTGTACCATGGACACTATCAGTTTCACACGTCGACGCAGTATTGATCTAATTGGCTTCCTGTGCAAAGGTTTGTATGCAGACTCAATCCACTGTAGGTACAACAAGGAGTTATTTTTATGACACTTCCATCATTTCATGGAATGTTGAACAAGTCATTCAAACTTAAACCCAATTGACAAAACAGATGTAATTGTAGTTTATTTAAATTCTGATGCAAAGAGTCATATTTCAGAGTTCGCCTCTGTCTCAGATGAAGCCCATTCACATTTCCAAGCTGGCTTTTCTGCTGGTATTTCACACCATTGGGTATTGGGCGTCAACACAGAGGTTTGTTGGATAAACAGCAAGTGCTGAGTAGGAGCGCCAAGCATCACTGTTATTGTTGCTGCTTAATGCCATGCACCAGCATTGTTGTTTTGCAGCAATCAACACATACATATGTAATAATGCTGAGAGGCAGTGGGACAATACAGACTATTGTGACACCCGACTCCAACTCAGATCAGCTCAAATACCCACACCAGTCTAAATCGAATCTGAGAAGAGCTTCTGAGTGGAAATAACTGCTTTACAAGTGGACACTGGGGACTAATGTGATTGGTCCCATGTGGGAATTACCTGGCATCTGTCTTACTGGTTTCGGACCATCTGTTGAGCGTGTTGGCATTTTCCTGAATGATGAAGGTTGATGGATGGTGATGAGAGCTCAATGGAGGGAAGGACGAGAAGTGGCAAGATGTTTTGGAGCGGCTGCAATGATGTTGTACATAGTCAAAGTGTGTGTTTCGTTGTGTTTTCATGTGTGCCTCTAAGGGCAAACGTCGATGACAGTGTCAGGGGTGAATGATAACCATGGTCCTTTCAGCTCGGCAGGATGGGGCGGACAGATGTGATGGATGGGTAGCAGTCTGGCCCCCTTCTTCACGCCTCTGTCTGGCCCTGTGTCAAGAGATCTGAGCTGTGGCAGAGAGCTGACAGGGCTGCCTTTCTGGACATTGGGGGTAAACATGACTGGTCCTTACAGGAAAAAGGTCATTTACGCTATGACAAAAGGCTTATTAAATGGCTGCTCACGATGTAGGTTGTTGGTGAACATTTTTAATAGAATATAGGGACAATTTTCTTTGCACTACATCCACCAAAAACAAAGTGACCTAAATTTAATTCTAAGCCTTTTAACTTCTAAGGTGCAGGGTTAACATACACCAGTGTATCAGGAAAAAAAAAAAAAAAAAAAGGCCATATTTTGAACTCATTGTAACTCCACAGACTGTGGAAAGAGACTGATATTACCTGAATTAAAAAACAAACAAACAAACAAACAAAAAATGGCTGTTGCTGGGTCACTGTAGCTCAGTTGTTAGAATAGAGTCCACTAGCCAAAAGCTCACCGCGATTTTAAGTGTTCATGAGCAACACACTGAGCTATAACTACTGAACCTCACATTACATTGTCCCAACTCATCAAGCCCAAATTAAAGCTATAGCACCACCCATATTTCATCAAACTGACAAAATTTAGTTTTTCCTGAAGCCCCTTTCAGATGGGCCAACATAGAGTTGTGTAATGCGGCGTATCAACTACGCCGAGCTTATGCAGCCCGAAAGGGGTCTGCGAAATGGACCAAAGCCAGGATTACTTTTTAAACAGGTTTAATTTTTACGTGGACATTCAGCGTAGAGCACTGGACGCAGTGGAGAAACCTGCAGCACACGACAAATTCATAAGGGAGTGGGCAAAATATGGTGATGCAGACTATCCTGAAATTAGCAGGCGCCTTGGTAGTTTAAAAGCTCAAAGTCTTGAATCTGAGACAGCTTCGTGGCACCGAAAATGCTATCAGATAACAGTTTATACAGGCATGTGCATGTCTGGTATTTAAATTGTGTATTTATATTTTGATTTGCAAACTGTTTTACTATTTTTAATTTCACTTTTGACACTCTGTGTGCTCCTTACCCTGTGTGCTGCTATACAGCGCTGCTGGAGCCACAATTTCCCTGGGGGAGTCTTCCCAAGGGATCAGTAAAGTTCTATCTAATCTAATCTAATCTAATCTAATCTAATCTAATCTAATCTAATCTAATCTAATCAAGAGGGCCAATAGTGCAGCAGATAAGAGAATATTTAGAGCAGAATCCTGCACATGGTGATAATGTCATGTTTTGGCCCTGGACCTGCCCAGAATCTGGTTTTGTCCCCCAGTCTCCGTCTGTTTCCCTCTCATTGTCCTTCTGTCCGACCCTGAGTGTTTTTCTGTTTCGTACACTTTAGTCTTGGTTTTATGATCTGTTACACTTCACCCACGTTAAGTTTGGTTCTAGTTTAGTCTCTGTTTCTTATTTAGTCATTCTGTGTTATCATGTTTTGAGGATTATGTCACACGTCAGCCACTTATTGAGTTCTGTTCTAGTTTAGTCTTTGTCGTATTTTCTGGTTATTCAGTCACTCTGTTTTGAGCACATTAGTCCCTCAGGTTTTTCTGTACACTCTTGCCACATGTTGAGTTCTTCTCTAGTTTTGATCCAGCCTTTAATTTTCTGTTGTTCTGTTTCTGCCTTTTCATTTGTTGATTCTGTTTCTCACTTTTGGATTTTAGGAATTGTTTAACATTTGTTCAGTCACTGTCACATTCCTCTCCTTGCTGCTTTGGTCTGACACGCCCACCTGTCACTCCGCTCTTGTCTCACTCAGCCACGTCTTCTTTCCTGCACCTGCATCTCATCACACCCTGATTATCCTCTGCTTTTAAACTCCTTGTCTTCCACCACTCATTGCTAGTTCGTTGTGCATTTTGCCTTATTCCAAGCCTCTCGTGGTTTTTCTGCCATAGCCTGTTTTCTTGCCGTGTATGACCTTCGCCTGTTTTGACCTTGCCTTTTGCTTGAGCCAGTTAACCTGCTTCTCTGTGCTTGAACCCTGCTTGTTTTTTGACTCTGCTTTTGCCTCCTCCAATACACCTGTTTGCCCGTGCTAGAACTCTGCTCGTTACTGACCACGCCGCCGCCTCACGACTGTCTGGACCTCCACCTGCCTACTTGTCACCCAGTATATCGACTTTAGCCTGTTTTTGATTAAAACTTTTTCTAAATCCCACCTCTGAGCAATGAGTCTGCATTTGTGTCCACCTGCCTGTCGTGCCAAGTCCTCACAGTTCCTGACAGATAAAAGCATCAAATTCTGCAGAAATACTCCTAGACATTCTTCTTTTGAAAAAAAAAAAAGATTGGCCACTTGAATTTTCAGTCAGCGTTCAGGTAGGGGTCAATTGAAGAATTACACAGGGGTCAAAATTAAAAGATGCTCCAATCATATTGAAACCTACACCACATTATTTACCTGATCATAAAGATTCCATAAAGGTATAGTTTGGACTACCTGTGACTGAATTCTATGGAGTTATGGGATAAAAACAGCAAGAATGGTGACAAAGGTCAGTGTCAGTTTGTACAGGGGTCAAAAGTTAAAGTTGCCCCAATTTTCGTAAAAAGTGATGCAAATTATTAGTTGATTTAACATGGTTTTAAAAAGGAATAGTTTGGACCATGTATCATGCTTAGTTATCACATTACGGGGTAACATATGCCACATGTCATAGAATCCAAGGAACTTTGACCTTGTTTGACCTTTTACTTTGGGGACCAAGCATTCAACACTATCAGAACTACTCCATTTATTAATCCTGTTAGCTCAACCAATAATTTGCATCACTGACCACAGATTGAAAATTCAAGTGGCCAATCGTTTTTTTCAAAAGAGGAATGTCTAAGGAGTATTTCTGCTGAATTTGATGCTTTTTTCACCATTTACATGATTGTTTCAGTTATCTGCTGCACTAGAAGAAAAGGTATGATAAGTAACTGGCTGCCAGGGAAGGGCCCAGCAGAATGTGCTCATCTGGTAGCCAATTGTCTGATGGTGGTACTTTTACTCGCTCAAAGTCAGCTCCATATGACAAAGATTTATATTTGTTCTGTGAACATGGAGCATCACACAACAATCCACTGCACATGGTTGCCACAGAAAATACTGGTCTAACACTCAAAAAGCAGTTGATCAAAGTGGCAGCAAGAAGCTCAAAGTGAGGTTGTGTACAGGAATCAGTCTGAAAGATGCCCATGCCACTGACATAAAACAGCACAAGCATTGTTGGGCTACAAATGTCACACATGTCCTCCACAGATCAGACTAAGAACCAACGGAGTCCGGGATTGTGGACGAGTTTGCTTGTTGTGGTTGAGTTTTGTTCTTTGATGGAAAGTGAACTACTGAATGGTCAAGTAATAATGCATGGGTGTGCTCCGGGATGCATACACAAGTATCCTTTCAGCAAATAATGTGAAGGAACCCACCTGTAATCGCAATAAGCTGAAGCTGTTCTGACAGAGGCATACCAGATATTGAATTTCATAAGCCCAAACATGTAAATGAGCCTGAATGAGTCAGAAACAAATTTACCAGAGATGCTGCAATTCAGCTTGCAAAAGGCAAGTCTTCAGAAAGTGATGCCAACATGAAAACCCTGTATAATGCTGCAGATGTCCTTAAAGAACTACAAGGAAAGCACACCTCTGGTCTTTTAGGGGATCACTGACAGATGGGAGTGAGGAATATCTTCCAAAGGAGCTATATAAGTTTGTCCATTGGCTTTTGCAAGGGCCAAACACAACACTGTCCAGTGATGCAAAATCATCTGCTGTAAACAGGAATGCTATGAGCTTGGCGCAAACCACAGTGTCAATGTCCGTGTCCAAACATCAAGTCAGAAGGAAGAAGAGCCACACTCTCAAAGCCACAAGAGAAATGCCTGAGCAGCTTGCAGTTGGATTGGCAATGTGTCAAGCTATCAGGTGTAAGAAGGTGATAAATGTCTTTGGTATGTCCATTGAGTATAACAGGATCCCGTGCATCGAGTCTCAGATCACCACAAGTGTTCTAAGAGAATGTTGGACAATGATGGAATCTTGAGGACCCATAGAACAATAAATGGGGTTGGTTCATTTTCACCACAAAAGTCCCACAGAATTCTTCATGCTGCCTTTTAATTGTAACAAACCTCAGTGGGAGCTTGATGTGGAGAAAGAAGGATCCGTGTACTTTGCAGCCAGTAGATTTTCATTTTGAAATGAGAGATACCAAAATTGGAAAATAACTAGATTCTGACCTCTCACTGGGGCGACGGTTCATCTTTCAGCAGGACAATGACCCTAAGCACACAGCCAAGATATTAAAGGAGTTGCTTCAGTGCAACTCTGTGAATGTCCTTGAGTGGCCCAACCAGAGCCCAGACCTGAATCTGATTGAACATCTCTGGTGAGATCTGAAAATGGCTGTGCACCATCGCTCCCCATCCAACCTGATGGAGCTTGAGAGATGCTGCGAAGAGGAATGGGCAACACTGCCTGAAGATAGGTGAACCAAGCTTGTGGCATCATAGTCAAAAAGTTAGAATAGAATAGCAGCTTTATTGTCATTGCACATATATACGTACATACAACAAAATTTGTCCTCTGCATTTAACCCATCCTAATTACAGTTAGACACAATCCAACCACTTGGATTGTGGTTGAGTTTAGGGTTAGGGTTAGGGTCCAGCACCCGGGGTTCAACTCCAGATGTAAACATTGCCTTGGTCAGAGGCAGAGAAAGGAGCAAACCCTAAATAAGCATTTATTTATTTATTTTTGATTATGGGAGGAAACTGGAGTGCCCAGAGGAAACCCACACAGACACGGGGACAACATCCAAACTCCACACAGAAAGGCCGGGAATCTATCTCACGACCTTCTTGCTGTGAGGCACCAATGTAAACCACTAAAGCACCGTGCCACCCCAACTTGAGGCTGTAATTGCTGCCAAATGTGTATCAGTAAACTACTGAGCAAAGGGTGTGCATACTTATGTACAAGTGATTTATTTATGTGTTATTTTAAATAAATTTGCAAAAAAAAAAAAAAAAATCATTTTGTTATTATGCGGAGTAGGATAATGAGGGGAAAAATGAATTTTGGAATAAGTCTTTCACATAAAGTGGAAAAAGTGAAACGCGGTGAATATTTTCTGGATATGAGTAAGTAAATAAGTAACTAACTAACAAACATCTGACAGACCTGCAGGTTTGGACCTCAGAGAATTGTGGTATAGATGGAGTTTTTTGTTTTCCAGTCGTTATATCCTTCTCTTTGTTTATGTTTTTCTCAGCACTGTCTCACTTTTGTTGTATTTTTTTTCTGTGATATGTCACAAAATGTATTACGCTTTCATGATGCAATCACCCTTCGATCATTAATTTGAACCCTAACCATAACAACAATCCCCTGTGGCACCATTACAAAAACCTACTGCATTTTGTGACGGTATCACAATCACTTTTCATGATGCTATCATGAATTTGGCATGCAATCATTTTGGTTTTTCTATGTTCTGCTCCTTATTGTGTCCATCCATCCATCCATCCATCACTGATACCTGCTTATCCAGGATCATGGTGGGACCTGGGGTCGGTTCCAACCCACCATCATTCTGGGATTCCCAGAATAGGTTGACACTTATGTTTGTTCTTCGTTTTCCTCTCTTGTCCATCTTCATCTTTTCAGTGTTTTTATTTAACTCATTCATCTCATTTTCTTCCGCTTTTATTTCTCTGCCTTCGTTTGTCCACCCTTTTATCCCTTCTCTTTCTTCTAGACCTCATCCTCCTTCACCTAAAGTTCCTTCTGCCCTTGTCGTACACATACAACATGCTGTATACCATCCGCATAGCTCAGGAACCATGCAGCGTTGTGCACTGACAGGGTCCACGGTGTATGTGCGGCACTTATTCTTTACCGACAGCGGTTGGCTTTCTCTGTCCGGGCTCATGCTTTCTCCCCTGTGTTTGAAGGTTCTGTGGTCTTCAGACCCAGGAAGGCTTACAGAGGGGCAGACAGCAGCACCCCAGAGAGGAGCTACAGTAACCTGCCTTGTACTGTGTGTCTTCACAACCTTCAAACACTGCAGAGACAGAATGGAGGGAGAGGGGGAAGCAACAAATGCTCTTGTGAAAGAGCGCAAGGCCTTCGCACACCCAAGCTCACTAATTGACGGCTGCAGGGAGTGCAAGAGACAGAGGGAGATATGAAAGCCACCAAACTCCCTGCAAATACCCTGCACATGCAATTGTGCATGCAGAAACACATGTGCACATATACACGATAAACGCATACACACAGATATTGTATGTCCAACTGTATGTTTAGAATCGTCCATTCTGATGTCCTTGTTACTGCTATACATGTGGTCCTTTCACCTTCTGCACCACTGCATATTAAAACTTATGCTGATGTGTCTAAAAACACACATTTGTTTCATCTTTCACTCATATAGATATATCACACATATGGAGTGAAAAGCCCAAATTGCTGCTTTGTCATCGGGTCATTAATGGGCAAACCAAGGGCCTAGGGCCACCATTTAATTGCTTTGGCCACGCTCTGCAAAGAGGTGCCACACCAATTAATCCCCTCAGTGGTGGACTGTCCCATCCCAAGCCTGCACCCCCTGGTAGGTTTTCCCCTAGGGGAAGAGATGGGTGGTGGGATTGAGTGGTTTTAAAGACACATGGGGCTCCCTACAAATGCGCACCAAATCACTAGCCTCTGCTCTTCACCACGTCCCCCTTTTATCTAGCTGTTCAACCCAAAACTGTATGGAATTTTACAAATAAAGGAAAGCTAGTTGTTTTGTATTAGTTGTGTGTTTAACTTGAACTTGATACTAGGAATCTTAGACATAGTAGTTGGAAAAGTTAAAGAAAATACCTTCTAAAAAATGAAGAAAATAACATCTAATTTGTCTCATAAACTCGGTCATGACCAGTGGTGGGCACAGCTAACCAAAAAGTTAGCTTCGATAACTGGTAATCAGCTAACTGAAAAGTTATCTTTTTTAACGCTAAACTGCCTAAAAACTTATCGGAAGCCACAGATAACGATAATTTTCAATTTTGCCTCAAATACGCTCTCAGCTACTAAGAAGCTGATTTTGAGTTTAAACACCGCCAAAGCTTCTATCAGAACCAATGGCGATCACAAAGCCAAACAGCCAACGAGCCAGCACTTCTGTCTTTATGCTCTCTGCTCCCTTCTGTAGGAAAGCATCATTTACCCTGACAAGATACAGTGGTCCAGCGATGAGGCAGAGGTCTTGAAATGGAAAGCAGGTTTGAATTATGGTTTTGCTTTATAAATAAAATGATTCCAAATAGAATAACTACATTAATGTAAACTTTTAAAATGTACAAAGTGATATATAACACATCTGTTAATTTTAAAATAATGCACTAATTCTGAAGATTTGAACATTAACACACAGAAGCCCAAAGGGATTATGGGTAAACTAAGCCTCCGCTCATACTGATTGGTTGATTCATTCATTCTATGTAAAAACCAACACAAATGAATCAATGTAACGTGGTGGTGTTTACAAATAAATGTGTTTTTGTAAAATATGTCATTTTTTTCAAAAAAAGAAAGACATTTTCAAGATCCCGCTAGACAGCACCTAAGCGCACGTGTGATGACATTCGGTTCCATACATTTGGTACTACTGCACTCTGCACGCACATACACACACACACACACCGCGTGCATGTGGGACGACAGATGCGAGATGATTTAATTGCGCTAACTGATGGTGCTAGTTCTTGTAACACACACACAAAATCCACTCTGCTGTAAACCATCTGGATGCATGAAGAGCTAAAAAGCTGATGTGATTTTTGGCTGGACTGAGGAACTACAGTCTTTTTTTTTTCATGGAAGTCCGAAATCAGTGCACAGCATCATTGGACTACACATCATAATTTGGACTTTAGCAGCAGTGGAACACCAAACTGTAAGTCCCTTTTCTGTTGTTTATAAATTAATAAAATATCAAATGACAAGGATCTATTTTAGTCATTATATAAAACAAATAATGAATGTTTTTACATTCTTTCAATAGAACAAATATTTAGTTAGGTGAAAGCTGGAACAAACAATACAACTCTGCTTTGCCTCGCTGAATGGTTTGTTCCAACTTTCACCTCATGAAATATTCGTACCATTGAACTCATAAACATTCATTATTTGTATACTGTTACTACATCCTCTGGCAGGTTGTTCCATAAATCTACATTAATTTGCAGTATCCGCCTTGTGCTTCATTATGGATGAATTCTGACACAGAATTGTATTCATGCACTGGCAATAAAAAAAAAAAGAAAAGAAAATGAAAACAACCTCCTGAGACATTCAGCTCCTGCTTCATTCATGGCATACCAGCGAACAATCATGATGCACTTTGCAATCTGGAATACACAAAGATCTCTGCGCGCAATAATCTGTGTGTTCCACTCAGAGAATGCACCGCAACCACCCACCAACCTGCTAAAACACCATGGACAAAACAAGAACCAACTGTCCGAAACAGGACACTGCTTTTATATGTATGTTTGTTTGTTTGTTGCAATAGTCTGAGCGTGGTCAAGTGCTATGTGCATCCTTTGCAGACAGCCATAATGTCTCATACAGACTCTGGTATGTGTGTCTGTGTTTACTCAAGCTGTTACACATGCAGACATTTATCCTTAAAGAAACAAGCATGAAATAAAGTTAAATGTACTCATCATTTACATGAATGTTTTTTTTCTTTATTCTGTGCAATCTCTGTCTCTGTGCTGCAACAGTAATCTGGAGCAGGTTGGAAACAACATTTCAAACTCGCAAAATCCAAATACTATCAGCACCCGCTAAATTTACTTTTGACCTTCATAAATTGTGTTACATTGCAAACTTCATCCACTTGCCTGTTTCCTCCTGCAAGTTTGCACAAACATGCTAATTTGACAAATGCACTATTTTGCTCATTTGACAGATGCAAATCCTCATTGTTCAATGTTTGTCAATCAATATTAATTTAGTCATTTTCTGCCACTTATCCAGGTCCGCGTCTTGGTGGTAGCAGACTAAGTAGCTCATTCCACTTTTTCCCTATCCTTGGCCAAGGCCTGTAACTCTTTCCAGGAGATCCGGAGGCATTCCCATGCCAGCTGGGAAATGTAATCTCTCCAGTGTGTCCTGTGTCTTCCCTGGGGCCTCCTCCCAGTTGGACATGCCTGTACAACTTCCCTAAAGAGACAACCAGGGAGCATCCTCACCACATGCCCGAACCACCTCAACTGGCTCCTTTCAATGCGAAGAAGCAGTGACTCTACTCCAAGTCTCTTCCAGAAAGTCAGGTTTCTCACCCTGTCTAAGAGTATAAGCCCAGATACCTCACAGAGGAACCTCATTTCCACCTCTTGTATTGGTGACCTTATAGTCATTACCCAAAGTTCATGACCATAGATGAACTTGGGGTATGTGGTGTTCCGTTTCTTAAATGGGAAATTACAACCACCGAATACAATTGGAATGCACCGTTAGATATGACAATGGAAAAAAAAAAGCAGTGAAAGAGAATGACTGTGAAGTTGAGACACCATCTGGGAGGTGTAAAAACTGAAATATACTGTATTTGATGGTCTTGGTTGTGACATCTCAAAAAAAGGAAAGCTACCGAATGTGATTCAGTCATCGAGACTAACACCTCATACAGCTGCAACTACTTTTAGGACCCACAATCATGCACACACAAACATACCAAACTAATATTCCTGTGGTTTGGAAAAGTTGTGGCATTTCCTTTCTAAAATACAGTGAGCGAGTACACGTATGCATAAATTAGTTTAATCCCTTGAGAATCTTAATGCAAAGTGTGGTTGTAGTTACATGTAGCAAGAAAAGAGCTTGTTTTTCAGTTTCTTTTATTTCCAAAACCTATTTCTGGTGGCTACAATTTGTGAGCGGCACATTGTATAGGTATTAACATAGGTGTACGTGCATGCCCAAAAATATTTTAATGTTAAATGGACTGCATTTATATAGCGCTTTTCCATCTGCATCAGATGCTCAAAGCGCTTTACAATTATGCCTCACATTTACCCATTCACACAAACACACACTCACACGCCGATGTCAGAGTGCTGCCATGCAAGGAGCTCATTACACCCCGGGAGCACCTTGGGGTTTAAAGACCTTGCCCAAGGGCCCTTAGTGATTTTCCGGTCAGGCTGGGGCTTGAACCAAGGATCCTTTGGTCTCAAGCCCAACGCTTAACCACATCCCCAATGATAATTCGAAATGCAGGATTTGTTTTCTGTTACTTCACCATATCAGGTCTGAGTTGCTCTTGTTGCTCTGATGCCCACCTACAGGTCTATAACCCAACAAAAGACCTGCCTGGTCACTACACTGAGTGCAGCAAGTGGACAGATCGATGAAGACAGAAAGAAAAGCGCATCGACTGGAAGAATATTTTCTACTCTACTAGCACTGTGGGGAGATGATGGGAGAGTGCGGGTATGAGAAGCGGGGAGGGTGGGGGGGATCTGTGGGTGGATGTAGCATCTGGCTGATACACAGCCTCGCTATGATGAGATGAGGCGCCTCCAGCCCAGGAGGAGGTAAAGAGGAGTTTATATAAGGCCACCATAGATGGCAGAGAAGATAGACGGTGACAACAATAGCGTCGTCATTTCTGCCGTACCAGTCATTCACAGTGCTGACAAACCCTCTTGACCATATCATTCTGTGAATGTCCCTTTACTACGTCACTCACAAAACTCTGCTCATCCTTCATTCAGTTTGCAGCAACAGGACACAAATTAGACTCCATCATGAATAAAGAAGAACCATCACCTACTGGGAAGGAGAACCCTGTGAAGACGGGGCAGGACGCTGGCTGACCTTTTGTCTTATTTAAAAATCAAAGGAGGGCCACTGTCTGGCCCATGGGGGAATAGAAGTTGGTTGACTGGAGAACCAGGGTTAGCGGGGGTGTCTGGGTGCTAATCTATGAGAGCATCAATGACCCTTGACCCCAGAGGATATGGGGTTGGGCTCTGCCAAAGTCTGCCTGTGAAAGTCAGGCCTTCGCTCTGTTGTTGGTGCTCCCAGCCCCTCCTCCTGGTAATGATTTATGGGGCAGGGTGCGATCGACACACGTTCAGCCCTAGGGATGAGCCTAAATGGTAGTGTTGACACCACAGAGAGCCAGGGTTAAAGGTGATCAATAACAAGCCACTGGAGGAGGAGAGACAGAAAGAAGACTGGAGCGAGGAGGAGGAGGAGGAGGCAGCTCTTTTTAATTGGCCTCTGGTCATTACTTGCGATCTTTGTAGATTGTCACCTCTTTTGTGTATGCCTCTGCCTGGCTTCAGGCCACATATGCATTGGGTTTTAGGATTTTTTTTGTTTAGGTTTTCTTCAGATAAATTTGGAGCATTTAGCTCTTGTTTGAGAATTGACCCCATAACAAATTAAGCCTCATTCTCACTTTTACAGACAAGCTCATGATTTGAAACCTTGGAAATAATTAGGGTTCAGGAGGTTGCCTCTTTAAATCCAGTCCGTCATTGTGCTGTGGTCTTGTTTCAACCAGTGTGAGATTTTAAACACATTTCTACCACTAAAACCCAGGAAACTAGAAACAGTTAAAGATTTAATACATAGTGATATTATATAGAATGTTAGGTTTTTGCAGGAGGTCCAAGTCACAATGGTAAAAGGAGTATGTTGTTCTCAGTTCTTGTCATTGAAAGAAGGCAGAGGTGGAACCTACTTCAGGTATCATACAGGTAGCAGTGCAGTGGAAAAGGTAGTGTTTCAGGCCAGCGACTGCAAGTAGGAGAAACGTGAGTTCAAACTGACATTTTTAAATACCATGTATGTTTCCTATTGGTGATAAGTTGATGACTAAAAGGGTGACAAGCTGCTTCCTATTAGAGATACGTATAGGTGTTACTAGTGTTACTGTTCTTCTCCCACCCTTTACTCTGAATGGAGTCATTGGGGCTCTGTCCTAACAAACTGTTCACTATCGCGGTGATGCTGTTCTCCCTCCATGCTTGTTTGAGTTTGGACAGTACAGTCATGGTCAGTGCTTCTCCAGTAAGGCTTTCTGGTTTTGTTATTTCATCACTGATGATTGTCACCTGACATTTAAAGCCATGTAAGTCCCTTCGGCTGCTCCCTTGTTTGCACTTGGGGTCGCCACAGCAAATCCAAGGTGGATCTGCATGTTTGAATTGGCAGTTTTACACTGGATGCCCTTCCTGACGCAACTCCACATTACATGGAGAAATGTGGCAGGGGTGGGATTTGAACCCGGAACCTTCTGAACTGAAATCAAGCTCATTAACCACTTGGCCACCACCCCTGCTGACATTTAAAGCCATGTACTGTCTCAAATTCCTTCCTTGAACTGAGATGTATGAACTGAGATGCTTGTTGTAACAGCACAGTTTTTATTTGCCATGAGTTTGGTCTTCTCTGGACTGACTTCTATCTTATATCTTGTGGAGGCTCTGCAAAGCTGACGAGGTGGTCAGTTCATCCTCTGTCCCTGCCAGTCCAACTATGTCATCCGCAAAGCTGAGTTTTATTGTGTCATGCCCTTGATGCTCACTCTGCCCACATGTTCTTCAAGGGCATCACTCGTGATCTGTTCAAGGTACATGTTAAATTGAGTGGGCGCGATGACACAGCTCTAGAGAACTTCCACAGAAGTGTGTCCCTGGATGAGTACTGCACTAATTGCTCTGTGTAGAGCTACTATTTGGTTTGTGTTAATTTTTTTCCCATGTTAAACGTTTTCAGTGTGGCTCATACCACATTGTGCCAGACTCTGTCAAATTCCTTCTAGAAATCTATGAAGACATTATGTCACGCTCATTGATGTTCGAGGTGTTTTTTCCACAGAGAATGAAAAAGTTGAATATTGGCTCAATAGTGCTTCTGCCCGCAGGGAA
This sequence comes from Thalassophryne amazonica, assembly GCF_902500255.1. Classification (NCBI taxonomy): domain Eukaryota; kingdom Metazoa; phylum Chordata; class Actinopteri; order Batrachoidiformes; family Batrachoididae; genus Thalassophryne; species Thalassophryne amazonica. The sequence goes on along the minus strand of NC_047109.1, from coordinate 46,622,060 downwards.
GCCTGCCTGCTCCTTTGCAATGTTTTCCACCTGTGGCCTGAGTCTCTTTAAGATTATCTTGAGCATTACCTTGCTTGCATGTTTGATCAAACTGGTTAGTAGTAATTGTGGCAAAGGCTGCCTTTTTTGGGAAGCACTATGATCAGCCACTGAGTCCAGGGTGCTGGCCATAGTCTGCCACATTTTGTTCCAGATGATGGTAAGCATATAAATTCTTGATGTTTTAACAGTTTTGTGGAGATGTTGTCGACTCCGGCTGACTTCCTGCACTTTAATGATAGTACTGTGGCTTTGGCTTCTTCATGGAGGATTAAAACAACAAATCAAGCTAACAAACCAAGAAATAAGCGACTGAGATTCTATCTTTAGAAACAGAAAGACTCTGCTGCCTCTGAAGAGTTTCAGGTAGCAACAGGAGAAAAATTTGGACTGCTACTCCTCCTTGATGAAGACCCAGAGCCCAATACAAACAACGACAATACAGTGGTGACTGAAATAGCAAGCAAGGTACTGGAAATTCCACACAAATTAAAACCAAGGACCGCCAACAAGATCTTTGACCTGTGTGATACAAGAAGGGAGTTTAAAAACACAAGGAAATCAACAAAGTAATCAGAAAAGATATGAATGAAGCAAAACAAAGACAGATTGAGGAACAGTGTGCTGATATTGAAGACAGCCTCCTATCTCCCAAAAAAATAAAAATAAATAAATAAATAACTAAATAAATAAAACCATACACCATAAAAAACACAGCATTTTATATTGAATCTCTCTTATCAAGAGGCCAATACAAATATGATCTGTCTGTTCCTCTGTAGATGATCCATGGTCACAGACATACAGTCATGAAATGACATGAATGAGAAACAGTTCGCTCTTCTCATATCCACATCTGCTGATGCGTGTCCAGCCGGCCCGTGCATGTGTCTTGTGGATGACGTGCCAGAACTGACACTGCGTCATATGGAACAGAGCTCACGCGGGTGATGTGAAAGTCAGATCGCCCGCTGCATGTTCTGATCCGACAGTCCATTTCAGGGAGGGAGCGCGCGCATGCTCACTACAGCCCACAGCATATATCGCCACAGCAATATCTGATTTTATTTATGTCCACATGATGACAGTAAACAGACACACGCTCATCACAATGGACAGTTGTTAGTCCATGTCCGTCCAAATACAGTATGTATTGTCCAGCTGTAATGTCCAGAATGACAGATCACCACAGCTGCTTCTGTTGGTGGCCACACCTCCTATCAGTTCAGTGCACACACCAAAGCCACACTTGTGGTGAACAGCAAGCAGACACATGGGCATCACAAGGGACAGTTGTTAATTCATGTCTGTCCAAACACGATATGTGTTCTCCAGCTGGGATGTACAGAACTACAGAGCTCCACAGCTGCCCCCACACTTGTGGGGGCACTTAGAGAAATTTCACATCCAGCTCAAAAGTGATCATGTGCTGACTGTTGTCATGCTAATAGTGCAAATGGCCACACATTTTCTAAGTGCAAAGCGAGCGGTGTTAGATGTTTGTGTATGTCACCTGGAATTTGGCCGACACTTGCCGCGAGAGGGATTGATGGCTTCACACAACACATACTCTGTCTTTCAGCCGCTGGTGTGCACAAATAGTTGTAGCAACAGGTGTACGAAGCGTTCGAGGCAGGGACGATTCCTGCTTCATGCGCACTTTGACCAAACTTCGCACTATGTGTGAAGGGACCCTAACCTTTGCCATCAGTATGTTTTGCAGCAATAATGTTATGAAGATCTTGAGAGAGCTTTTTGCTTTTACCCATCATGAGATGTTTCTTGTGTGACAAGAAACTGTGTGACTTGGTAAAGAGACACCTATTTATTGGCCATCAATTGGGACTGAACCAGCTGACATTAATTTGGACCAGGGGCAGGATTGCTTTCTAATTACTGATAGATTTCAGCTGTTGTATTGGCTTTCCATGCCTTTTTTCACCTCCCTTTCTTCAGGTGTTCAATATTTTTTCTGTGTCTTTTTTAATTACACATAACTTAATTTATGGGCATCTGTAATTTGATTTCTTTGTATGCATGGATTACTTGGGTTGATACAGACATCTGGTGAAAATTTAATGTCAATAGCACCTTTAAAAATATATTTACTCAGAAACATGGTGACATGTTCAACACTTATTGTACCCACTGTAGCTTCATGATGAAGTTGTATACAGACAAATTTTCAAATATACAGTTGTATGTAGAACCCCAATTCCAATGATGTTGGGACATTCTGAAAAATGTAAGTAAAAAAGGAATACAATGATTTGCAAATCCTCTTCAACCTATATTCAATTGAATACATATTATATATATATATATATATATATATATATATATATATATATATATATATATATATATATATATATATATATATATATATATTGATTTTGTTTCATTTTGAAATGGATGCCTGCAATGCGTTTCAAAAAAGCTGGGACAGTTGTATGTTTACCACTGTTTTACATTACCTTTCCTTCAAACAACACTCAATAAGCGTTTTTGGGAATTGAGGAGACTAATTGTTGAAGCTTTGTAGGTGGATTTCTTTCCCATTCTTGCTTGATGTACGACTTCAGTTGTTCAACATTCCGGGGTTTCCGTTGTCATATTTTGCGATTCATAATGCACCACACATTTTCAATGGGTGACAGGTCTGGACTGCAGGCAGGCCAGTCTAGTACCCGCACCCACTCTTTTACTACGAAGCCACGCTGTTGTAACACGTGCAGAATGTGTCTTGGCATTGTCTTGCTGAAATAAGCAGGGACGTCCCTGAAAAAGACGTTGCTTGGATGGCAGCATGTGTTGCTCCAAAACCTGGATGTACCTTTCAGAATTATTGCTGCCATCACAGATATGTAAGTTGCCCATGCCATAAGCACTAACACACCCCCATACCATCACAGATGCTGGCTTTTGAACTTTGCGTTGGTAACGCTCTGGATGGTCTTTTTTCTCTTTTGTCCGGAGGACACAATGTCCATGATTTACAAAAACAATTGAAATGTAGACTCAACAGACCACAGCACACTTTTCCACTTTGCATCTGTCCATTTTAAATGAGCTCGGACGAAGAGAAGGTGGCGGTGTTTCCAGATGTTGTTGATGTATGGCTTTCACTTTGCATGGTCGAGTTTTAACTTGCACTTGTAGATGTAGCGAGGAACTGTTGTTAACTGACAGTGGTTTTCTGAAGTGTTCCTGAGCCCACGTGGTAAGATCCTTTGCACAATGATGTCGGTTTTTAATGCCGTGCCGCCCGAGGGATCAAAGGTCACGGGCATTCAATGTTGGTTTTCGGCCTTGCCACTTACGTGTAGAAAGTTCTCCAGATTCTCTGAATCGTCTGATTATATTATGGACTGTAGATGCTGGAATCCCTAAATTTCTTGCAATTGAATGTTGAGAAACATTGTTCTTAAACTGTTGAACAATTTTTTTCATGCAGTTGTTTGTGGTGATCCTCGCCCCATCTTTGCTTGTGAATGGCTGAGCCTTTTGGGGATGCTCCTTTTATACCCAATCATGACACTCACCTGTTTCCAATTAGGTGTTCTTTGAGGATTCATCAACTTTCCCAGTCTTTTGTTGCCCCGTTCCTGTTGTGTGTTGGGGGGTTTGGCTGGATGTTTTTGTGTTGTTTTCTTTTCTTTGCTCTCCAGGTGGTATGCAAACTGGTTTTTGTCTGTGGAGACGGTGCTGGCAGAAGAATCCTTCACCCTCATCAACATTATTGGCTGTACTTGTGGAGGATGTCCACGTGCAGGCCTAATGACTCGCAGCACCTGTGGATGATGCTCACGTGCGGATTTAAGGACTTTCAGCTGAAGCAGATAATTAGATGGCATTCTGCATTTAAGCCATGAGTGGTTCAAGCAGAATTGCCGGGAACTCGACCTTGTGACGTTCGTTTGTGAGACGCTGAGGACCGCGCCTGGGTTTGACACATCGTGCCTGTGAAGGAGGACGGGTGAGGGACACATGCTGTCAGCACACATCAGAGGTGATTGATTGTCTGAATAAGTGTTAATAGTAATTTGGTATTTTGTTACACAGTATATTTGAACATTGATGAGAATTGTGCAGCTCGCTTCTCACGGCTGTGGCGTGCGGACTGATGATCCTCCACCTGTTGTGAGAAGCTGCTCATTTACATAAAGCTTAAAATCAGACCTGAATGTGTTGCTGATAGTGTGTGCCTTAGTTGTAGCTGTTGACTTACCTCACCTCTTCTATCCTTCACAGAGTCAGTTTGTCGTGTCCACCTGGGGGGTGTTTGGCGGTGAACTTGAGTCCAGAAACGCCGGGCTTTGATCCCTTTGGGCGCTGAAGAGCGCGCCGTCCTTCACTCCGCCAGACAAATGCACTTTTATGTTGTACACAATTATTGCACAAAAGTGAAATAAATGTTTTGTTTTTGGAACCGCTTTCTGGTTATTTAGCGCTGGGTTCAGTCAGACGCAGGTCCGCTCCTCAACCCGCGTCGGCACATAACAGTTCCTACTTTTTTGAAACGTGTTGCAGGCATCCATTTCAAAATGACCAAATATTTGCACAAAAACAACAAAGTTTATCAGTTTGAACATTAAATATCTTGTCTTTGTGGTGGAAGTAAGTCCCTTCGGCTGCTCCCTTGTTTTGTACTCGGGGTCACCACAGCAAATCCAAGGTGGATCTGCATGTTGAATTGGCACAGGTTTTACGCTGGATGCCCTTCCTGACGCAACTCCACATTACATGGAGGAATGTGGCAGGGGTGGGATTTGAACCCGGAAACTTCTGCACTGAAACCAAGCACATTAACCACTTGGCCACCGTGTATTCAATTGAATATAGGTTGAAGAGGATTTGCAAATCATTGTATTCTGTTTTTACTTACATTTTACACAACATTGCAACTTCACTGGAATTGGGGTTGTAAAAGTTTGGGCACGCCTGATGATTTCCATGATTTTCCTTTATAAATCATTGGTCGTTTGGATCAGCAATTTCAGTTAAATATATCATATAGCAGACACAGTGATATTTGAGAAGTGAAATTAAGTTTATAGGCTTTACAGAAAGTGTGCAATAATTCTTACAGCAAAATTCGGCAGGTGCATGAATTTGGGCACCCCAACAGAAAAAATACATCAATATTTAGTAGATCCTCTTCTTGCAGAAATAACAGCCTCTAAACGCTATACCTTGTAATGAGAGTCTGGATTCTGGTTGAAGGTATTTTGGGCCATTCTTCTTTACAAAACATCTCTGGTTTGTTGGTTTCTGAGCATGGACAGCCGACTTAAAATCACACCATAGTTTTTCAATAATATTCAGGTCTGGGGACTGAGCTGGCCATTCCAGAATGTTGTTCCTCTACATGAATGCCTTAGTAGATTTTGAGCAGTGTTTAGGGTCGTTGTCTTGTTGAAAGATCCAGCCCTGGCACAACTTCAATTTTATTACTGATTCATGAACATTGTTCTCAAGAATCTGCTGATATTGACTGGAATTCATGTGACCCTCAAGTTTAACAAGATTCCTAGTACCTGCACTGGCCACACAGCCACATAGCATGATGGAACCACCTGCAAATTTTACTGATAACCAGTGTTTTTCTTGGAAGGCTGTGTTCTTTTTCAGACATGCATATCGCCCCTTGTTATGTCCAAATAACTAAATTTTAGTTTCATCAGTCCACAGTACCATATTCCAAAATGAAGCTGGCTTGTCCAAATGTGCTTTAGCATACCTCAAGTGACTCTGTTTGTGGCGTGTACACAGCTTTTTGTATCCTTCCCTTTAACTGTGATGGTGAACAATTTTTGTTTTCAGGTCATTTGAGAGTTGTTTAGAGGCTCCCATGTTGTCACTCATTAGAAGAGATGCAAAGAGGGAAAACACTTGCAAATGGCCACCTTAAATATCCTTACTCATGACTGGATTCACCTGTGTAAGGAGGTCAAGGGTCAATGAACTTACCAAACCAATTTTGTGTTCTAATAATTAGGGCTAAATGTATTCAAATCAATAAAATGACAAGCCCAAATTTATGCACCTGCCCAATTTTGTTTAAATAATTATTGCACACTTTCTGTAAATACTAGAAATTTCATTTCACTTCTCAAATATCAGTGCATTTCTCTGCTATATGATATATTTAACTGAAATTTCTGATACAGATAAACAATGATTTATAAAGGAAAATCATGAAAATTATCAGGGGTGCCTAAGCCTTTGCATACAACTCTGTGTGTGTGTGTGTGTGTATATATATATAACAGAGGCTAGCAGGAGTCGCTGTGCAGATGTAGTTAGTAAACATCACTCCCAACAGCTCAAAATGATTATCTGGCCACAAGGCCAGATCTCTGGGTTTTAGCCTTCCAGTTATTTATTCTGACTCCCATGTTGAGGATCGTGAGTTTGTGTCCTGAGGGGAGTGAATGGGCAGAGTCATAACAACACAACGCAGTGTGTAGCCGCTACAGTGGTGCTGTGTACCCGTATGGGAGTGCGTTTAGGGGGGTGAGTGTAATGGATGTCAGTAGGAGTTGCTGTGCATATGTAGTTAGTAAACCTCACTCCCAACAGCCCAAAAGGATTATCTGGTCACAAGGCCAGAGCCCTGGGTTTTAGCCTTCTGGTTAGAGAGTCCAACTCTCATACCTAGGATCGTAAGTTTGTGTCCAGAGGGCAGCGAATGGGCAGTCATAACAACACAACATAGAGTGCAGCCACTACATATACTTGAAAGTTCAGCTACAATTTCCCAGAAAGCAAATCTTACTTATTCGCATCATCTTAACTCTTATCCATCATTTTGGCTTTTACATTTTTATTTCTTTTAATTCATTATGTAGAAATTAGTTTTCACTGTGAGTTTAAAGGGCAGAAGTTTAGAAATTTTAATATAAAAAGCCTGAATTTCTTTTTTATATTGTTGTTGTTTTTCGATGTACTAAAAAAATTAAAACATGTAAATGCTCAAGGGGGCACAAACGTTTTTCACATATATACGTGATATGTATATGTATATGTATATATGTAACGTATATGTAATGTATCAGTTGTCAGTTTGGCAACAGAATTTCAGCTTAGTTTCCTCTCCAAGTGTGAGTGGTTGCCACACTATTTATAAACCTTCCTATGTCCTGTTTAAACTGGTTTTATGTAAAGTCTGCCTCACAACTCACTGCATGTGTGGTGGATGTGTATGGATCACAGGGAGTACCAGCCCACAGGCTTGCTGCAGATATTTGGGGGAAGTTTGTGAAAGAGTACAGGAGTAATACATTTCATTTATAGGTTGCATGGCTGTCATGCACGAATCGTGGGGAATATTACGCCATCATCCTGTGCCAATCATATATCTGATGCACAGGAACAGTGTGTGTGCAGTACTTTTGGTGTGTATATGACTTGGAAATTACCACCCCCGTAACCCAAGAGGACAGGCTGCCCTGTGACGCAGGTGGTCTGCATGAGACAATCATTCAGGACTAGCATCTGATGCAAGCCAGGAACATTTGTGTTCCCGCATTAGCACAGCCAATATCACTGATCGGCAACAACCATTGGCGCCGTCAGACGCAATGCTAGATGCACTGTGTGTATTTTTTTCACTGCTTTTTATTTGTGAAAATCATTCAATATTACAACAATAAAAAAAATAGCTTTTGTGGACACGAGCCTCGAGGCTGCGCTGCTGTCCAGGGTGCTGAAAGAGTGAAAACACCCGCTGTGGGTCTGTGCTGTTTTCTAGCACAGCGTTCCAGTACTCAACACCACTGAGGTCATGTCTGATCACATCTCATCTGCTTCTGAAATTAAAACCTGTGTGTCAGATTATTGGGGAGGTTGGGGGTGGGGTGGGGGGGGCAGCTGGTGTGTACTATAGAATATAATTCTGGTGCTACTCTCTTCTTCCCTTCTCCAATGCTATGTGCTAGACAATCTCCCCAATGACTATACCCAGAGTATTGTCACGAGTGCTGTGTGCACACCACACATTGGAGTGTAGTTTGAGGTGTACTTCTGTGGAGTACTTGTGAAATACTTGTGTACTACTTCTGACACATGGCACTCGGTCAGTGACCGTATGTCTTACTCTCATCGCACGGCTCGTACTTGCTGTGCTCCTGACTTAGGTCAGGCGTACGATGGCAGTATGGGCCCCATACCTGCTGCATGCGTTCTTGAGGTTTCACAAGACCTTTAGAATTTGCATGTGCAGCAGTGAAGGTCTCCATGGGCAGTCTGTGACCTTCTACAACACTGAACACACGCATATGACGTGCACAGCTCTCTCTCAGGATTTTGCCATGTTTTCACCCCTAGAATACCCATAGTAGCACGTACAGCGGTTTGTGAGGAAGGGTGAAGTTACACTACACAGGAGGTCACTCCTGAGTTGTGTTACTGCATTTTTTTGATGCATAAGTTGCTTTCTTTCTTTTTTTTGCATAGTGTGGGAGGTCTCGGGACTTATACTCCATTGGGACTTTTAGACCAAAAAAATTATACATTTGTTAATAATAATTATAATAACTATTTGTGTAGGATTTTTTGGGAATTAAAAGGCTAACCCCCCCCCCCCCCCCCAAAAAAAAATCTAACAATAATAAAAAATAAATGTAAATAATACAAATTATTATATGGCTGCGGCACTAGGCGCACTCTGATTGGCTGATTACCAGTCGGATATTTTCCCATATCGGACCGAATACCACGACAATCGTCCGCAATGCGTATTTCCGTTACAAACCAGCAAGCTAAAAACACAATTAGCAAAACCAAGTTGGACATGAACGTACTCCATAAATATCTCAACAGCATCGGAAAAAACACACAGATTGAAATCTTATCAGCTAACGACCGGACCATCTGTTAAACTAGTGGAAGTAAAGAAAGTGAATGAGCCCAACACTGTCAGCAGCATATTTGGGTGATACTGTAAGTTTGCCTGTTTATAGATATAATAGCCTTATAATAAAGGAATTATTAACCTCACTTGCTTGGTTAATAATCCTTTAATACATTACAACAATGCATAAATCCTCAATCCCAAATTAAAGAGCTCAAAATACAGAAAAAAAGTGTGATTTATACAACTGGTATTGCATATGTGTTTTCCTCTTCACGAGGTATTTGTTATCAGGTGTGACTTCTCATCACTTATCTTCAACTGCTTTTCCGGGTTTGGGTCGCGGGGGCAACAGCTCCAGCAGACTTCCCTTTCCCGGGCCACATTGACCACATCTGACTGGGAGATCCCGAGGCTTTTCCCAGGCCAGTTTGGAGTCCTGGGTCTTCCCCGGGGTGTCCTCCCAGATGGACGTGCCTAGAGCACCTCCCTTGGGAGGCACCCAGGAGACATCCTTACCAGATGCCCGAACCACCTCAGCTGGCTCCTTTCAACGCGAAGGAGCAGCAACTCTAATCCACCACTGAGAATGAAAAGTTGAGCAACTTGCCCAGTAGTGTTCTGATATACAAATATGAATGTTTATGAGTTCAATGGTATGAATATTTCATGAAGTGAAAGCTGGAACATACCATTCAGAGAGGTGAAGCTGAGTTGAATGGTTTGTTCCAGCTTTCACTGAATTAAATATTTGTTCCATTGAAAGAATGTAAAAACATTCATTATTTGTTTTATATAACGGCTAAAATAGATCCTTGTCATTTGATTTTTTTTAAATTTAGAAACAACAGAAAAGGGACTTACATTTTGGTGTTCCACTGCTGCTAAAGTCCAAAATGGGATATGTAGTCCAGTGATGCAGTGCACTGACTTCGGACTTCCATGAAAAAAAGACTTTTGTAGTTCCTCAGTCCAGCCAAAAATCACGTCAGATTTTCAGCTTTTCATCTGAACAGCTCTTCATGCATCCAGACGGCTTATAGCAGAGTGGATTGTGTGTGTGTGTGTGTGTGTGTTACAAGAATTAGCACCAGCATCAGTTAGCTCAATCAAATTGTTGTCTTGCTTGTGTTGCTGTCCCGCATGTGCGCGCGCGCTCACACAACTGGGTGTACTACAAAAAAAAGACGGTGTACATCCCCAGTGCAAAGAAAAAAATTGAGCTTTTCATTCTAACTAACTAATGCTAACGCTTTCGTTTTTATTTTTATTTTATTTTTTAGCACTGTTGTCGTGCTGCTCCACAGCCTGTCTAGTGGATTTTTATTTTATTTTAGCGCTGTTGTCGTGCGTTACCTGTGCTGCTCCACAGCCTGTCCAGTGGATTTTTATTTTATTTTAGCACTGTTGTCGTGTGTTACCTGTGCTGCTCCACAGCCTGTCCAGTGGATTTTTATTTTATTTTTTAGCACTGTTGTCGTGTGTTACCTGTGCTGCTCCACAGCCTGCCCAGTGGATTTTTATTTTATTTTTTAGCACTGTTGTCGTGCGTTACCTGTGCTGCTCCACAGCCTGTTCAGTGGATTTTTATTTTATTTTTTAGCACTGTTGTCATGCGTTACCTGTGCTGCTCCACAGCCTGTTCTGTGGATTTTTATTTTATTTTTTAGCACTGTTGTCGTGTGTTACCTGTGCTGCTCCACAGCCTGTTCTGTGGATTTTTATTTTATTTTTTAGCACTGTTGTCGTGCGTTACCTGTGCTGCTCCACAGCCTGTCCAGTGGATTTTTATTTTATTTTTTAGCACTGTTGTCGTGCGTTACCTGTGCTGCTCCACAGCCTGCCTAGTGGATTTTTATTTTATTTTAGCACTGTTGTCGTGTGTTACCTGTGCTGCTCCACAGCCTGTCCAGTGGATTTTTATTTTATTTTTTAGCACTGTTGTCCTACCTGTGCTGCTCCACAGCCTGTCCAGTGGATTTTTATTTTATTTTAGCACCGTTGTCGTGTGTTACCTGTGCTGCTCCACAGCCTGCCTAGTGGATTTTTATTTTATTTTAGCACCGTTGTCGTGTGTTACCTGTGCTGCTCCACAGCCTGTCCAGTGGATTTTTATTTTATTTTTTACCACTGTTGTCGTGTGTTACCTGTGCTGCTCCACAGCCTGTCCAGTGGATTTTTATTTTATTTTAGCACCATTGTCATGCGTTACCTGTGCTGCTCCACAGCCTGTCCAGTGGATTTTTATTTTATTTTAGCACCGTTGTCGTGCGTTACCTGTGCTGCTCCACAGCCTGTCCAGTGGATTTTTATTTTATTTTTTACCACTGTTGTCGTGCGTTACCTGTGCTGCTCCACAGCCTGTCCAGTGGATTTTTATTTTATTTAGCACCGTTGTCGTGCGTTACCTGTGCTGCTCCACAGCCTGTCTAGTGGATTTTTATTTTGTTTTTTGCCACCGTTGTCGTGCGTTGCCTGTGCTGCTCCACAGCCTGTCTAGTGGATTTTTATTTTGTTTTTTGCCACCGTTGTCGTGCGTTGCCTGTGCTGTCTTTAATTCATTTGAAAGCTTGTCTCTTAGTCTTTTCCATCCAAATTGGAAGTCCCAAAAACCAGTTTTATTTGTTATTATCTATCGTCCACCTGGTCGTTACTGTGAGTTTCTCTGTGAATTTTCAGACCTTCTGTCTGACTTAGTGCTTAGCTCAGATAAGATACTTATAGTGGGCGATTTTAACATCCACACAGATGCTGAGAATGACAGCCTCAACACTGCATTTAATCTATTATTAGACTCTATTGGCTTTGCTCAAAAAGTAAATGAGTCCACCCACCACTTTAATCATATCTTAGATCTTGTTTTGACTTATGGTATGGAAATAGAAGACTTAACAGTATTCCCTGAAAACTCCCTTCTGTCTGATCATTTTTTAATAACATTTACATTTACCCTGATGGACTACCCTGCAGTGGGGAATAAGTTTCATTACACTAGAAGTCTTTCAGAAAGCGCTGTAACTAGGTTTAAGGATATGATTCCTTCTTTATGTTCTCTATTGTCATATACCAACACAGAGCAGAGTAGCTACCTAAACTCTGTAAGAGAGTTAGAGTATCTCGTCAATAGTTTTACATCCTCATTGAAGACAACTTTGGATGCTGTAGCTCCTCTGAAAAAGAGAGCTTTAAATCAGAAGTGTCTGACTCCGTGGTATAACTCACAAACTCGTAGCTTAAAGCAGATAACCCGTAAGTTGGAGAGGAAATGGCGTCTCACTAATTTAGAAGATCTTCACTTAGCCTGGAAAAAGAGTTTGTTGCTCTATAAAAAAGCCCTCCGTAAAGCTAGGACATCTTTCTACTCATCACTAATTGAAGAAAATAAGAACAACCTCAGGTTTCTTTTCAGCACTGTAGCCAGGCTGACAAAGAGTCAGAGCTCTATTGAGCTGAGTATTCCATTAACTTTAACTAGTAATGACTTCATGACTTTCTTTGCTAACAAAATTTTGACTATTAGAGAAAAAATTACTCATAACCATCCCAAAGATGTATCGTTATCTTTGGCTGCTTTCAGTGATGCCGGTATTTGGTTAGACTCTTTCTCTCCGATTGTTCTGTCTGAGTTATTTTCATTAGTTACTTCATCCAAACCATCAACATGTTTATTAGACCCCATTCCTGCCAGGCTGCTTAAGGAAGTCCTACCATTATTTAATGCTTCAATCTTAAATATGATCAACTTATCTTTGTTAGTTGGCTATGTACCACAGGCTTTTAAGGTGGCAGTAATTAAACCATTACTTAAAAAGCCATCACTTGACCCAGCTATTTTAGCTAATTATAGGCCAATCTCCAACCTTCCTTTTCTCTCAAAGATTCTTGAGAGGGTAGTTGTAAAACAGCTAACTGATCACCTGCAGAGGAATGGTCTATTTGAAGAGGTTCAGTCAGGTTTTAGAATTCATCATAGTACAGAAACAGCATTAGTGAAGGTTACAAATGATCTTCTTATGGCTTCGGACAGTGGACTTATCTCTGTGCTTGTTCTGTTGGACCTCAGTGCTGCTTTTGATACTGTTGACCATAAAATTTTATTACAGAGATTAGAGCATGTCATAGGTATTAAAGGCACTGCGCTGCAGTGGTTTGAATCATATTTGTCTAATAGATTACAGTTTGTTCATGTAAATGGGGGAATCTTCTTCACAGACTAAAGTTAATTATGGAGTTCCACAAGGTTCTGTGCTAGGACCAATTTTATTCACTTTATACATGCTTCCCTTAGGCAGTATTATTAGACGGTATTGCTTAAATTTTCATTGTTACGCAGATGATACCCAGCTTTATCTATCCATGAAGCCAGAGGACACACACCAATTAGCTAAACTGCAGGATTGTCTTACAGACATAAAGACATGGATGACCTCTAATTTCCTGCTTTTAAACTCAGATAAAACTGAAGTTATTGTACTTGGCCCCACAAATCTTAGAAGCATGGTGTCTAACCAGATCTTTACTCTGGATGGCATTTCCCTGACCTCTAGTAATACTGTGAGAAATCTTGGAGTCATTTTTGATCAGGATATGTCATTCAAAGCGCATATTAAACAAATATGTAGGACTGCCTTTTTGCATTTACGCAATATCTCTAAAATCAGAAAGGTCTTGTCTCAGAGTGATGCTGAAAAACTAATTCATGCATTTATTTCCTCTAGGCTGGACTATTGTAATTCTTTATTATCAGGTTGTCCTAAAAGTTCCCTAAAAAGCCTTCAGTTAATTCAAAATGCTGCAGCTAGAGTACTGACGGGGACTAGCAGGAGAGAGCATATCTCACCCGTGTTGGCCTCTCTTCATTGGCTTCCTGTTAATTCTAGAATAGAATTTAAAATTCTTCTTCTTACTTATAAGGTTTTGAATAATCAGGTCCCATCTTATCTTAGGGACCTCGTAGTACCATATCACCCTAATAGAGCGCTTCGCTCTCAGACTGCAGGCTTACTTGTAGTTCCTAGGGTTTGTAAGAGTAGAATGGGAGGCAGAGCCTTCAGCTTTCAGGCTCCTCTCCTGTGGAACCAGCTCCCAATTCAGATCAGGGAGACAGATACCCTCTCTACTTTTAAGATTAGGCTTAAAACTTTCCTTTTCGCTAAGGCTTATAGTTAGGGCTGGATCGGGTGACCCTGGACTATCCCTTGGTTATGCTGCTTTAGACGTAGACTGTGGGGGGGTTCCCATGATGCACTGTTTCTTTCTCTTTTTGCTCTGTATGCATCACTCCGCATTTAATCATTAGTGATCGATCTCTGCCCCCCTCCACAGCATGTCTTTTTCCTGGTTCTTTCCCTCAGCCCCAACCAGTCTCAGCAGAAGACTGCCCCTCCCTGAGCCTGGTTCTGCTGGAGGTTTCTTCCTGTTAAGAGGGAGTTTTTCCTTCCCACTGTTGCCAAGTGCTTGCTCACAGGGGGTTGTTTTGACCGTTGGGGTTTTTCATAATTATTGTATGGCCTTGCCTTACAATATAAAGCGCCTTGGGGCAACTGTTTGTTGTGATTTGGCGCTATATAAAAAAAAAGTTGATTGATTGATTGATTCTAACGTCCTGCTAACAGCCTCCAGACAGTGCAGTGAATTTGTTTTGTGTGTGCGTGCGTGCACCCATTGTGTGTGTGCGTGCGCGCGTGTATGCGTGTGTGTGTGTGTGTGTGTGTAGGTGTGTGTGTGCAGAGTGCAATGGTACCAAATGCATGGAACCAAATTTGCACTCTAAATGGAACCAAATTGCACTCTAAATGCAATGCAACACAAATGGGATGAATACACTAGGTAACAAATTTTATTTTTGTTTTGTTCCTGGGTACACAGTGTGTTTTCCTAACCTGTTATGCCTTAAATAAATAGAAAATAGCTATTATTCCACAGAAACTTTGCTTCTGTGATCAGGACAATGATATTTTGAAATTTGTCTGTTTTCAAGAATATTCTCGATTCACCTTCACTACTACTGAGTAGTCTTCTAGAATATTCTTTAACTGCTAGAACTGTCCAGAATTTTCTAGAAGTTTCCAGAATTATCTAGAAATTTCAAGAAACTTTTAGAACTTTCTAGAACGTTAAAAAAAATAAAATCAAAGTTTGTGCTGAATGTAGTCATTTTTCCAGACTTTAGACATAAGCAGTTGAAATATAACACTTAGAAGCCAGGAACAAAAATTGTGTTACATAGTGTAATCCATGCCATGTGACATATAAAGCAAATGACAAGGATCCACTCAGCTGTTATATAAAAAAAACACTGAGTGTCTACATCAGATGCAATAGCACAAAATAAATGCATTGCCTTTACATTTATGGTGGAATCTTGATTTTGACATCCTTAAATCTTCAGTCAAATATGGTTCACTAACTCTCTATGGGTCTCAGTGAGAGCTTCAGCTAAGTTCATCTTGCTCCGTGTCATCTTAATCATCCTTCCTCATACCTGAACCATGCACCGTCTGTTCGTATGTATGCTATGTGTTTCATCATCACAAGACTTTGGCACCGCCTCAGCAGCAAAAGTTCATAATACATTTACTACGTGCAACTGGATCTTCACCTTCTATCAGCTGGAGCTGCTCTCTCTTCACATCGTGCATCTGCCTGTACATAACTGGACATTGACCACAGTTTTGTTATTTTAGCAATCTATCACAACACATAGAATGGAACCTAAGAGACAATGCAGTCCATTTTAATTTGAGGGTAGTTCCGTCCAAAATGGGTGAAGGTTGTCAGAATTCCACTGGGTTTTTAAGTGGCCGTCCATTGTGACGGTACCAGAAGTCATTGTTGGCTACGTTGTTTCTCAGCCAGGTGTGTAGATATTCCCTCTTTAAATTCCTTATATTTTTTTGCAACAATGTCTTTCTCTGTGTCTCTCTACCTTGAAACTTTGCCTGGTAACACAAGCCGTATCCACACTCCAGTCACAGCCACTGTAGTTTGTAACTCCTTCAAAGTTGTCTTGGGTGTCTCGACAGCTTGTAATAGACACGCTTTACTTTTAAAGACATGCAGGTTAGGTGAATTGGTGACTCTAAATTGACCGTAGTTGTGCATGTGCAGCCCAGTCTCATGTTTTTTTTTTCTTGCTCCCGTCACAAAATGAGTCAAATTTTGGTGATGGGTTTTTTTTTAATTCACTATTACTAACCCCACTCCTACCCCCAACCCCCTAACCATAACCCCCCCCCCCCCCCCCCCGCTTCACTTTTAATTTTGTGCAGCCATCACGGGATGTATTAGAATTAATTTGTGCTGCCGTGACGATATGTGAGCCTGTGACCTTCAATTGGAGTCAGCAGGTATAGAAAATGAATGAATGAATGAATTCAAACAATAACAAGAGCAATCAGAGATTTCTGACGTCTGCCAGCTGGATTCAGATCACCTCCAATATGCAGTGGAGTCTTCCATGCCCTAATATCTATCTGTGGTGCAAATGCGGTTAGAATCTGTGAAGTACGAGGTCTGTCCATAAAGTATAGGTCCTTTTTATTTTTTTCAAAAACTATATGGATTTCATTCATATGTTTTTACGTCAGACATGCTTCAACCCTCGTGCGCATGCGTGAGTTTTTCCACGCTTGTCGGTGACGTCATTCGCCTGTGAGCACTCCTTGTGGGAGGAGTCATCCAGCCCCTCGTCGGAATTCCTTTGTCTGAGAAGTTGCTGAGAGACTGGCGCTTTGTTTGATCAAAATTTTTTCTAAACCTGTGAGACACATCGAAGTGGACACAGTTTGAAAAATTAAGCTGGTTTTCAGTGAAAATTTTAACGGCTGATGAGAGATTTTGAGGTGATACTGTCGCTTTAAGGACTTCCCACGGAGCGAGACGTTGCGCAGCGCTCTCAGGCGCCATCATCAGCCTGTTTCAAGCTGAAAACCTCCACATTTCAGGCTCTATTGATCCAGGACGTCGTGAGAGAACAGAGAGGTTTCAGAAGAAGTCGGGTTCAGCATTTTATCTGGATATTCCACTGTTAAAGGAGATTTTTTTAATGAAAGACGTGCGGGCAGATTGCAGCGTCGGCTCCGCCACAGGAAAAACACCTCCGTTGGAAGCCTTAAGGACAAGTTGGAACATGTCCAGCTGTTAAACAATTTCTCATATACTCACTCCACTGAAAGCCATCAAAAGCCGCCTGGATTTTACAAATGGTTATCAACACGGAGGTGTTTTTCCTGTGGCGGAGCGTCGCGTCGGCTGCGTCCCGACGCTGCAATCTGCCCGCACGTCTTTCATTAAAAAAATCTCCTTTAACAGTGGAATATCCAGATAAAATGCTGAACCCGACTTCTTCTGAAACCTCTCTGTTCTCTCACGACGTCCTGGATCAATAGAGCCTGAAATGTGAAGGTTTTCAGCTTGAAACAGGCTGACGATGTCTCGCACCATGGGAAGTCCTTAAAGCGACAGTATCACCTCAAAATCTCTAATCAGCCGTTAAAATTTTCACTGAAAACCAGCTTAATTTTTCGAACCGTGTCCACTTCGATGTGTCTCACAGGTTTAGAAAAAATTTTGATCAAACAAAGCGCCAGTCTCTCAGCAACTTCTCAGACAAAGGAATTCCGACGAGGGGCTGGACAACTCCTCCCACAAGGAGTGCTCACAGGCGAATGACGTCACCGACAGGCGTGGAAAAACTCACGCATGCGCACGAGGGTTCAAGCATGTCTGACGTAAAAACATATGAATGAAATCCATATAGTTTTTGAAAAAAATAAAAAGGACCTATACTTTATTGACAGACCTCGTAGTATTGAAGTCATCTTTCAAAGCCTATATAGAGGGAAATCTTGATCCAGAATCCAGATCCAGATCACCTCCAAATTTAATGGCGTTATGTGGGCCGCTGAAGAGGAGGTACTGCTGGCCCACCACCAGATGGCGCCCTGCCATGCTGGCATCTTTTGGGCTCTGGAGGGTGCACTGTCTTCTTGATTTTACCAGGTGCGCACTGTTAGGCTGTCAGCTGTTTTCCATCATCATCATCTTCACCATAAAAGCCTGGGAAGGACACCATAACTCTACGAGTTATCAGCTTACCACACAGGTAAACCTACTCAGCTGTTTTGTGCCGTATGCACATTCATTGTCTTTGTAGTTGTGACTTATACTTGCAGCTTGTAGCCGAGATTGTGGAAGTTGGAGGAGTTGGTGTCTCCACTCCTCACTTCTGACTTACTGAGTATAACATTTGACACTGCACGTTCTCCAGTTTTCCTCTGTACTCTGGGAGTATCTGGATTTATTCCTCCAAGAGGATAACTGTGAGTTGCTGACTGTTTGCTGGGTGTACACTCACCCACCTTAACCTGTTTTTGCTCCTACCAGCAGTACCGGTCTGACAGCCTTGAGCGGTGGCCACCTGGGGGACCAGGACTTGGCGGCTCTGGTGTATTGCAGGCCTCCGACTGGTGGTGGAACTTCGTGGGTTCTGGCTCTTCTCTGGATAGGCGTCTCCTACCCTTGGGCCTGCCCACGTGTCACCATTTTGTTATTAATTGGACTCAGCATATTCGTCTTCTGTTTGTACTTTTGCATAATAAATCGTTATTTATTGGAATTCCTATTGACCGCTCATTTACGCCCCCTAACGTGGGTCCGTGCATTCACTTTCCCAACAAATGGAGTCTTCCATGGCCTAATATATATCTGTGTTGAAAATTTCATCAAAATCCGTGCAGTAGTTTTGACATAATCCTGCTAACAAACGGACCGACGGAAACGCCAGTAATTTTATTACATCCTTGGTGGAGGTAATAATCAATAAAAGATGAATTACCACATTATTCCTGCTCAGATTAGCAGGAATAATGTGGTAACAGTGATGTCATCGCTGCCTCCCGGCAGAAAAACCTTGTGATATATGAGAATTTTGGCTCAGAAAAAAGTACAAATACAGACAAATTTCTGTGTCTTCCTCTTCAAACATTTTACGACATGTTTTTGTGTCAACAGACTGTGTTATAAGAGATACAGTGTGACACACCTGACAAATAAGAACTCACTGATCTCAATACTTCACCAGAAACACCAAACCAGTTTCCAGTCTTTTAAACAAACAGCCTAAAGTGCACAAAAGTCTAATATCAAGCACAGCTGTGTTGTCTGCATCCACAGCCAGGAACAGATCATTTTACACCTTAGTGACTGCACATCTGTCTCCGCGTGCACAAGCGTCTCTACGCCCAGCTACGGGCCTCAGACAGGATAAGCCGGTAGAGATAATGGACACATAGGTGGATGTTTCGATGCCACTATCAGAGCCTGTACAGAGAGGATAGATGTTTCGTAGCGGGTAGCTCCCCCTCTCCTCTCGGAGTTGCTCTCAGAAGTGAGCTGATTAGGCCGAAGACTGGGAACCGCTTTGCCTAATCACATCACTGCATCCAAATCATCTGTGTACATTTCTAATTACATCGTGGCACGCCGTGTCCTTGAGCACAGTGGCAGGTCTCCGTTTCATCTCAGCGCTGCCTCTACCCCCTCAGCTTCCTTTATTTCTTCACTCTCCTTTTCCCTCTATCTCTTTTTTTATTATTTATTTCCATCTCAGCTTTGTTGTTGCTTGAGCTGACTGTGCTGAGAAACAGCACTCGTTTGGCCGCCGATGGTCCGTCCTTTGAGCTCGGCATCGCAGGCCAAAGCCAACAGTTGCGGGGGGGGGGGGGGGGGGGGGGGGGTCATCTTTGATGATCTGTTTATTGTCTCAGTGCAATTCGCAGGAGTTCACAATATAATATCCATTCCAGGGCGAGGAGCATGAAAAGTCAGTCATGGGTAAAGGACAGCAGCGTGGAATCCTGTTTGAGTTCGGATTAAAGAGGCAGAGCACAAACAACCGCAGAGCAGAATTGAAACATCCTCCGCTGCTTTTGTGCTGAAGAGGACATCTGTGTGGGAATCTTGTGCATTTCCTACATTGTCCACATAGGTTTTCTTAACAGTGGAGCAGCTGATGAAACATGGGAACATTTTCTGTCCTCTTTCTGTGCTTTTGCATTTGAAAACACTGAATAGGCTTTAAAAAAAAGATCCTTGATGATCGGAAGGCCCTGAACATCTTCATGTGCTGGAGGGTTAGGTGACCTTCCTATTGTTTACCGCTGTGCGTCTCTTTGCTGCAAGGCCTTGTCTTTTCTTCTCCTTTCCTCCTCTCTGCAGTAAACCTTGTTATTGAAGTCAGAATGCATAGGATGCCTTTGCTGCAGCTGACAAAAGACGAGCGCGAAGGTGAAGCGAGGGGTCAACCTCTAACATAGAACCTCCAAGTCCATTTAGGCGCAGCAATTAACTTTGCAACCTTGTGCGAGAATCTAAACGGCTTCCTGTGAACCTGTGCAGCATGATTTCAGATGACATCTTGCTATGTATTATCTGTGCTTTGCTTATTCAGTGTATTACTGCATAAATGTGTGTTTCCTTGGTTTTTTTGTTGCAGCCTTTTGTCAGACATCAAACCAAAGGCGGTTTGTGTACTACAAAAGGATTCCCTTCATCCTGCTCTTCCCGCCATCTTCTTATTGCCTGATAAGGGTGTCGCTGCCATTATTTCATACCAACCAGCTCAGTGGATCTGTCGTAACTGCTGCTGTTGAGTAGCTCTAAAAGACACCTTTTTCCTCATTCTGTGCCACCAACAGCAACATCTATGAGCGGCTGCCTGAAGGCAAGTTCCTGAGATATTAGTTCTCCACTCTCAGAACTGTTACTCACACTGACAGACACCCGAGGCGATATTAAATGTCCCTCAAAGCCATGAAAGAGGGAGACGGGGGACTTCTCATCTTCAAACCTCTGAATGTGGAGCAAAGGGATGCAAAGGGGAGGGGAGAGTAACTTTCTAAAGCCGCACTTATACCCCCTTCGCATATGGGGCCATACCTCGGAGTAGACATGAAGGGGGAACCCATATAGCTACAAGGCCCGGTATCATAAATAACACAAGACTTCCCCTTTCCCTTCTCCGACTCCTCCAGTTCACTGCCAGAGTGTTTCATATGGTAACTAGGTGTTCACTGTGTGGCCACATTGTTGCCCATCTTTCAAGTGGCTCAGAGGAGAAAACCTTGAGGTAGGGAAGAGAAGGAGTTTTTGATGAAAAATGCATTATTCTGTTCTTTTTCCAGCTCTTTTCCCCCCTTTTCTCTGCCACTCACTATGGGAGAGGAGTGTTTATTACATAAATGGTTTGGAAAAGCAGAGGAGATCTCAGCCAGAGAAAGACATATGAAATCTACAGGCTCGTTCACCTGTTAGCTTTAAAATGGGGGTACGGTTGAGGGATGAGCGCTTTCTTTTTTATGTAACTGTATCAACAGATAGTCTAATGATGTAGATAGTTTGTACTACAGTGGGGTTGAGCAGTCATCTTAGACTCAGAGTACTCAGCCCACGTGAACAACTCAAGTCTGGGAAGACACGCTAGTACTTCGCGTCATCACATCCACCACCCCGTGGAACCATCCTGGGTTCCAGATGGCAACCACCCAAGCCAACACATTCACACTCCCAACCCATCACATTTTGTTACAAAACTGTTTCTTTTTTAAACAAACGTCATATGTGATGAGTTGGATAGCCCAATCACCCCATTCAGTGAGGTACGTGGAAACTCAAACCCTAAGCTTAACCGGGACCATAACTATACCTCAAACATAGATCAGTGGTGCCTGATGATGTGGAAGTCAAGCACATAGTTCTGTGTGTTGTCAGAGAGAAATGACGCTGTGATTAAAAAAAAAAGTTTCCCAGCACATCACTAAATGATTAATGTAAGGGGGCTATCTACCTCATCCAATAGTGATGATTAGATTACATTAGAACTTTATTGATCCCTTGGGAAGACTCCCTCAGGGAAATTGAGGTTCCATCAGCATTGTATAGCAGCACACAAGGTAAGAAGTACACAGAGTATCAAAAGTGAAAGTAAAACAAAACAACAACAACAAAACAGTTTGCAAATATAAATACACTCAACAAAAATATAAACGCAACACTTTTGGTTTTGCTCCCATTTTGTATGAGATGAACTCAAAGATCTAAAACTTTTTCCACATACACAATATCACCATTTCCCTCAAATATTGTTCACAAACCAGTCTAAATCTGTGATAGTGAGCACTTCTCCTTTGCTGAGATAATCCATCCCACCTCACAGGTGTGCCATATCAAGATGCTGATTAGACACCATGATTAGTGCACAGGTGTGCCTTAGACTGCCCACAATAAAAGGCCACTCTGAAATGTGCAGTTTTATCACACAGCACAATGCCACAGATGTCGCAAGATTTGAGGGAGCGTGCAATTGGCATGCTGACAGCAGGAATGTCAACCAGAGCTGTTGCTCGTGTATTGAATGTTCATTTCTCTACCATAAGCCGTCTCCAAAGGCGTTTCAGAGAATTTGGCAGTACATCCAACCAGCCTCACAACCGCAGACCACGTGTAACCACACCAGCCCAGGACCTCCACATCCAGCATGTTCACCTCCAAGACTGTTTGAGACCAGCCACTCGGACAGCTGCTGAAACAATCGGTTTGCATAACCAAAGAATTTCTGCACAAACTGTCAGAAACCGTCTCAGGGAAGCTCATCTGCATGCTCGTCGTCCTCATCGGGGTCTCGACCTGA
This sequence comes from Thalassophryne amazonica, assembly GCF_902500255.1. Lineage (NCBI taxonomy): Eukaryota > Metazoa > Chordata > Actinopteri > Batrachoidiformes > Batrachoididae > Thalassophryne > Thalassophryne amazonica. Next base: position 46,599,474 of record NC_047109.1, on the reverse strand, counting down.
CTCCAGTTCGTCGTCCTAACCGACTTGAGTGGGCAAATGCTCACATTCGCTGGCGTTTGGCACGTTGGAGAGGTGTTCTCTTCACGGATGAATCCCGGTTCACACTGTTCAGGGCAGATGGCAGACAGCGTGTGTGGCTTCATGTGGGTGAGCGGTTTTCTGATGTCAATGTTGTGGATCGAGTGGCCCATGGTGGCGGTGGGGTTATGGTATGGGCAGGCATCTGTTATGGACGAAGAACACAGGTGCATTTTATTGATGGCATTTTGAATGCACAGAGATACCGTGACGAGATCCTGAGGCCCATTGTTGTGCCATACATCCAAGAACATCACCTCATGTTGCAGCAGGATAATGCACGACCCCATGTCGCAAGGATCTGTACACAATTCTTGGAAGCTGAAAATGTCCCAGTTCTTGCATGGCCGGCATACTCACTGGACATGTCACCCATTGAGCATGTTTGGGATGCTCTGGATCGGCGTATACGACAGCGTGTACCAGTTCCTGCCAATATCCAGCAACTTCGCACAGCCATTGAAGAGGAGTGGACCAACATTCCACAGGCCACAATTGACAACCTGATCAACTCTATGCGAAGGAGATGTGTTGCACTGCATGAGGCAAATGGTGGTCACACCAGATACTGACTGGTATCCCCCCCCAATAAAACAAAACTGCACCTTTCAGAGTGGCCTTTTATTGTGGGCAGTCTAAGGCACACCTGTGCACTAATCATGGTGTCTAATCAGCATCTTGATATGGCACACCTGTGAGGTGGGATGGATTATCTCAGCAAAGGAGAAGTGCTCACTATCACAGATTTAGATTGGTTTGTGAACAAAATTTGAGGGAAATGGTGATATTGTGTATGTGGAAAAAGTTTTAGATCTTTGAGTTCAACTCATATGAAATGGGAGCAACAAATATAAATACCAGACATACTGATCAATACTGGTTTACTGACTACTATGAGGGAAATGGTGATATTGTGTATGTGGAAAAAGTTTTAGATCTTTGAGTTCATCTCATATGAAATGGGAGCAACAAATATAAATACCAGACATACTGATCAATACTGGTTTACTGACTACTACTGTTCCTCTCCTTCCCATCCTCTGTCTTCCTGTTACTCCTCCTCCCCCTGAGTGAGGAGTTGTACAGTCTGATGGCCTGAGGGACAAAGGAGTTTTTCAGTCCGTTGGTCCTGAACTTGGGAACGAGCAGTCTGTGGCTGAAGAGGCTCCTCTGGTTGCTGATCCCAGTGTGCAGAGGGTGACTGGCATCATCCATAATTTCCAGCTGTATGTCCAGTGCTCTCTTCTCTGCCACCATCACCAGAGAGTCCAGCTTCATGCCAACCACAGGGCCAGCCCACATGTTCAGTTTGTCCAACCTGGATGTGTCCTTCTTGTATGTGCTGCCCCCCCCCCCCCAGCACACCACGGTGTAAAATAGGACAAGGATGCAAAGGGGCACTGACCAAGAGCCAATATGTGATGAGCTGGGAATGACAGTGTGTAGCCCAAGCAGACATCTGATCCATCTCCACCTCTCAGAGGTAACCATGCAGGAGGAGGAGGTGGTGGTCAAGTGGTTAAAACTGTGGGTTCAGGACAAGAGGGTCCTCGGTTCAAATCCCTGTCAGACATGAAGATCATTCAAGGATCTTAGGCAAGGTCTTTAATCCCCAAATTGTTCCCGGTGTGTAGTGACCACCTTGCATGGCAGCACTCTGACATTGGCTTATGGGCGAATGTGAGGCATCACTGTAAAGTGCTTTGATCATAAAAGCATGCAACAAATGCAGTCCATTTACCATTGTAGCCAGGCCTGTTTACTGGATCATACCCAGTAACACATGGCGCATGGTTCCACCGATGTTCCCTCACGGTGCAAGTGATAATCCTCATCACCTGTTTTTTTCAGGGTTAGTGTATAGGGTCCAGCGTCTGTCACTGGACAGGGGTGTTTGTCAATCCTGATATGTTTCCAGGAGAATGAAGCCCCAAGTCTGAAAGTGCTTTTTGTCCCTGTTTTACTGTACGGTTGTCAAACTTGGATGCTAATCAGTGACCTAAGATGATGACTGGTGGGTTATGATACTGAAATTAGGGATAAAAATGAAACCCTGCTTTCACTCTGCCTTCAGTCAGATTGGCAGTTGCTGTCTTGCATTGCTCAGCATTTGCATAACATAGACTTCTTGTCTATTTTGACTCCACCCAGCAGGGGGAATACCGAACACTTCTTATCGCTGTAAAATGCCTACTCTCATTGAAAATGAATGGCAGCTGGTTGCTTTGCCTCTGTATCTTGTAGCCAAAGTGACCAAGGGCTGATGGGGGTCCCACCTGTGCTTGACAGCATTGCAAACAATGCCATCGGACCACCTTCTGCTTGACAAACTGTGTCATGACAATTTCCAACAGCCAAAATGTTTTTTCCGCATTGTTTATTCTTCAAAACAAAAGTTTTCATATCGTCAAAAATAAAGCTGAAACTGATATGTTGGTGAAAGGCTCATACTGGCTGATATTATCAGTGAACCAAAATATCAGTCAGGCTGTAATTTACAGCTGAAGCATTTGTTGACATGAATAAGCACAATATTTGCAACTTTTAAAGCTGTTATACAGTATATCTTAGCAGAAATAGTTAACCAAAGGCTCCATATTTCTCTGTTTATCAGCAGCAGGGCTGTTCAGCATCGTATCACTTCTCTGTGAATCCGAGTTCTTTATTCAGACTCTCACATTATTTCCATAATTGTGAACATTGTAGTGTTTGTAATGTCATTAATAACAGGCGTTGGCGTATAATAGGTTAATGTTATTTATCTGTTGGCAAATAGATGCTGCTAATCCTCATTCATTTGCTGTGGATCAATGCAAATCCACTCGTGAGTGAGCACCCCCAGAGCCGATGGTTCCTAATGTATTTTCTCACCATTAACCAGCCCTAATCCCCGCTAATCATTGCTAATCCACATCTCCTGTGTGTGAGATGATACTTCCCTGATGATGGAGGTGCTGGTGTTCACCACACAGTACCCAGGAACCACTGAGGGCCGTAGCTCCTCCGTAAGTGGTGCCGAAGGCCCCTTCAGTACAAGAGCAGACCGCTGTGAGAGGAGCAGGAGGACACAGTCAAGTGTTGTGTTCTGTGAGTCAAATAGCTGCATTTTACTGTTTTTGATGAGTTCTCTTTAAGGATTTTGAAGGGACAGAATTTAAAAAATAGCAAATGATCAGAAATGAGAATCAGTGCCCGTCACCTCACAGACTCTTCAATGTGGCAGCAATGACCTGTTTGTGTCACCAGCACTCAAGTCCTCTCAGATCAGTGCTCTGAAACAGTGTGTTGTCAAAAGTAAAAGTTGTCAAACAATAAAACCATCTACAGTTGTGCATGCGGTGGTAGCTCCAGACCTTTTTACTCGGTGGAGGAATGAGTAGTTATTAGGAGAGGGAAGAACTGGAGGGATGTAGCGGGCTGCGGCCTCAACTTTACCTAAATTCTGGGTCTTTTAGTGAAGTTTAGGGCTAGTGGCCGGCGATCACCTTAGTATTTCTTCTGTTTTTCTTGTTGTTTAATGCTGGCAAATTATACAGTATTTTTTGTCTTTCTGATGCCTGATTCTGTTTTTTCTCTCTGTTTAAGGTGCAGCTCCATCCAGAGATGGAAGTTGTATTTGTGTTGGCGACCCAAGCAGAGGGTCACCCCTTTGAGACTGGTCTGCTTGAGGTTTCTTCCTCAGAGGGAGTTTTTCCTTACCACTGTTGCTCTGGGGGTTGGTAAGGTTAGACCTTACCTGTGTGAAGCGCCTTGAGGCAACTCTGTTGTGATTTGGCGCTATATAAATGAAAATAAATTTAAATTGAATTGAAATGTACATTTGCTGGGTTCATGACATTCTTGGGGCTTCAGCCCTATCAAGCCACCCAAGAGCTGCCTGTGTATTTGCAAGACAATGGGCCCTATCTTCCACACGATGCAGCACAGGTATCATTGCTGGTTTCCAACCACCACAGATGTCTTGTTCACACTCAGCACCCATGTTGTGTAAATCCCTAGTTAGACCAAAAAAATGAGCGATGAATAATGAGACACGTAGCATGAATTTTTTGTGCAAGTCAAGTTATTCCAGAAACATGGGAGAATAGTGCCTCTTAGAGGCAGAATATTCGGCTAACGAGGCTCATCTCTGAGCATGGTGCTAATTTCATGAAGTTCAAAATTTAGCAAAATTAACGCCGGGCGATGTGTGTACGAGGTACTACGAGGACAAACGAGGATGTTAGAGGCATGTTCAATCAATCAATCAATCAATCAATCAATTTTTTATATAGCGCCAAATCACAACAAACAGTTGCCCCAAGGCGCTTTATATTGTAAGGCAAGGCCATACAATAATTATGTAAAACCCCAACGGTCAAAACGACCCCCTGTGAGCAAGCACTTGGCTACAGTGGGAAGGAAAAACTCCCTTTTAACAGGAAGAAACCTCCAGCAGAACCAGGCTCATGGAGGGGCAGTCTTCTGCTAGGACTGGTTGGGGCTGAGGGAGAGAACCAGGAAAAAGACATGCTGTGGAGGGGAGCAGAGATCGATCACTAATGATTAAATGCAGGGTGGTGCATACAGAGCAAAAAGAGAAAGAAACAGTGCATCATGGGAACCCCCCAGCAGTCTACGTCTATAGCAGCATAACTAAGGGATGGTTCAGGGTCACCTGATCCAGCCCTAACTATAAGCTTTAGCAAAAAGGAAAGTTTTAAGCCTAATCTTAAAAGTAGAGAGGGTGTCTGTCTCCCTGATCTGAATTGGGAGCTGGTTCCACAGGAGAGGAGCCTGAAAGCTGAAGGCTCTGCCTCCCATTCTACTCTTACAAACCCTAGGAACTACAAGTAAGCCTGCAGTCTGAGAGCGAAGCGCTCTATTGGGGTGATATGGTACTACGAGGTCCCTAAGATAAGATGGGACCTGATTATTCAAAACCTTATAAGTAAGAAGAATAATTTTAAATTCTATTCTAGAATTAACAGGAAGCCAATGAAGAGAGGCCAATATGGGTGAGATATGCTCTCTCCTTCTAGTCCCCGTTAGTACTCTAGCTGCAGCATTTTGAATTAACTGAAGGCTTTTTAGGGAACTTTTAGGACAACCTGATAATAATGAATTACAATAGTCCAGCCTAGAGGAAATAAATGCATGAATTAGTTTTTCAGCATCACTCTGAGACAAGACCTTTCTGATTTTAGAGATATTGCGTAAATGCAAAAAAGCAGTCCTACATATTTGTTTAATATGCGCTTTGAATGACATATCCTGATCGAAAATGACTCCAAGATTTCTCACAGTATTACTAGAGGTCAGGGTAATGCCATCCAGAGTAAGGATCTGGTTAGACACCATGTTTCTAAGATTTGTGGGGCCAAGTACAATAACTTCAGTTTTATCTGAGTTTAAAAGCAGGAAATTAGAGGTCATCCATGTCTTTATGTCTGTTAGTGGTGAGTACGAAGCTGTTAGAGGCCCATTATCTGAGTACCTGGCAGCTACGAGGACAGGACAGGCTACCTGCAATAGAGCAGGTTCCACTCTGAGAAAGCCCTTGTAGACTTTTTTAACATCTGTTTCCTGCAATTCCTTCAGAAGAACATCATATACATGGCTCATTATTTGAATAATCACTGAAATTTCTGACAAATCCATACATGGCTCATTATTCATGTATTTATTATTCAGTCTGACTGCGGCTTAAGTAGTACCACACTTGTGCTTATCTGTGCAGTCATGGGTGCATTGATCATACATTGAGGTGTTGTCAGGTGCAGTGCTGATGCATTGACGTGTGAGGCAGCAGAAAATGATTGCTCCATAAACCAGAAAACCTGGTCTTATGTCAAGCACAGTTTTTCTGCTGTTTGTACCCTGTAAAAATAAATAAATATATATATATATTTTTTACAGTAAATTTGATTTTTTTTCCCCTTAAATTCTAAATATTAGCATAGATAGTTATGAAAATAACGTCTGTTGAGAATTGAGTAAGCTACATTAGTTGTCTAAAACAGATTAGTTACGATGGCCAGTACAGAGGTGGTATGGTGGTTTAGCAGTTAGCACAGTTGTCTCACAGCAGGAAAGTTCTGGGATCACATCCCACCAGGTCCTTTCTGTCTAAATGTGAAAGGCGAGGCAGTGGCTTAGTGGTTAGCACCGTTGACTTACAGCAAGACGGTCATGGGATCACTTTCCACTTGATCCTTTCTGTGTGGATTCTGCATGTTTGCGTAGGTTCTGTCCAGATGCTCCTGCTTCCTCCCATTTCCAAAGACATGCAGGTTAGGTGAAGTGGTGGTGACTCTAAATTGACTGTAGGTGTGTCCATAGACGAGCGTCCTGTCACGCTGTGACTGCTGGGATAAGATACCACCCCACCCCCTGCCCCAACAACCTGTCCCCCTGGATTGGAGTAAGCAAGTATAGAAAATGACTGAATGAATAACAAATACATTACTGCAATGCACTGTGCATGGTGGGGAATGCAGTTAGTACACTTGACTCCCAAACAGAATATCACATGTTCAAGACCTGCTATGTATGTGTCCAATTCTCCCTTTACAGATCGAGTTGAGTTAGAAGAGCCAAATGAGCATGTGCATCCCAAACCAAACCTCCTGTGATGATTCATTCATTCATTCATTTTCAGTGGCTTATCTAGGTACGGGTTGTGGTGGCAACAAAGCAAACAGCTCATACCACACTTCCCTATCATCGGCCAAGTCCTGTAACTCTTCCCAGGGGATCCCAAGGCATTCCCAAGCCAGCTGGGAAATATAGCTTCCCCAGCATGGCCTAGGACTTCCCCGGGGCGTCCTCCGGGTTGAACATTTCTGGAAGACCTCCCTAGGGTCTTCCAGAAATGTCCAATCCTCACCAGGTGCCCGAAACACTGACTCCTTTCGATACGAAGACGCAGCAGCTCTACTCTGTGTTGGGAAAGTGTAGGAACACGGACCCACAACAGGGGGCGCAAATGAACGGACAATGGAGTAAGTCAAAATAACAACGCTTTACTGTTGTGAATGTGCACAACGAATACAACCAATGACAGAAATGGACAAAAGTCAATACACAAAGGTGTCGTGTGGGCAGGCTCGAAGATAGGAGACGCCTCTCCAAGGTAAGACCGGAACCACACGGCTTCCTCCGCCACAGGACCCCGGGAATACTGGAGCCGCCAAGTCCCGAACTCCCAGGTGGCCACTGCCTCCGCGTGTCGGACCTGGTACTGCTGGCGAGGGAAAAAGAACAGTTAGATGGGGGCGCGTTTGCACCCAGAACTCCGAACGGCAGGAAAGGTACCTCCACCTCTCGTTGGAACAGTAAACCAATAACTAGCTCAGTCAAAACTGTGTACTCAGTAGGCTTTGATATGTTACCTCTCTGGTAGAAACGATATCTCGGCAATGAGGTGGAGATGCCGTCCTGCTGATATACCCCACTGATGATTGCCGTCAGCTGTCTCAGGTGATGGGTGACAGCTGTCACCGAGGCTGCTCCCGTGAGGCGGCGGCGCCCTCTGGTGCCTGGAGCCCGCACTCCAGGCAGGGCGCCCTCTGGTGATGGTGGGCCAGCAGTACCTCCTCTTCAGCGGCCCACACAACACTCTGAGTCCCTCATGAATAGTCAAGCTTCTCACTCTGTCAGTGTAATCCCAGATACCCAACACAGGAATGTCATTTCAGCCACTTGTGTCTGCGATCTTATTCTTTCAGTCTGTTCCCAAAGCTCATGACCACAGGTGAGGATAGGAGTATAAAAAGACTGGTAAATTGAGAGCCTCACCTTCCCCTTCAGCTCCTTCTTCACCATGACGGTACGGTACAACATCTGTAACATTTCAGACTCCGCCCCAATCCATCCATCAATCTCCCTCTCCAATTTAGCTCCACTTGCGAAGAAACCCCGCAATACTTAAACTTCTTCACTTGAGGCAGTGACTCTCCCCTGACCCAGAGGGGACAATCCACCATTTTCTGACGGAGGACCATGGTCTCAGATTTGGAGGTGCTGATTCTCATCCCAGTTGCTTCACACTCTTCCTCAAACCTAGTCAGTGTGCATCAGAGGTCACTGTCTGATGAAGCCAACATTATGTTAGTTATGCTAAGTATATGCTACTTTTACCTCAAGATTACAATTAAATTAAAGTGTTCATTAAGTAAAAGTAAGTCCCTTCAGCTGCTCCCTTGCTTTTCACTCAGGGTCACCACATTAGATCCAAGGTGGATCTGCATGTGGAGTTGACACAAGTTTTACACAGGATGTCCTTCTTGACGCAACTCCACATTACATAGAGAAATGTGGCACATGTGGGGTTTGAACCAAGAAGCTTTTGCACTAAAACCAAGCACACTAACCAGTTGGCCACCAACCCCGCTAAAGTGTGCACTAAGTCAACTCAAACACCCTCTGGTGCCTGGAGCCCGCACTCCAGGCAGGGCGCCCTCTGGTGATGGTGGGCCAGCAGTACCTCCTCTTCAGCGGCCCACACAACAGGACCCCCCCCTCAACGGGCGCCTCCTGGCGCCCGACCGGGCTTGTCCGGGTGGCGACAGTAGAAGTCGGCCAGGAGGGCCGGGTCCAGGATGAAGCTCTTCTTCACCCAGGAGCGTTCTTCGGGACCGTACCCCTCTCAGTCCACCAGATATTGAAAGCCCCGGCCCATCCGTCGGACGTCCAACAACCGGCGCACTGTCCAAGCCGGCTCGCCATCGATGATCCGGGCAGGAGGTGGTGCCGGACCGGGTGTACAGAGGGGCGAGGTGTGATGGGGCTTGATTTTTGACACATGAAATACTGGATGGATCCGCAGTGAGGCTGGAAGCCGAAGCCTCACTGCGGCGGGATTGATGACCTTGAGAATTTTAAACGGACCTATGTACCTGTCTTGGAGTTTTGGGGAGGCCACTTGCAGTGGAATGTCCTTGGTGGACAACCACACTTCCTGCCCGGGGCGATACGTAGGGGCCGGGGTCCGCCGCCGGTCTGCATGGGTCTTCGCCCTCATCCGGGCCTTCAGCAAAGCAGAACGGGCGGCACGCCACACCCGACGGCACTTCCGCAGGTGGGCCTGGACCGAGGGCACACCGACCTCTCCCTCAACCACCGGGAACAACGGGGGCTGATACCCCAAACACACCTCAAAGGGGGAGAGGCCGGTGGCTGATGACACTTGACTGTTGTGGGCGTACTCGATCCAGGCCAGATGAGTACTCCAGGCCGCCGGGTGCGCGGCTGTCACACAACGCAGTGTTTGCTCCATTTCTTGATTGGCCCGCTCTGCTTGCCCGTTGGTCTGGGGGTGATACCCGGACGAGAGACTGACCGTGGCCCCCAGTTCCCGGCAAAAGCTCCTCCAGACATGCGAGGAGAACTGGGGACCGCGATCGGAGACGATGTCTGATGGTATCCCATGCAGGCGGACGACGTGGTGGACCAGGAGGTCCGCTGTCTCCTGGGCCGTTGGGAGCTTCGGGAGGGCCACGAAGTGGGCCGCCTTGGAGAATCGGTCCACTATCGTGAGGATCACGGTGTTTCCCTGGGACGGCGGGAGGCCCGTGACAAAATCCAGGCCGATGTGGGACCAGGGGCGATGAGGCACGGGCAGCGGCTGTAGCAGTCCCGGAGCCTTGCGATGGTCGGCCTTGCCCCTGGCACAGGTGGTGCAGGCCTGGATATAATCCCGGACGTCGGCCACCAGGGACGCCCACCAGAAGCGCTGCCGGACAACTGCCACGGTTCTTCGCACCCCTGGATGACAGGAGAGCTTAGAGCCGTGACAGAAGTCCAGGACTGCAGCCCTTGCCTCTGGTGGGACGTAAAGTCTGTTCTTTGGTCCAGCCCCGGGGTCCGGGCTTCGTGCCAGGGCCTCCCGGACGGTTCTCTCTACGTCCCAGGTGAGGGTGGCCACGATAGTGGACTCCGGGATGATGGGTTCCGGTGGATCCGACAACTCCGCCTTGACCTCGTCTTCGTGTACCTGGGACAAGGCATCCGACTTCTGGTTCTTGGTCCCGGGCCGGTAGGTGATGCGGAAGTCAAAACGGCCGAAGAACAGTGACCAGCGGGCTTGCCTGGGATTCAGCCGCTTGGCGGTCCTGATATATTCCAGGTTCCGGTGGTCAGTGAAAACCGTGAATGGCACGGACGTTCCCTCCAACAGGTGTCTCCACTCTTCAAGAGCCTCTTTCACCGCAAGGAGTTCTCGGTTGCCGACGTCATAGTTCCGTTCAGCCGGGGTCAACCTGCGGGAAAAATAGGCACACGGATGAAGGACCTTATCGGTCTTCCCACTCTGGGACAGCACAGCTCCTATCCCTGAGTCCGAGGCGTCCACCTCAACCACTAACTGGCGACTAGGATCGGGCTGCACCAGAACGGGTGCAGACGAGAAGCGCCGTTTCAACTCCTTGAACGCGGCATCGCAACGATCCGACCAGGTGAAGGGGACTTTTGGTGAGGTCAGGGCTGTCAGGGGGCTAACAACCTGGCTGTAGCCCTTAATGAACCTCCTGTAGAAATTTGCAAAGCCGAGGAACTGTTGCAGCTTCCTACGGCTTGTGGGTTGGGGCCAGTCTCTCACCGCTGCAACCTTGGCCGGATCAGGAGCGACGGAGTTGGGGGAGATGATGAACCCCAGGAAGGACAAAGAGGTGCGGTGAAACCCACACTTCTCGCCCTTAACAAACAGCCGGTTCTCCAATAACCGCTGCAGGACCTGACGTACATGTCGGACATGAGTCTCAGGATCCGGAGAAAAGATGAGTATGTCGTCTAGATATACGAAGACGAATCGGTGCAGGAAGTCCCGCAAGACATCATTAACCAATGCTTGGAACGTCGCGGGAGCATTTGTAAGACCGAACGGCATGACCAGGTACTCAAAATGACCCAACGGGGTGTTAAATGCCGTCTTCCACTCGTCTCCCTTCCGGATCCGAACCAGGTGATACGCATTCCTAAGATCAAGCTTGGTGAATATCTTGGCTCCATGCAGGGGCGTGAACACCGAATCCAACAAGGGTAAGGGGTATCGGTTACGAACCGTGACTTCGTTCAGCCCCCTGTAATCAATGCATGGACGTAATCCGCCATCCTTTTTCCCCACAAAAAAGAAACTCCCTGGCCCATTTGCTATCAAGCAAATTCCCTTCTGAGCCCGTGTCCACCAGTGCTGGGGCCTTCAGGGTTAAATCCTCATAAAGGATTGTAACTGGGAGTCGTGTGGCGATGTGGGTGTGTCCCACGTGCACGTCTCGGCCCCCCCCTAGCCCAGTGTCTAGGGGCGGGCGTTGGTGTTTAACCGCTCGGGGCAGTCTCGTACCTGATGCTCAATCGAGCCACAAACAAAACACGCTCCGTGGGCCAGCCTCCTCTGTGTGGCCGGTGCCCTAAATGTTGCCCTACTCGTGTCCATAGCTTCGTCAGCAGGGGGAGCTGTGATCGCACGGAGCGCAGGGGCCGTGGAGCGTGGGGAGGGCGGAACGCGGTTGGAACCGGAAGGGAGAGGGACGACGTGTGCCTGGCCACGCCCTTCGTCTCGTTCCCGACGGCGCTCATTTAACCGATTGTCTAATCGTATGACAAGATCGATAAGCCCATCCAAATCCCGCGGTTCGTCCTTAGCCACCAGGTGCTCCTTGAGGACCAATGACAGTCCGTTTACGAAGGCGGCGCGGAGGGCAGTGTTATTCCAGCCGGACCTCGCAGCCGCGATGCGGAAGTCGACTGCATAGGCAGCTGCGCTCCGGCGCCCCTGTCTCATTGACAGCAGCACGGCTGAAGCGGTCTCTCCTCTATTAGGGTGATCGAACACTGTTCTGAGCTCCCTCACAAACCCATCATATGTCAGAAGGAGCCGTGAACTTTGCTCCCAGAGCGCTGTAGCCCAAGCGCGTGCCTCACCACGAAGCAGATTTATCACATAAGCTACTTTGCTAGCGTCGGTCGCGTACATGACGGGACGCTGTGCGAAGACGAGCGAACACTGCATAAGGAAATCCGCGCACGTCTCCACACAGCCTCCGTACGGCTCCGGGGGGCTTATGTATGCTTCAGGGGATGGTGGGGGGGGTCGTGGGACAACCAGTGGAACGTCGCTGTCACGCACAGGGTCTACGGGAGGGAGAGCCGCAGCGGCGCCCGGAGGGCGCGCTTCCACCTGCGCGGCGAGAGCCTCCACCCTGCGGTTCAGGAGGGCGTTCTGCTCGGCCATCAAGTCTAACCGAGTCGTGAAAGCGGTGAGGATCCGCTGCAACTCACCGATTACCCCTCCTGTGGACGCCTGTGCGCCTTGTTCTTCCATTGGCCGTTCAACAGCCGGTTGACGCCCCTCGGGATCCATGACGCTGGCCGAGATATCCTGTTGGGAAAGTGTAGGAACACGGACCCACAACAGGGGGCGCAAATGAACGGACAATGGAATAAGTCAAAATAACAACGCTTTACTGTTGTGAATGTGCACAACGAATACAACCAATGACAGAAATGGACAAAAGTCAATACACAAAGGTGTCGTGTGGGCAGGCTCGAAGATAGGAGACGCCTCTCCAAGGTAAGACCGGAACCACACGGCTTCCTCCGCCACAGGACCCCGGGAATACTGGAGCCGCCAAGTCCCAAACTCCCAGGTGGCCACTGCCTCCGCGTGTCGGACCTGGTACTGCTGGCGAGGGAAAAAGAACAGTTAGATGGGGGCGCGTTTGCACCCAGAACTCCGAACGGCAGGAAAGGTACCTCCACCTCTCGTTGGAACAGTAAACCAATAACTAGCTCAGTCAAAACTGTGTACTCAGTAGGCTTTGATATGTTACCTCTCTGGTAGAAACGATATCTCGGCAATGAGGTGGAGATGCCGTCCTGCTGATATACCCCACTGATGATTGCCGTCAGCTGTCTCAGGTGATGGGTGACAGCTGTCACGGAGGCTGCTCCCGTGAGGCGGCGGCGCCCTCTGGTGCCTGGAGCCCGCACTCCAGGCAGGGCGCCCTCTGGTGATGGTGGGCCAGCAGTACCTCCTCTTCAGCGGCCCACACAACACTCTGAGTCCCTCATGAATAGTCAAGCTTCTCACTCTGTCAGTGTAATCCCAGATACCCAACACAGGAATGTCATTTCAGCCACTTGTGTCTGCGATCTTATTCTTTCAGTCTGTTCCCAAAGCTCATGACCACAGGTGAGGATAGGAGTATAAAAAGACTGGTAAATTGAGAGCCTCACCTTCCCCTTCAGCTCCTTCTTCACCATGACGGTACGGTACAACATCTGTAACATTTCAGACTCCGCCCCAATCCATCCATCAATCTCCCTCTCCAATTTAGCTCCACTTGCGAAGAAACCCTGCAATACTTAAACTTCTTCACTTGAGGCAGTGACTCTCCCCTGACCCAGAGGGGACAATCCACCATTTTCTGACGGAGGACCATGGTCTCAGATTTGGAGGTGCTGATTCTCATCCCAGTTGCTTCACACTCTTCCTCAAACCTAGTCAGTGTGCATCAGAGGTCACTGTCTGATGAAGCCAACATTATGTTAGTTATGCTAAGTATATGCTACTTTTACCTCAAGATTACAATTAAATTAAAGTGTTCATTAAGTAAAAGTAAGTCCCTTCAGCTGCTCCCTTGCTTTTCACTCAGGGTCACCACATTAGATCCAAGGTGGATCTGCATGTGGAGTTGACACAAGTTTTACACAGGATGTCCTTCTTGACGCAACTCCACATTACATAGAGAAATGTGGCACATGTGGGGTTTGAACCAAGAAGCTTTTGCACTAAAACCAAGCACACTAACCAGTTGGCCACCAACCCCGCTAAAGTGTGCACTAAGTCAACTCAAACATTCTCATATATAATTACTTAATTCTTTTAAGTTGTGCTTAAGTTATACGTTGAAGTTTTGCTGACTTAATATACAATTAGTTCAAGTCAATGAAAAATTGTGAGTTTAATTTACTCAAAAAGCAAGACCATGTTGCACAAACTTGAAATATTTAAGTAAGTAAGTACTGGCTCAAAGGACCACTCATCTCTGGATCGCCACCTTATCATGGTGGAGGGGTTTGTGTGCTCCAGTGATCCTGGGAGCTGTGTTGTCTGGAGCATTAACTCCTGGTAGGGCCAACCTTGACAAATTGCTCCCAGGTGAGGAGACAGACAAAGGGCGATCTTCATGGTTCTTTATGATTGACACAGTTGGGGATGAAATTACCTCGCCCACATTATGGAGACCGGGGCCTCCTCCTCCAGTGCTAGGACTGGTGGTGGTGGGGGAGGGGAGCTGACAGGCAAGCTCCTGGTGACCAGGTCTACCTCTGTGAGAATTGGTTGTGCTCAGCCCGAAGAAACAACACTGTGTCATCTCCATGTGAGCTCACCACCTGCAGGGAGTCTGTAGAGGGTCTGGTGCACTGCTGTCTGGCAGTGCACTGGGGCAAATGCCCACATGGACTCCTGTGCTGATCCTGAGCAAAACTGACAATGTCCATTTTACTGTTTTTTTCTTTTTTCTTTTTTCAGAATTAATCCGGCAACTCCAGCTGCTTACTGCAATTTAACAGTGGGGCAGTACTGTAATCTTTTTACTGTAATAAGCTGTTGTATGTCACAGTTGGCACACTTTAGAATAACAGGGACATTTTTTACAGTGTACAGATACACCTAACACACAGAGATGCACATTATCAAACTACAACAAAACTGAATTGAAAAAAAAAAAAATAATAATAATACAAGTAAATAATAATGCAAGGCTACAAAACTTCACCTCACTACACCACTGTTTCACCTCAGGGAGCTTGTGTGGCTGCTCCCTTAAATGAGTTGCACATGTGCTTTACTCACAGCACTGTTTTAATGCCAGGATACTTTTCACTTGACTCTGCCATATAAATAGCAATACACAAGGTTTCAGTACTCCTCGATCTTAAAGGTAATCACTCATTCATCTTCAACTGCTTAACAGCTCCAGCAGGGGACTCCAGATTTCCCTTTCCCGGGCCACATTGATCACTTCTGACTGGAGGATCCCGAGGTGTTCCCAGGCCAGTGTGGAGATATAATCTATCCACCTAGTCCTGGGTCTTCTCCGGGGTCTCCTCCCAGATGGATGTGCCTGGAACACCTCCCTAGGGAGGCACCGAGGGTACATCCTTAACAGATGCCCGAACCACCTCAGCTGGCTCCTTTCAACTCAAAGGAGCAGCGGCTCTACTCCGAGCTCCCCACGGATGACTGAGATTCTCACCCTGTCTCTAAGGGAGACACCAGCCACCCTCCGCAGGTACAAGAGGCCCATTTCGGCCTCTTGTACCTGCGATCTAGTTCTTTCAGTCATTACCCAAACGTCATGACCCTAGGTGAGAACAGGAATGAAGGCCGACCCGTAGATAAAGAGCTTCGCCTTTTGTCTCAGCTCCATTTTCGTCACAACAGTACGGTATAGCGAATTCAATACCGCCAATGCTACGCCGATTCTCCAACCAATCTCATGCCTCATTGTCCCCTCACTCGTGAACAAGACCCCAGGGTACTTGAACTCCTTCACTTGGCGCAAGACTGCATTCCCTACCCGGAGTAGGCAATCCATCGGTTTCCTGCTGAGAACCATGGCCTCATATTTAGAGGAGCTGATCCTCATCCCAGCCGCTTCACACTTGGATGCGAACCGATCCAGTAAGTGTTGGAGGTCACAGGCCGATGAAGCCAACAGGACCTCATCATCTGCAAAAAGCAGTGATGAGACCCTGAACCCACCAAACTGGAAACCCTCCTCCCCCTGACTGCACCTCGATCTATCTTAAAGGTAATGACAGATGAAATTTAAATGAGTTTCACCTCTGTGCACTGTCTACATTACTTTGCCCTCAGAGTTTTTTCCCTGTAGACAGTAAAGTGGTATAGGTCGCATAGGTAACATAACATAGGTCGCAGTGTATACTCAAAAGTGACACAGGAGTGCCTGTAAAATTATGCAAACTAATTCTTAAAATTACATATGTGTTTTAAAGTTCTTGGCAACTGTACTTCTATTCTATTTTTTTTTTCTTTAATATTTATTTCATTCATTTAAAAGAAAAACAGAAAAGCAAAAAACAAAAGCACCACAATACCAGAATGAAAAGGAGCAGAAAGAAGAACAAGTCTTATGATTTCTGCCCCTTTTAACAATACAATCTTTCAATATACAGCATCATAGTCAACATTATTTAACAGATTGCATTTCTTTAACTTGTCACATACCACTGACCCATTTCATAATTATGACCATTAATTAATAGATTACATCACTGACAGGTTACATTTAAACTTAAGACACTCCAAACATTATTAACAGTTTACTTTTTTTTTTTTTGACTTTCTTGCAGCCCACTGACTTACTTCATAGTTTCATACTTACTTAATACATCTAATTTAATGTTTTTTAAATAATTTAAGCGACCTTAATTCTTTAATTTCTTTATTAAGATTGTTCCATAATTTGACACCATTTACTGCAATACTCCTTTCCTTTACTTTGGTTCTAAATCTTGGTTTTTTAAAGACTTCTATTCCTTTCAATTTATAACTACTTACTCTTTTTTCAAACATATTTTGAATGTTTGTTGGTAAAGTATTTTTATTAACTTGGTACATCGTTTGTAATGTTTTCAAATCAACTAAATCATGAAATTTAAGTACCCTATACTTAATAAACAATGGATTAGATGAATCTCTAAAACCACTGTTACTAATCACTTTTAAAGCTCTTTTCTGCAAAATAAATAAAGGTTGTATATAGGTTGTATATGTTGATCCCCAGATTTCTACACAGTAAGTTAAATATGGGACAATCAATGAATTGTACAATGTTAATAAACCATAACTATTTAATGAATATTTTACTTTATGCAAAACAGCAATGGCTTTCGCTATTTTTCCTTTTATGTAATTTATGTGTGACTTCCATGTAAGATCTTCATCAATCATGACTCCTAAAAATTTCATTTCTTTTACCCTTTGTATATCCATTCCATCTATTTGTAATGACACATTATTTTCTTTCGCTCTATCATTAAACAATATGAAATTTGTCTTATTAATATTTAGTGACAATCTGTTTATATCAAACCAATGTTTAACTTTTTCCAACTCTGTATTTATCACTTGTGCTACTTCCTGTATATCTGATCCAGAGTAAAACAGCGTTGTATCAATATTTCTTTTTCTACAATAAAAAACAGCCTAAAGCAAGAAAAATTAAAAGACAAATGTAAAGCACCCACAGTCTTCCCCTTGTCACTTTAGAGTTGTAAAACTACAGGTTACAACAGCTCATCAATAATAATAATAATAAAAAAATTAAAAACTATAAGTGCAAATTAAAACATTTCTGATCACTATAGCATAATTGATCCATCATTGCTTAAAGTCTATGTTATCTGAGAGCCACTGGACCATTTCTGTTTGCTCAAAACTGTTACTTATTCCTAGGCTTTTGGGGTGGGGGAATTTAGGAATGTACTCTGTTTAAAACACAGTGAGCAAATAGATCCAATAGTCCAGTATAGATGATGTCCAGGTTGTTAACACAGTAACTCAAACACAATACATGCCATCATCTTGTAAGCCTCCACATTATAAAGGCTTATAAAAAGGAGACACTGGTTACAATTTGGTTATATTTGATCCACAAAAGTGACAAGAAAACACATTTGTTTGCTTATTTCATATATCATATACCCATCTGGCACCTAATGGTTATGTCTGGCTTCATTGGTCTGGTCTTAGAGAATAATCTTATCATCACATGCATGATGGAAATTAGGAGCATGTGTAACTTGAAATACTTGTCATTTTCATTCACTTCCAAAACCTAGGTCTGGTGGCCACCAAGGTGTGCCATGAACCAACCACTTGCAGGCCGCTCCTAAAACCCCATGATGGCCAGTTTTACATTCCTCTGTACCTGTGTTCTGTCCTCTTTTTGCTCATTTCTTACTTTTCTGATTATTGTTCTCGAGGTCCAACCTAAAAAGAAAAAAAAGTTGAAGCATTTGTTTTGGAGACATCTGTTACTTGAATCAAGTCACTAAAATGTTTCTCTTCAGAGCTGCATTTTTTGTTTTCATGTAATTGTTGTATTTTTCAGTTTTGTTTATTTTACTTGCTGTATGTGTTTAATATTGCATTGTGTTCTCATGTCTTTGTAAATTACTTCATATTGACTTTGAGCTGGAATGCTACAAATTCCCCTCATTGTGGTTTTGAAACATCCACTTCACTCTCTGACTCGTGTACCGGACTGGAGTCCTCCATGCGCTGTTTGAGTTTCATTTTAATCTGACCTCATCTTTAAAGAGGCACACGGCAACAGAGTGCTGATTGGTCAACAGGCTGTGGCTGCCTGTGCACCTCAACAAGTTCTTAAAGGCTCCTCCTTCTCAAACACAATAAATATCTCAACCTGTTCTCACAAAAGAAAAAAAATACAGCAAAACATATGAAAAAGTAACGTACAAATGTGTGACAGTGTAGTTCCACTGGAAGATGGTGATAACATCACTGACAGCAAGATGGTGAATCATCCGAGCAAACAAACAAGTAAATTAACAAAACAGTAAGTCACCTTTGACCTATTATTATTATTATTATTATTATTATTATTATTATTATTATTATTATTATTATTATTATTATTGTTATTCTAACCCTCAACCTAACTTTAACCTTAACCAAAACACGAACATGCCTTTCTGAATGTTTAAAGTGAAACACGTGTTGCACATGGACATTCACAGATGAGATCATTCGTTCTCTCCCTTTTCACTCGGAGTTGCCAAAGTGGATTCGATACGGATCTGCGTGTTGGAACAGTAGGCAGCGCATCAATCTCAGGTCATGATATTTGCATTTGTTTGCATGAAATATCTCACTAAACTTTTCATATCATGATCATACAAAAAGCATCATGAGAATATGTGGAATAACTCATATGAAAAAGAAAGGGTTGAAAGGGCTGCATGTAGGTCAGAGATGTGCCAGTTCGAGCAGTGCATGTGCCAGGCTGCAGCACGATGAGGTCTGGCGGCTGGTTCCTTTCCTCGCCACCAAGCACCCCCACCTGAGCTGGTCAGGTACTTCTACTGTCGGGTGGTGGCAGATATCTGCATAGAATGGACAGTGCTCGAACCACCAATCCACCACTCCAAACAAAACAAAAGAGCTTTAATTTTCACTATTGCTTAATGTGTAGGTTATTTATTTATTTATTATTTATTAATTCATTCATTTTCTGCCACTTATCTGGATCTGGGTCAGACCCACTGTAGGTATTATTGCACAAAGCAGTTGCAATAATAAATAAAATAATCACATTAATGCACCAAATGAACACACTACTACACAGAACAAATATATTAATTCATAAAATGACAACATTAATGCACTAAATGAACACACTACTACACAGAACAAATATATTAATTCATAAAATGACAACATTAATGCACTAAATGAACACACTACTACACAGAACAAATATATTAATTCATAAAATGACAACATTAATGCACTAAATGAACACACTACTACACAGAACAAATATATTAATTCATAAAATGACAACATTGATGCACTAAATGAACACTACTACACAGAACAAATATATTAATTCATAAAATGACAACATTGATGCACTAAATGAACACACTACTACACAGAACAAATATATTAATTCATAAAATGACAACATTAATGCACTAAATGAACACACTACTACACAAAATAAATGTATTAATTTGTAAAATGACCACATTAATGTACTAAATGAACATACAAATACCCAAAAGGAACAGTGCATAAAATGAACACATAAATGGCCAAAACAAATAATGAAATACACACCTTAATGCAAAAAACACACACACAAAAAACAAGGATTCCTAACATGAGCACATCAGTGCAGAAAATGAACACATAAATGGCCTAAACAAATAATGAAATATACACCTTAATGCAAAAAACACACACACACAAAAAAAACAAGATTCCTAACATGAGCACATCAGTGGCACATAAATACACAAAAATTATATTTTAATACACAAAATGAACACATTAAGGCTCAAAACAAATCTGTCAATACAAAAAAAATGAAGACTAAGGCTAAATATGAACACATTAGTATAAGAGCACATTAATGCACAGTGGTCACTTTAATACAAAAGGAACACATTAATAATAATAATAAAATGAACTTCATAACACAAAAACTGAATATTAATGCAAAATATGAACATTTTACTTCACTAAATGAAACCTTTAATGCAAGAAATAACATTTAATACACAGCATAAACACATAAATGCACAAAATTATTTATTTATTTTTATTTAACCTTTATTTATTAATAGAATAAATAAATACAATGTACAAAATAAACATATTCATTATAAAATGAACATATTAATTCAAAAAACAACAATTTAATGCACAAAATTACCAATGCACAAAATGGTTACATTAACACACAAAATTCACAAATTAATGCACAAAATTAAAGCAATACACAAAATGAGAATGCATACAATTAAGGCTGTACACTTAAACTGGACACATAAATGTACGGAATGAATAATGTATTTCACAATGTGAACATTAATGCACTATATTAACATGCAAAACTAATACAAAATTGTACACATAAAGCACACTAATATGCAAAACGAATACATTGTTGCACACAAAAACACTTTAATGCACAAAATTATCATTTATACACAAAATAAACACTAATACACAAAATGCACTCAATGAACAAAGTCTTGTGACACAAAATGAATACACTGGTGCAGGAAAGAAGACTTTAACAGGCAAGACTGTCATTGCACTAAATGAACACATATATAAATTTATGCACAAAATGAACGTGTTAATGAATGAAATAAACACAATGCACAACTTTAATACGCAAAGAGAATGTATTTATGGACAAAAATAACCACTTTAAGACAGAAAATTAACATACTGGTGAAGTCACCACACTCATACACGAAATAACACATTAAGGCACAAATGACTAATATACAACATTAAAAGAACACATTGTTACCCCCAAAATGATGAGCTGTTATTGTTGCTGTAGTATTTGACAGAACGTGTTTATTCTCAGTTGTGGCAGCAGGGGGCGCTTGAACCTCGCTGTTTTCTGCCTTCTTTTGGCCGCCTCTGCTTCAGAAAGTGAGTTCAACCACTCCAAAGACACTTTTTTCCACTTACATCACAGCAAACCTGAAAGGTCACGTAAAAAAAACCTTAATAACGATAATAAAACAAAACAAAAAACATAAATACGGTGAGTCCCGAGAAGATTTTTTAATGAACACGTGATGCAGAAATGCAAACGCTGCGTAAACGTCAAAGGAAAGAAAGACTCACGCGTAATAGTTTGATGACATGAATAAATGTGGAAATGTTTCCGAAATTAATTAAGCTTCGATATTTATTAGCAAACTCTGACTGTTGCGGGATTTTTTTTTTTTTTTGTTCTTGAAAGAGAGATGTTTGATTTGAGCGTACGTGCGTTACAGTGCACACTTTACTGACAAAGTTCAAAATAATTCTCCTACTCCGGCCTTACAGAAATTGAACTGTTAACAATTCTAAATTAATTAGAATAAGTTAATTATTTCATACTGTCTCCTATGAAATAGCAGGGGTTTTTTTTATTATTATTGTGTGAGGTAAACGTAAATTTTGTCAGTTATTTGAACTTTTTTAACCGCAGCGCTCCTTCACTTCGAAGTTTTTTCCCCACAATTATTACTACGAATTATTGAGGAAAACGTGGAGAATTCGGTCAGGATTAATAAATAATACGCTCCTTCAAGTTATTTTTCTTAACGAAAAGTTTTTTATTTATTTGTTTATTCATTTTATAGCATCTAGATGTGGACGTGCGTAATGTGGAGAAGATGTGCGCACCGACATAACGGCACTTAGAGGAGCTTCACGATGAATCCATGAACATTTATGGAGATGGAACATTTATTTAACTTGCAATTTACACTGAAATACATTATGTGATGCCTGCCTTCCCTGCATGTTAAATGCTTATCCTATAGCCCTGCATTCTTTTGTTGTTGTTGTTTTTCGTCTTTATTTTGGAAAAAAGGTAGGCCTAATGTTTCGATTCAGGCTCTTCTTTGAGATCAAAGGTTCATTGCATTTCTCATTTCAGATGCTTTAAACGTGTCAATTGCTGACAAGACTCTGAATAATAATAATAATAATAATAATAATAATAATAATAATAATAATAATAATAATAATAATAATAATAATGAACAGACAATAATTCTGTACAATGATTTAATAGTGGCATTACACAGAGACGTGCACAGACTTTGTGGACCTGGTGCTTGTGGTCAAACATTAGTTGTGTGATTTAAACGAGTTGTGTTATGTAACCAATCACGGCTGTCTGAAATGTTCAACACACTCAAATCAAACGTCACATCACAGGCTGAGGGGGCTCCAAAGAAGACAACAGACCGTTTCTTGTATATATGTTTTATGTAAGTAATAAAATATTACTATAACATAAATATAAATGTGACTTTTCAGTCTACATTTGCAATGAACATACAACCAATGTAGTAAACAAAACAAACAAAAACAAATCAAATAACATACTGAAATCCACTGCAACAAAACCATTAACAGAGCTAAACAAAAAGCTCCAAACACGTTTAAGAAATAAATATTTATATATATTTATAAATGGTCAGATTCATAAATGAAATCATATTAAAATATCTTCTTGGAATTAGTAAGTGTACAAAACTGCCCAAAAGGAACAAAAACAAAACAATATCTTCGAACAAATACAAGTTTACATATTGGACATATTTACATCTCGGAAATAATCCTGGCAACATTTTCTCTAAAATCTTTTTTTTTTTCATTATTATTTTTATTTTTATTTTTTTTTTTCGTTGAAAAAAAAATCCCTCATTTGTGTTGTGAATAGAACTGCTGTTTTTTTGGGGGGCGGGGGGGGGCGCAACATTAAGAAAAGACACACAAACGCGTTCGATGTTCAGATTTCCTTTCAGGACATACAAATAAAATCAAATAAATAGTTGCAAAACGTAATTCCCCTTGAATTAACAGTTTTCCGTCCTTTAAAGAATTGTCTTGTTTTTGACGGAATCCATCGTGTTTCGTATATTACATTGGCAACAAAAGACAGAGGGTCAGACAAAAAAAAGGGGGGGAAATAATTTAAAAAGTGGTGTACAGGCGTGATATTCCGATATGGGGCACTGAAGTTACCTGAGTTCTCACTTTTCATTTTGACCAAATCTGTCTGGAAATTTTGGAGTTGAGCAGGACGGCGCTCTGATCACCTGTAAACATACAATTCATCAGCTAAACTCACCCATTAAAATAGGAACAATTCTAAAAACAAAAACAAAGCAAACAATAAGTGCTCCATGTAAGTTAAAAAACAAACAAACAAACAAAAAAATCAAAATCCACATTGTTCTTTTTAGCGTCTGGTGCTGTTTGCAGTTTTCGACGATGATCAGCTGCGCAGCTTCTACATATTTTTAAGGCATGCTGTCAGAACGCACGCGTGCGTCCTGGCGCATTGGCACATTTCGTTTCTTTTATTCGAAACTTCCAACTGAAGAAAAAAGAAAACGAAAAAGGCTGCTCTGATGAGTTACAGTACTCCTAATGAAGACACATCACACAACAAAGTACACTCATTATTCAGAAATCTGCCTGAAAACAAACAAACAAAAAAGTTCATTCAGTGTAGAATCTCCAGTGTTGAACTCAAATTGATGAGCGCCGACAGTTCATGAAAAAGTCATTTCCTCCTTTTGGTAAATAAAGATAATTCACTTTAAATGCGCAAAGATTTTTTTTTGTCATTTTTATTTTTTCTTTATTTTTTTCTTATTTATTTGTTGGATGTTTTCCGAATACCTAAATGAAAAAAAAGAAATTCACCTGTTCAACTTTGTCTTTTCAGGAAAACCAAACACTGTTAAGTCCATTTTTCTATCAGCGGAAAAGACGCAAAGAGTCATTGCACGGGACTCTGTAGTGTGCGGTGCAGAGGAGGGGTCTCTGCTTGAGAATATACGTCCTCCATATTCGGGTGCGGGACCCCCACTGGTGTCATTCGTTTCTCTTTTTGTCTTCTGTTGCAAAACCAAACGCGGACAACCTCTTTTTCCAGCTGCAGCGTGCCGGCTAAAGTGCTGATTTCGTGAGCAGATGGCTTTGGGCATTTTAAGAAATGATTCTCCAGCGCCCCTTTTACCCCCACTTCGATGGAGGTCCTCTTCTTTCGTTTCCTGCCCTGCGCGGCAATCTTGTCCAAATTGGTGGGACTGCCCGTGTTGGAGTCTGTCTCCTCCAGCCACTTGTTTAGCAGCGGCTTAAGTTTGCACATGTTCTTGAAGCTGAGCTGCAGCGCCTCGAACCTGCAGATTGTGGTTTGCGAAAAGACGTTTCCGTACAGGGTGCCCAAGGCCAAGCCCACGTCCGCCTGCGTAAAGCCCAGTTTGATCCGCCGCTGCTTGAACTGCTTGGCGAACTGCTCCAGATCGTCGGAGCTGGGCGCGTCCTCGTCCGAGTGGTCCTGGTGGTGGCTGAACGCCTGTTGGGGCGACTCCATTTGGTTGTCGTGGCTGCCGGAATCGTCGTGGAGCGGGTCCCGCATACCGTGGTGCAGCGTGCCGGGCTGCGGGCTCAGCATGGCGTTGAGGTTCGTGTATCCGGGCTGGGAGTAAACCAGCGACTGGTGGCCGTTAGACGCCGGGGATAGCGGGGATAAGTGGTGCGTTGTGGACGGCGCCCACGAGCCGTGGTGGCCACTCTGCGTCTGCTGGTGCACCAGGTGGGATCTGTGGTGAAAGCCACTGCTCAGGTCCTCTCGGCTCGTCTGCACGCTCGGTTTGTGCTCCTGCTGGCCGATGTGGGTGCCGCTGGACCAGTCGGTGTTCGAGGTGGGCAGCCACTGGTGGTGCGTCAGGCTCATCGGGTGTCCCGTGTTGGTAGCCGCCAGCCCTTGCAAGTACTCGTGGTGCATCATTTTCTGCACCTCTCTGTAAGTCGTCCCCTGGTGCATCCTGTCCGAATCCGGATGCATGAGCGGATTGGACGGTAAGGAGTTATTCCGCGGAATATACTGAGCTGTTGTCGCCATGGCTCCTACTTGCAAAACTGACGAGCACTTCGGAGGTCTCAGGCTTTAGAGCCAAAACGCAACAAACCTGCTCTGGGAGGTCTTGGGGAAGAGAGAAGACACGCCTCCCCTCCGCTTGTATTGGCTCTTTTCCGATTCAAGCCCACTTGGGACATATTCAATAGGCGCGCGGATCCAGAGCGTGGCGCGGCGCACTTTGCGCAGAGGATGGATGCAGCTCCAGCCTTACATATGCTACAAAACATACGTTCTATTTATTAAATATCCGTTTGTGTGTGTTCGCGCGTGCTTTTAGTACTGCTTCTCTCGCGCACACCTTCGCACGCGGACAGCCCCGATTAGATCACGCTTTGATTAGCTTTTGGTTCGGTTGTTTTGCAAATAACCACGCGGGGGAGTGCGGAGATCTTTTTGAAGCTCCCCCCTCCCCTCCACCCCGCTCCTTCGAGCACAAACGCACAGCCGTGCACCTTCATAATAGGTTACTGATGATTATAGCGCTCCTCATGTTAAATAGATTAGAAGGCAACACGCTGCAAATCAGCCTCGCGCGTAACGTTACAGGCGCGTAAATATGTGGGCGCTCTCTGTGCGCCATTAATTGGTAAAACATTTTGACTGTTCTTTTTTATATATATATAAAATAATAATATTGATGTGACCCTACTTTAGGATCTTTTTGGTGCAGATTGGGTTGAGTTGGAAATTCAGACTGTACATATTCCGCGCCACATCTCTGCAAGCATTTAACTAAAAGTTGCAAAGACAGAGAGAGAGAGAGAGAGAGAGAGAGAGAGAGAGAGAGAGAGAGAGAGAGAGAGAGAGAGAGAGAGAAGCTTGCGTTTCCTCCTCCTGGCT
Organism: Thalassophryne amazonica; assembly: GCF_902500255.1. Lineage (NCBI taxonomy): Eukaryota > Metazoa > Chordata > Actinopteri > Batrachoidiformes > Batrachoididae > Thalassophryne > Thalassophryne amazonica. The sequence goes on along the minus strand of NC_047109.1, from coordinate 46,573,336 downwards.
CCTTCCTCAGCACCTCTCCCGGTTGATCTGATTATTTTTCCCTTCACGTTTTGTCCCAATAGCAAATTACCAATTCTATGAATTGCAAAGCAGCCTCAGAGACGCTGAGGGGTACAGAGAGAGAGAGAGAGAGAGAGAGAGAGAGAGAGAGAGAGAGAGAGAGAGAGAGAGAGAGAGAGAGAGAGAGAGAGAGAGAGAGAAGGGGTGGGGGTGAGTGTGTGTGTGTGGGGAGGGGGGGATGCTAAGATTGAAAGGGATCTTTGCAAACACAATCACGTTCTTAAATGGAAATGCGGGGCTTTAAACAAATCTTACATCTCTCCCGTTCCATTCGCCTAAAACTCTGCAATCAGCCACACGTTCCACTCCTTCACAAAACAGAGAGCTTTTTTTCTTTTGGACGCTTTTCCGCGCGCAACAGTGCCATTTTAATCATTCATCTGAAAGAAGTGGTTTGACTTCGTCTTTTTTTTATGTAGCTCTGCCGCGTGTTTATTTGTTGTCTTCTTCGTGCGCTTGTTGTCTTCCCCTCTCTCTCTCTTTCTCTCTATTTACAGAAGGACTCAGACGCGCACGTTTTAGTCCGGGACTACATGACTCCTAAGGTAAGCGTGCTGCATGCGCACTCTTTTCTGCCGCGTCCTTGCCGCGCGTCTCAGTGCGTGTGCGCGTGGAAGATGCTTGTCGGGGGGGTCACAGGTGCTCGTCGTCATCGCTTGAAAGAAAGGCGTGGTTTTGGCGCGTCCACGCATCCCTTTGCAGATTTTAGTCGGAAGACTGTCTTAACGAGGAATTTGAGTCATTTATGAACTAGTTTAATATCTTAAACTTGTTTGAGCTGGATTGGTATTTCATGCTGTCTGATTGATAAAAAACAAACAAACAAACAGACAAACAACAACAACAACAACAAAAAACTGTTTAAACGTAGAGTCACACTTGGAGACGCACGTCCCCTCCGTGCGTCGTGACCTCCTGCGGCTCGCCTAATGAAGACGCGTTCTTTGCGCGCTCATTCAGTCTATAAAAAGCGCGGCTTTGCGCCACACAGAGCCCAGTCTTGTGCTGCTCCGTGGTCAAAAAGAGGAGCTGCTGGAAAAAGAAAGATCCAGATGCTTTGGCCCTTTGTGCATGGATGTGGCCTCGTGTGCGCCGAAGTGCATTTTTGCCGAGACGCACGTCGTCTCCATGGAGCGCACGAAGAAAGGGATCACAGAGAAGTTGAATGGCAGGAAAACGAGTGGAAGTGATCGCACTATGACGCGTTTAAAAATTAGAACCAAAGGGATGAGTGTGGAGGAACCCTGGGCAACCCTTTACTGAAAATGACTGTGAAGAATCCAGATTTGTTCTTCACTTTATTGCCCACAGATCTGGAGATAAATGAAGAAGAAAAAAAAGTATTTAAAAAATAATTACCAAAACGTATCACCATTTCAACCTGATTCTTTTGCTCATAAAACATATTTTCTCATTTTAACTATAAATGACTGTGTTCACGTTAAGTTAATTTATTTGAAATTATGTTGCTTTTACCAAAAACATACGAGTTGTTCTCTCACTGGAATCTGTATACAACCTATTTCCAGGATGAAGTTTTCTTCCCTTCTGCCTAAACATCAGTGCAGGGCAAACAAGAAATTTATAATAATCTATTAAATTAGCATCAGCACAAGTTGAAATAATACATTTGAAACAGCTCTATAAAAATATAGCTAAATTAATCAAGTTATTATTGAAATAATACACACATTTTTCAAGTGTGCACTGTATAGTGCTAAATTTGGAAATAAAGTTTTCCCAATTATCTGTCTTACTTTTCCACTGATAAACCTCAGCATCCTTTAAAAAAATGTGAGTGCCATGGCCTCATACTGGCTGCATGTTAAATAAAAGTCTTCCTCAGTCCCACAGGGAGCATTTCGACCTGCCACAAGCTCTGTTTAGATTTTAAAATTCATGTGATGTAGCTCCCAACTACAGAGAGCAGAATAATATCCACCAGCTCACTCAATCAGATAATTGTATTTCGTTTTCCCCTTTTTATTTTGATAGACATGCGTAATAAGCGCTAAATATGCAGCAGCGAAACACATTTTGCCCATCCTCTTTTTTTTTTTTTTTGAAGACCAAATCGTCCCGCGCGTTTCAGGTAACTTTTTCGCGTTTTCTTTTTTGGGGGGTTTAATGAACTTGGGCTATTCTGCCAGCATCCCCCTGAGGACGCGGCGCGGGAGAAACGCTTCTCTTGTGGAAAAAGGTGCGAGTCTCTTCCTCCAGCTCTCGGCTAATTAGGCGGGGTCTGAACGCGCCAGAATGAATATTCATTAAAGGCACCAGCGCGCAATTAGTGGCGGAGAGAGTTCCCAGCTTCAATCCCCAAAACAACACAGTGCGCACGGAGGAGCGGGGTGTCTGTGCGGCTCCTCCTCGCTCCTCTCTCCTCATTCATCAGCACCAATAGCCGAGCTGTCCACTTCACCTCCGGCTCCGGGCGCCAAAGCTTTAAACACAAATGAAGCGCAGCAAAAAAAAAAAAAAAAAAAGACACTTGGAATTTTTATTTTATTTATTTTTTTTTAATTGGGAAACTAGACGGGGGCACTAGAGTGTATAACTTTGCCAAAGCCTGAAACATGGAATACAATAAAAATAAATAAATAAATAAATAAATAAATAAATAATTTCAATAACTTTGCCCCGCCCCCTTTTGTGTATCATGCCTCGAAATTCAATGCTTTCCTTTTCCAGGACAGTCATCCTTTACTCCAAGTTTTATGAAATAAAAAAGAAAAAAAAATCATACATTTATCAAAACGGTCCCAAAATGTAATGGTATTGAATCCTGGTCAGATCCACTATTATAAATTTTCAGAAAAAAACATTTAATTATTGTTATACATAATATCTTCTAATGTAAAAATGAATGAATAAACTCACATTTTCTGATATTTTTTTTTTTCAGATCTGAAATCTAATGATAGCAGTGTTAGACCATGCCCAACAGTTTACGCTATAGTTTGTGTAAAGAATTTGTTAATTATTGAAAAAAAAAACTATCTCGGAATGTTAAAATTATTACCAATAATAAACCACACCCCTTTATTCAAATCCACAATAAAACAGAATCTGATCACTACCAAGATAGGCCAAACTTTTATTTTCCAATGTTTCCTAAAAATCAGATAATTAATGAAGTAGCTTATGTTGCAAAGTTAAAAATACTTACATAATTAACACTTAAATAATAATGTAGTAGTTATTTGCTCTCGCCCCTTCATGAAAATCTGATATTTAAAACATATCATTTTACGTGTAGGCCCAACATTTCAAAAAATGATAAATTACAATGACTCATAGCAATAAATAAATTATAAACAAAGACTTGTTGACCCCTCCCCATTATTCATATCTTCCTTCCATTTGATCATTATTCACTTAGAGCAGATTTGGCCCAACCTTTTCACCGTGTGCTTTTTAATTTGTTTATTAGTGATGCTGCCTTTCTGCCAGTCACATCAGTTACTTCATGATTTCATGGTTTCACCTGTTTTTCCGGAACTTCTCAGATAGGGAAAATATATTCCACAAATATAGTCAAAATCAGTTAATTACTGGGGGAAACTCTATAGTGCAATGATAAATTAGTTCCTTTATTTGAAAATATGTCTCAGCTGGAGGACCCCCAAAATGCATCAGTGTCCATTCCAGGACAAGCCTGAGCTTTTCCATGAAAATTACATGTACAAACAAGCAACCTTTAAAATAAAGTTTAAATGTAGGCATTAAAATTTTTAATTTCATGGCTCCACACATTTTCTTTTCTTTTATGATCAATCCCTAAAATGAATGGTTTCAGCTATATAACCCAGCTGTGGTTTCATGTTTTATGTAAGTTTGTTCAAACCCATAAACAGTCGTGGGCCAAAACAGCCTCTTTTCTTTGATAATAAATTAAATCTTAATTTTAATATCAAGAAACACGAAAAGGGTTTAGTCAAAACTAACAAACACACTTTTATACATATCACCTAACAAACATCACGTCTCACTGCTCCAAATCCTCAGAGCTGTGGACGGACCTTGGCAAGCACGTCTGGTCCTCTAAAGCCCGCTCACCTGCCTCACGTGTGTCACGTCACCGTGTGGCTTCCTGCCTAAGACCCACAATCCTCTGCTTTGAATTCAAGGTGATTCTTATCCCCGACCCCCTCCTGGCCTCATCCCCGTTTGCCTCTTGCCTTCATAAAGACGTGTTTATGTATGTATGTATGTGCAGAGGGGAACATGGGGAGGTTTTTCAAGGGTTGGGGGAAGATAAGCAGTGGAATTTGAGGCCGGTGAATATGGATGGGGTCCCTGCTTTTAGGGAGCATCGCTGATAGAGAGGTAAACAGCTCCTGGCCAGGAGCAGGAAGGATGCTGATACATGTGCGGGCATACATTTGGGGCCAAATGCCACATCCCCTCTGCCTGTCTGTGTGTGTTGTTCACTCACCATCTGTAAGGACTATCTATTTTTTTTGTTACATTGTCAACTTTAGCTTTTGGAAAATCTTGTGGGTTTGGATGATGGGACTTTCTTATCGATACACAGAGTTTGCAAACCTGCTTTCCACCTCAGAAGTTTTGGCTTTTCCTGATACTGGCATTGTATTTAGAACTCAGCACAGGGGTAAATGTGGGTAGGAATGCGACCGTTGTTCTGACTTATGGTGGGTTTGCTTTGTGAAGATCCAGAGGTGAACACGTGGGTAATTCAAGCTGAAGTGCACAGGCTCAGTTGCTGCATTTGTAGGCATTCACTTGGTAGTTTGTGAGGCTTGTTATGTACTTCAAATAGGCATGGGTTTTTCTGCCGTGGGCCGTGTGTGTGTGTGTGTGTGAGATTCTGTAGTTCATTCATAGCAGTCCACACACAAGGCCAGAACTCTTAGTGGCGCTATATTTCAACAACATTCTCAGGACATTTGTTTGGTTCAGACTGGGGACCAAAATGCTGCAGTGTTGCATTTTAAACATCTGTTCAGTTTGTTTTCACACAGCAAACCATTTTAGTAGCCGAAAGTACATAAGCAAAACCAACATGCGTTTATGTTCTGGGGTTTGCGTCATAGCCACAATTTCAGGAGTACGAGGAGGTGCCAATTGGCCCATTTCCACAGCAGGAACTTGCAGGCCATTTTAGGGGTTTTCACACCTCTATGCATCTCTACTGCCTGAGCTTTTTTTTTTTTTTTTTTTTTCTGGGGCAAAATAAGTCACTTCTCTGGGATATGTACTTGTGAGTGGCACTGAAATGTCACTGGGCAGGACTCAGTACTGACTGGTCACTTACACTACAGAAGATGACAGTAGAGGTGGGCGGATTGATCCTAATATTGATAATATCGATACCAACACTGGTATTGATATTGAACAATCCTCGTGTTAAAAAGATCGATACTCAAGCTTTTTTCTCTCCTGCACGCACTGACTGCTGCGCATGCAGATTCATCAAAGTCTACTCTCTGTCTGTAAGAGCAGCGCTGCACTGTGTCACATAACACGAAGCAGCTCACCCTTGTATTGTGGTTTGTCAGCCCTCTACCTCAGGAGATTTTGTTTTAAGCTCTATTGAGTGATTTTTTTTTTTTTAAACAAAAATGTTGATTGTGATAATAAAGTATTTTGTTGTCATGTACAATGTTTGGCGAAATTCTATCCTAGGTCTTTTGGATCTATGAAGCTTAAATATGAAAAAGTATCGGTATCGGTATAGATATCGACGATACTGGGCCTGTATTTACTTGGTATTGGATCAATACCAAAATTCCCGGTATCACCCACCTCCAGATGACAGCAACACCAAGTGGCATTTCTAAAACCAAGCAGAAGAAATGAAACATAACGGATAGCAGAGTCGATATATGGGCCAACGAGGAGGTATGGGCGATGGATGAGGTTCAGCAAGGATTCAAATCCTCCAGGAGGAATGAGAAGCTGTGTTAATAATTCCAAAATCTATTTGTATGTAGTGCAGCCTTGTTGTGGTTATGGTTATGGTTAGGATTAGTTGTTGTGGTTAATGTAGTTTAGGAATCTATATATCAAAAGCAAATACATGCACAGGTGTGTAGCCTCATGATCACTTGACCAAAATTGACCAATGAGAGAAATGCTACAAACTAACAGAATTTCAGCTATGTACGGATAGCCACGGCCTTACTGTTGGTGACAAATGTTGCACTGGATAGGCTGTTGCAATCAAGAAGTCCGGAGTCAGGTAATGTTGGATGTTAGCTATAGCTAGCAAGCAAATCTTTCATTGTTTTGCCTTGCATCTACACAGTAAATTTTGTAGAGTAATATATACTCTGCCGGGATAACATTTGGTCCCAGTCTAACTAGAGTAAAATACACTCTATTATAGAGTGAAATCAGCTACCATCTTGTCAAATTCAAGTGTTTCTACTCCAATAAGAGTTGATTTTATACTGTGATAGAGTGAATTTAGAACTGTGATGGAGTATATTTAACTCTATTTGGACTGGGACCAAATGTTATCCCAGCAGAGTAAATTTTACTCTGCAAATGTGTAACATTGCAAGTTATCAGTGACATTAAACGGCTGCTGTCACCGCGAGGCTGGTGGCTTTTAGATACAACATCAGAGAAAGCCGATTAACAGGCCATTCCTGTAAACATTTGTGGAATCTGCGGAGTAGGTTGTGTTCCTGCAGTGGTCACATGCCAAATATCACCACTGTTGCCAGCATCGACTAGTTTCCTAACCAGTTTTTTTTTCCCTGAAAATGCACTGTATTACAGATGGGCAAAAACTCAAACTGTTCTCTTTCAGGAACTCACTCCCATTATGCATCGGTTTACAGTCATTGAAAAAAAGAAATTGCTGCAGCACGTCTGTACCTCACACTGACCTGCAGTTTATTCTGCCATGTCTTGTTATAGCAAAATAAATTTTATAATGTATGTTATTACCTCCGCCAAGGAGGTTATGTTTTCGGTCATGTTTGTTTGTTTGTTTGTCTGTCAGCAGGATAAATCAAAAAGTTTTGAACGGATTTTGATGAAATTTTGTGGAGTGGTTGGAAATGACAAGAGGAACAAGTGATTAAATTTTAGTGGCGATCCGGATCACAATCCAGATCCCAATGCTAACACATTAGCATGTCTATGGCATTTTCAGTGTTAAAAGTTAGCATAAAGCAGTTGCAGCTGTCATCACGTTCGGGTGCATTTGTTTTCAAATTGTAATATTTCTTACATTTATTTTTGTTTATATATTAATAATCTAATGATTATTATATACAATTTTAGAGAAAGAGACAAAAAGAAATAGATCACTGTGCCAAGGAGGGAATCTCTTTAGGGCCAGTGACCCTATGGCCTTGTTTAGAGAAGTGTTTCATAAATGTTAAAAAATTCATATATTTGCAATTTAGTTGAATAATAAATTGAATTTTGTCTCTTGTTTGTTTTTGTCTATAAGCACATGCAATATCAATATCAGTGCTCAGATGACAGTAGCTTCTGGGAAAGGTGCAAGTTGCAATAAACTGTGATGCCAAGCACTAAGGATACATGCTATCCAGTCACAGCAGATGAAACTTTTTTTTAACTACTGAGCAAACATCATTGTTAGACTTTCTTAGGTTCAATGATTCCACGGCGTGTAGATGTTATGGTGTCAGTGACCCCATGGCCTTGGCGGAGGTTTGCACTCTGAGTGCTTCTAGTTCCCATTTAGTTTGATTGGTCATTTTATTCAGGAAACATTGAAGTTTCAGGCAGTTAGAATGCTTGTCTCCAAAACAGAACGTCCCCAGTTCAAGGCCACGCATACCCCATTCTCTGGATGACTACAGTTGTGTCAGGAAGGGAACCTGGTGTAAAATCTATGCCAAATAAACACCTAAATACATCCTATGTCAACATAGAAGCAGCCAAAAGAAAGACCTCTGATTTGTTGACTTGGTGTGTGTGTGTGTGTGTGTGTGTGTGTCTTACCATTTTTATTTTTGGGAGCAGAGTTAGACAACTTGCCCTCATAGGTCTTTTGCCATTTGTTTTGGTCCACAATATGTTCACACCTGTCCAAATTAATTGCACTAAGGGGGAATCAAACTAGAGTCAGTTTTAACAAGACTAAAAGTGTTGGTGTGAAAACACCCTACAATTCATCCAGAAATAGAAGAAGAAAAAACTCTTCTACTTTTTCACTCATTAAAGTGATTCCTCATATTTGTTTTTTTTTTTTCTCACTCAGATACCAGCAGGTAGAATAACATCAATCCAATGTTGATTGATGTTGAAATATCACATTGAATTAACATAGAAAATACTTTGAATTTCAGCACTGGATCAACACAGATATTCACCAAAAATATTCAACACAATATTCCATTTATTATATTAAATGTTATAATCAACAAGTAACACACATGCTTTCCATGAATTTCTGGTAGAAATTAAATATAGATCCAACATTTTAACCCTGTATCAAAGTCATATTCTGACAGTGTTACAACATTGGGAAATTGGCATTGGAGTGATGTTGATATCATGTTGACTGAAGTCAAACCATTATATATATATATATATATATATATATATATATATATATATATATATATATATATATATATATATATATATATAAACAAAAAAACAATGTTGATACAATGTCACCACACTGAAAAAAATTGGAGTGATATTTACTTGAAAAAAACTTGAGTTTTTTCACTCAGAAATTCCAAGTAAATTTTTCAAGGAGAATTCTTAAGTAAATTTTATTTGCATCTAAAATAATAACTCAAGTAACATTTACTAGCAATTAGCAACTGAGTATTTTCATTGAATTTTACTCTGCCTTTATTCATAAAAAGTAAAACTTTTCAGCTGTTCCCCTTGTTTTCACAGGAGATTCAGTTTGGATCTGCATGTTGATTTGACACAAATTCTACACTGGAGGCCCTTCCTGATGGATCTCCACATTACATGGATAAATGTGGCAGTGGTGGGGTTTGAACCGGGAACCTTTTGCACTGAAACCAACTGCACTAACCACTTGGCCACACCTCTGCCTGCTATGGATCATTAAAAATACTTAAATTTGTCAGACAGTGAGACAAAAAAAATTCTATTTAGAAAAAAGATGCATTAAGATGCATCAATGGTTGTTTTATAATGAACACATTCATGAACTAATGATCTAAGATCGGCTGTGGCGAGTCCGAGTGAAAACAAGGGCAGCCAAAGGGACTTAAAACTCAGTGCAGGGGTGGTGGACAAGCGGTTAGTGCACTTGGTTTCATTGCAAAAGGTTCCCGGTTCAAACCCCCACCCTGCCACGTTTCTCCATGTAATGTGGAGGTGCGTCAGGCAGGGCATCCAGTGTAGAATTTGTGCCAAATCAACATGCAGATCCAAATTGGATCTACTGTGGCAACCTTGAGTGAAAACAAGGGGAACAGAGGAAAAGTTTTACTTTTTATGAATAAAGACAGAGTAAAATTCAATGAAAATATTCAGTTAATAATTGCTAGTAAATGTTACTTGAGTTATTCTTTTAGATCAACTAATGTATGCAAGTAAAATTTGCTTAAGAATTCCCCATCTAAAATGTACTTTTATAAGGTTTTTTCAAGTAAATATTACTCCAATTTTTTTTTCAGTGCATTGCTCACTGGCAGTGGCGCTTAAAAACTCACCAACAGAAAAGAGGCAGAAGGTTGTTTTTGTTTGTTAGTTTGTTTGCCAGTGCATTTGCTGTAAAATCTTCACATTAACTTCTTCTTCCTTGTCTTTTGTTCAGTCTTTGAGGTACATTTGTTCACCATCCACATGCTTTGAAAGTTACCTGGTACCCACCCAAGTAAGCAAGCAGCCCCCAAAATTTGTCAGACTTGTCCATCCATGTTATTGTTGCACTTGTATGAAGTAAAAAAAAAAACAAAAAACAAACAAATAAAAAAACAATAACATAATGACAACAACAATGACAAAAAGCCAACCTTAAAGCAGAGTCAGATTAACAACTGAATTAATAAGTGAATTAATAATCAGTCAAAGGAACAAAAGTGTGCATGGGTTTTATTGTCTCTTTTGAGGTGGTGGATGAAAATCAACTTTTGAGTTCATTTTCCAGTTTTTTGTTTTTGCCAAAGAGTTTGATGGGAAGCAAAACAAACATACGTACAAACAAACAAACAAAAAACATGGCAACCTGATGAGGGACTGGCAGAGTACTTGAAAAAGTACCAGAGTTCCTTCTACTGTGTGAGTTTCAGAGTTTTGCAACTGAATCAGAAGTTTTAGTGTTTTGCTGTGCAGTGCTGGCGCACAGACCTCTGAGGCACACGGGCGATACTGTCCGTCAGAAGGCTGCACAGCCTCCGCTCTTTGCTCTCACTCTGCAGCTTCCATGTGGTCTTGCTTATGTCAAGGACACAGTTTTACAAGATGATGTCAGACTTGTAACTTTTTTCTCTCTGCATTATTGTCTTCTGTTGTCCTGACAGATCAGGCGAGGGTGAGCGGCTTGCGGACATGAAGGCCGCGACCCAGCAGGATGCACCAGGAGTGAGTCGGTGCTTCTCACACGTGTTGTCAGTATGCATGTATGTGTGTGTGTGTGTGTGTGTGTGTGCACATGTGTGCGTGGAAACATGTTGCCTGGTGTAAGTTTACTGTTCCCACTGTGTCTGTTCCACTCCAGCATGCTGATTTCATGTTCGCTTCTCCTACACGTGCACGTGTCAAGAGAAACTGCACTGTTTGGAAACGATGCAATTCCAGTTTTACAAACAGGGATTTTAAAGATGTTAGATGAGCTCAAAAAGCAAATGAAAAAACAAACAAACAAACAAAAACTATGTCTTTTGTTGAAAATTTAAAGATATGAGGTTTTCATGTGGAAAACCAGTCAGTTGTCTTTTGCACAAATTCTTTCAACAACCAACTCTTCCTGTCTGTCTTTGTGTCCATGTATGAGTGTGAACAAGATATTTCAAAAAGCAGTGGGCCACAGTGACAGAAACAGTTTGGCTTTGCTTTAGAGTTTATATGAAAGAAAATTGGCATGAGATAATTTGTGCACATCTGGATCTTACAAAAGAGTTGTGCTGCTACATCTGATATATATATATATATATATATATATATATATATATATATATATATATATATACACTTCAAATGACAGATTTTCAGAGCAGGAGTCAGAGGGCAGTGGGATCTGGCAGTTCATACTGGATGGCAGGCAGCCTGGCCAACGCACTGCTCAATAGAGATAGAAGCTGAGAAGCTTTTAGTGGTGTGTGTAGAAAAACATGTCTACTGTCTTAAATCTAGCAAAAAAATTGTGACAAGAACTTGTCCAGTTCTTTATCTGACAGTCCTCCAACAGCTGCTAAAGATGTCCCTGCGAACAGTGTGGCTGGTGGATTTAGCTTCCTCCTGCCATGGAAGCAGCTTTGCAAAAAGCCAGTCGAGGCATGCAAGAGAGCAAAACAAATGGGAGGCAAAAATGCATGGAAAATACTACCAAAAATCACGGTGGTGATGTCTAGGTGTCCTATAATAAAAAATAATTCCATAGTTGTGCACTACCTGTCCAAGAGGTGCTCTCTTTCTCTCTACACACACACACACACACACACACACGTGTGTGTGTGTGTCACAAAAATAACAAAGGACTTAAAGGAGAACTCTAGATACCCAGTATTTCATTGTAGACAATTTTTTATTTATTTATTTTTTGCAAGGGCAATCTGAAACTCATTATATCTTCATGGCAGCATGTGAATGCGCCAGTATAGAAAACGTTTCAGAACCGTCACCCTACAGTGTTTATTACTTAATCTGTTAAAAGCACATAACTGTAAGGATGACGTTAACTGTGATGGATTACCTATCCTACCAACATGTCAAAAAGTTGATTTTACAGCACAGGATGAAGTGAACAGAGTGGGATGCGGTGAACATGGGTAAAACTGCTTTGAATGACACCATTCCAGTTGCACATGTGGAAAAAATGGCTGCTAATAATGTAAAATTTTACACAAATCATACAGTTTTAACTCAAATTTGTACAAAATGAAGTTGATGTTTAGTTATAATAAGTCATAACATTGCTTATCACAGTGTAAAATTCCAAGATTACCTTGAATTTGTGGCAGTATAAGCTCTCAGAGGGCCCTTCTCTGAATTTTTTGAGTTTAAATAGAGTTTTAACATTTAAGAACTGGGGTCCTATCTTACACATGGGATGAAGCAGCACACTCCGCATTGCAAGTGCCATTGCTTGTTTCCGACCGTTACAACTACATTTGTAACTTGCACCTAGTGTACTTGTGTTCATCTGTGCACCCGTGGGTGTGTCGGCTGTAAAATAATTCACAGTCAGGCACAGTGCTGGTGCATAGATATTATGAAGCAGCAAAGTGGTTGTTGCATCGATCACCACAACCCATGTCTAAAGTTGAAAGAAGAGCTTTTCTACTCTTTATAAAAAGTAAGACCCATCAGCTGCTCTCTTGTTTTCACTCAGGGTCACCACAGCACATTGAAGGTAGACGTGCATGTTGATTTGGCACAGGTTTTACACCAGATGCCCTTCCTGATGCAACTCCACATTACATGGAGCGTACCTGGGCATTTTACGGCTCGTGGGCCGCATCCAGCCCTTTGGCTGACTCGGACCAGCCCGCACATACCTGGAAATTAAACAATAAAACATTTCTAGCAGAGCCTGGCATGGAGCAATCGCTCCACACCACACAGCCTGACACAGCGCCATTGCATAATCCATGCTGCCATCATGTAATAGCACAGCCTGGCATGTAGTGTTTCCCCGATGCCACAGAGCCTGGCATGGAGAGATTGCCCTATGCTACACAGTCTGGCACGGTGCCATCACGTAATGTACGCCACACAGCCTGGCATGGTGCGATTGCAAAATGCATGTCACATAGCCTGGCAGAACGCATAATGCACACCACATAGCCACACAGCCCGGCATGGCGCATTTGCGTGATCCATGGGAAAGTATCCGTGGGGACAGCGAGAGGGATGGTGGATGGAGCCATGGATCCAGCACTGGAGACCATTTGGTTTTATACCTGCTTTCGGCCCTGTGATCGTGAATGTTTCTTTTTCACACTCATGCGGTCTTGGTGCGCAGGCTTTTCGGTGATGGGAAAGGTGGAGGTTCAGTCGTCCACCTTTTCCCGATGATTTGTGACTTTTTGGCTGTTTCTCCTTCGTTCAGCTGTCGTCGTGTGCTGTATGATCGGGCGTTTATGACTAAACCGCATTGCTTTTATTTTGAAACCTGTTTTTTTTTTATTTGTTCTCAGAAATGATTAATCCAATCAATGTGTACTGCTCCTCAAAAGAGTCCGCTCATGCCAAAAGAGAAAGGTGGATGCTGAATGCCGCATTTTGATGAAGTTTAACAAGTCCAGGTCCAGGTCCTCTCTCACTGATGATCATTTGTCGGCTGTGCTTTGCATCTCCACCTCATATATTCAGCCTGACTTTGATACACTTGTTAAAGATCAACAGAGACTAGATTTCTCTCACAGAACAAGAAAAAACAGCTGAAAAACACTAAAATGTGGAAACTGGTGGAAAATACAAATGTAGTCATGCAAAGACATGATAAGAACTAGTGTACTAGGACACTATTCTCTTTTTTTCTGAATCGTTCAGTGACAATGATATTGTGACTTGTCTTTAATATCTCATTTACAATGACAGTTGATGTGATGGCCCACCCATGCTCTAGGTTCTTTGAATTGTTTAGCGGTATGCACTGCAGAGAAGTATGCAAATTCCTGGCAATCTTTCTTTGAGGAACAATGTTTTTAAACATTTCAATAATTTTCTCATGCATTTGTGACTCATTGGAGATTCTCTGCCCAAATTTTCTCCTCAAAGACTCAGCCTTTAGTAGATTCTGCTTTTGTACCTGTTGACATCACCAGTTTGAAATTAACATTATTTAACATTATTATTTAATTTTGCTTTCTTTTTTGTTACCTCATTGTGAGACCAAAATGGACCCTTCCCAACATTATTGGAATATGTTACAGCCCTGAAATGCACAAACGGATGTACATTAACAAAGGAAATAACGTTGACTACAGAAAACATGAAATATCTTGGGTTCACACTGCCTGCAATGAATTAGAAATCAAAGTAATTGTAAGAATCACCATAACCAAGTGTCAGTCTATGTGGACATTTGCCCCATCCACTGGCTGTAACATAATACAACAGACCCTTTACACTACCCTTGTAGGGTGGTGAGCCCACATACAGGTGACACCATGCTGTTTTTTGGGCTGAGCCCAACTGAGTCCTATGGTTGTAGACTTGGCCACCAGGTGCTTGCCTTCAAGCTCCCCCCAAGCCTGACTCCAGGAGGGGGAGGCTCTGGTTTTCTTAATCCAGGCAAGGTGACTCTGTCCTTTCTTTTTGTTGGACTGGACTGAGGATATTGTCAAGTGGTGGAAAGAACACTTTGAGGATCTTCTCAATCCTACTGACATGCCCTCTGTTGAGGAGGCAGGGATGGAAGACTCACGTGGACCTGGTACCATCACCCTAGCGGAAGTCACGGAGGTTGTCAAAGTCAAACAAGAATTGTACTGTGATGCTGAACTCTCTGGATTTTGTTAGGCTGTCATGATTGAAATGCTTATATACAAAGTTCCAAGGAAATTGCGGACAGTTCCCCTGGATTGTCAAAGTAAGGTGGTGGTCCCCATCTTTAAAAATAGGGGACCGGAGAGTATGTTCCAATTATAGAGGGATCACATTTGTCAGCCTCTCTAGAAAAGCCTATGACAGGGTACTAGAGAGGAGACCGACCGTTAGTCGAACCTCAGATTTAGGAGGAGCAATGTGCGTTCTATCTTGGTCATGTAACGGTGGACCAGCGCTTTACCCTTGCAAGGATATTAGAAGGGTCTGGGTAGTATGACCAACCAGTCTACATGTGCCCTGTGGACTTGGAAAAGGCATTCAACCAGGTCCCTCAAGGTGTCCTGTGGGGAGCACTTTGGGAGTATGGGGTACTGGAATCACTGCAACCTGTGATACGGACTTTATATGATCAAAGTAGGAGCTGTGTCCACATTCTCAGCATTACATCAGACCTGTTTCCAGTGGGTGTTGGATTCTGCCAGGGTTGCCCCTTGTCCACAATCCTGTTAATTGATGGAGGGCTGATGTTCGGTAACACATCTGATCTGGTCTTCGGAGTGAGATTGCATCAGAATTTTGGCTCTCTGTTGGGACTGTTTACACAGAGACTGCTACCTGCTGCTTTGGACTTTGAACTAACAGTCTTTTTCAAGACTTTTTTACTTTTTTACTTTTTTACCTTTTTACTTTTTTTACTTTTTTACTGTGCTCCAACGCCTAAGGAAGACCTCTAACGGTCGAAACATCGCGACGGAGCACTTTTATCAGCTAACTTTCATCAGCGTTGGCAAGCTAACTAGCTTGCTAACGCTTTCGTTTTTATTTTATTTTTTTTTAGCACTGTTGTTGTGCGTTACCTGTGCTGCTCCACAGCGTGTTTAGTCGATTTTTATTTTATTTTAGCACCGTTGTCGTGCGTTCGCTGTTGTTGTGCGTTACCTGTGCTGCTTCATGGCCTGTTTGGTGCCTTAATTAAGGCACTCCTTCTGCTGAATCACCTCTAAATTATTTACACATTATTCACTTTGTGTGTTTTAGGAATCCGCTAGGTTGCGTAGCTACTAGCTCTTAGCCGATTTAGCATGACGGCTTCTCCTGTCTCTCCCGTACTTTTCTGCTCTGGGTGTGAAATGTTTAGTTATTCCTCGGCCTCCTTTAGCAGTAACGGTACTTGTAATAAGTGCAGCTTATTCGTAGCTTTGGAGGCCAGGCTGGGCGAATTGGAGACTCGGCTCCGCACCGTGGAAAATTCTACAGCTAGCCAGGCCCCTGTAGTCGGTGCGGACCAAGGTAGCTTAGCCGCCGTTAGTTCCCCCCTGGCAGATCCCGGGCAGTCGGGAAAGCAGGCTGACTGGGTGACTGTGAGGAGGAAGCGTAGCCCTAAACAGAAGCCCCGTGTACACCGTCAACCCGTTCACATCTCTAACTGTTTTTCCCCACTCGACGATACACTCGCCGAGGATCAAACTCTGGTTATTGGCGACTCTGATTTGAGAAATGTGAAGTTAGCGACACCAGCAACCATTGTCAATTGTCTTCCGGGGGCCAGAGCAGGCGACATCGAAGGACATTTGAAATTGCTGGCTAAGGCTAAGCGTAAATTTGGTAAGATTGTAATTCACGTCGGCAGTAATGACACTCGGTTACGCCAATCGGAGGTCACTAAAATTAACATTAAATCGGTGTGTAACTTTGCAAAAACAATGTCGGACTCTGTTGTTTTCTCTGGGCCCCTCCCCAATCAGACCGGGAGTGACATGTTTAGCCGCATGTTCTCCTTGAATTGCTGGCTGTCTGAGTGGTGTCCAAAAAATGAGGTGGGCTTCATTGATAATTGGCAAAGCTTCTGGGGAAAACCTGGTCTTGTTAGGAGAGACGGCATCCATCCCACTTTGGATGGAGCAGCTCTCATTTCTAGAAATCTGGCCAATTTTCTTGGATCCTCCAAACTGTGACTGTCCAGCGTTGGGACCAGGAGGCAGAGCTGTGGTCTTATACACCTCTCTGCAGCTTCTCTCCCCCTGCCGTCCCCTCGTTGCCCCGTCCCCGTGGAGACGGTGCCTGCTCCCAGGCCTCCAATAATCAGCAAAAATCTATTTAAGCATAAAAATTCAAAAAAAAAAAATAATATAGCACCTTCAATTGCACCACAGACTAAAACAGTTAAATGTGGTCTATTAAACATTAGGTCTCTCTCTTCTAAGTCCCTGTTGGTAAATGATATAATAATTGATCAACGTATTGATTTATTCTGCCTAACAGAAACCTGGTTACAGCAGGATGAATATGTTAGTTTAAATGAGTCAACACCCCCGAGTCACACTAACTGTCAGAATGCTCGTAGCACGGGCCGGGGCGGAGGATTAGCAGCAATCTTCCATTCCAGCTTATTAATTAATCAAAAACCTAGACAGAGCTTTAATTCATTTGAAAGCTTGTCTCTTAGTCTTGTCCATCCAAATTGGAAGTCCCAAAAACCAGTTTTATTTGTTATTATCTATCGTCCACCTGGTCGTTACTGTGAGTTTCTCTGTGAATTTTCAGACCTTTTGTCTGACTTAGTGCTTAGCTCAGATAAGATAATAGTGGGCGTAGATATAGTAGATATAGTGGGCGATTTTAACATCCACACAGATGCTGAGAATGACAGCCTCAACACTGCATTTAATCTATTATTAGACTCTATTGGCTTTGCTCAAAAAGTAAATGAGTCCACCCACCACTTTAATCATATCTTAGATCTTGTTCTGACTTATGGTATGGAAATAGAAGACTTAACAGTATTCCCTGAAAACTCCCTTCTGTCTGATCATTTTTTAATAACATTTACATTTACCCTGATGGACTACCCTGCAGTGGGGAATAAGTTTCATTACACTAGAAGTCTTTCAGAAAGCGCTGTAACTAGGTTTAAGGATATGATTCCTTCTTTATGTTCTCTAATGTCATATACCAACACAGAGCAGAGTAGCTACCTAAACTCTGTAAGGGAGTTAGAGTATCTCGTCAATAGTTTTACATCCTCATTGAAGACAACCTTGGATGCTGTAGCTCCTCTGAAAAAGAGAGCTTTAAATCAGAAGTGTCTGACTCCGTGGTATAACTCACAAACTCGTAGCTTAAAGCAGATAACCCGTAAGTTGGAGAGGAAATGGCGTCTCACTAATTTAGAAGATCTTCACTTAGCCTGGAAAAAGAGTTTGTTGCTCTATAAAAAAGCCCTCCGTAAAGCTAGGACATCTTTCTACTCATCACTAATTGAAGAAAATAAGAACAACCCCAGGTTTCTTTTCAGCACTGTAGCCAGGCTGACAAAGAGTCAGAGCTCTATTGAGCTGAGTATTCCATTAACTTTAACTAGTAATGACTTCATGACTTTCTCTGCTAACAAAATTTTGACTATTAGAGAAAAAATTACTCATAACCATCCCAAAGATGTACCGTTATCTTTGGCTGCTTTCAGTGATGCCGGTATTTGGTTAGACTCTTTCTCTCCGATTGTTCTGTCTGAGTTATTTTCATTAGTTACTTCATCCAAACCATCAACATGTTTATTAGACCCCATTCCTGCCAGGCTGCTCAAGGAAGTCCTACCATTATTCAATGCTTCAATCTTAAATATGATCAATCTATCTTTGTTAGTTGGTTATGTACCACAGGCCTTTAAGGTGGCAGTAATTAAACCATTACTTAAAAAGCCATCACTTGACCCAGCTATCTTAGCTAATTATAGGCCAATCTCCAACCTTCCTTTTCTCTCAAAGATTCTTGAGAGGGTAGTTGTAAAACAGCTAACTGATCGCCTGCAGAGGAATGGTCTATTTGAAGAGTTTCAGTCAGGTTTTAGAATTCATCATAGTACAGAAACAGCATTAGTGAAGGTTACAAATGATCTTCTTATGGCTTCGGACAGTGGACTTATCTCTGTGCTTGTTTTGTTGGACCTCAGTGCTGCTTTTGATACTGTTGACCATAAAATTTTATTACAGAGATTAGAGCATGCCATAGGTATTAAAGGCACTGCGCTGCGGTGGTTTGAATCATATTTGTCTAATAGATTACAGTTTGTTCATGTAAATGGGGAATCTTCTTCACAGACTAAAGTTAATTATGGAGTTCCACAAGGTTCTGTGCTAGGACCAATTTTATTCACTTTATACATGCTTCCCTTAGGCAGTATTATTAGACGGTATTGCTTAAATTTTCATTGTTACGCAGATGATACCCAGCTTTATCTATCCATGAAGCCAGAGGATACACACCAATTAGCTAAACTGCAGGATTGTCTTACAGACATAAAGACATGGATGACCTCTAATTTCCTGCTTTTAAACTCAGATAAAACTGAAGTTATTGTACTTGGCCCCACAAATCTTAGAAGCATGGTGTCTAACCAGATCGTTACTCTGGATGGCATTTCCCTGATCTCTAGTAATACTGTGAGAAATCTTGGAGTCATTTTTGATCAGGATATGTCATTCAAAGCGCATATTAAACAAATATGTAGGACTGCCTTTTTGCATTTACGCAATATCTCTAAAATCAGAAAGGTCTTGTCTCAGAGTGATGCTGAAAAATTAATTCATGCATTTATTTCCTCTAGGCTGGACTATTGTAATTCATTATTATCAGGTTGTCCTAAAAGTTCCCTAAAAAGCCTTCAGTTGGTTCAGAATGCTGCAGCTAGAGTACTGACGGGGACTAGCAGGAGAGAGCATATCTCACCCGTGTTGGCCTCTCTTCATTGGCTTCCTGTTAATTCTAGAATAGAATTTAAAATTCTTCTTCTTACTTATAAGGTTTTGAATAATCAGGTCCCATCTTATCTTAGGGACCTCGTAGTACCATATTACCCCATTAGAGCGCTTCGCTCTCAGACTGCAGGCTTACTTGTAGTTCCTAGGGTTTGTAAGAGTAGAATGGGAGGCAGAGCCTTCAGCTTTCAGGCTCCTCTCCTGTGGAACCAGCTCCCAATTCAGATCAGGGAGACAGATACCCTCTCTACTTTTAAGATTAGGCTTAAAACTTTCCTTTTCGCTAAGGCTTATAGTTAGGGCTGGATCAGGTGACCCTGGACCATCCCTTGGTTATGCTGCTTTAGACGTAGACTGGGGGGGGGGTTCCCATGATGCACTGTTTCTTTCTCTTTTTGCTCCGTATGCATCACTCTGCATTTAATCATTAGTGATCGATCTCTGCCCCCCTTCACAGCATGTCTTTTTCCTGGTTCTTTCCCTCAGCCCCAACCAGTCTCAGCAGAAGACTGCCCCTCCCTGAGCCTGGTTCTGCTGGAGGTTTCTTCCTGTTAAAAGGGAGTTTTTCCTTCCCACTGTAGCCAAGTGCTTGCTCATAGGGGGTCGTTTTGACCGTTGGGGTTTTTCATAATTATTGTATGGCCTTGCCTTACAATATAGAGCGCCTTGGGGCAACTGTTTGTTGTGATTTGGCGCTATATAAGAAAAAAGTTGATTGATTGATTGATTAATGATGTTCATTGACAGGATGTCAAGGCGCAGCCAGGGACCGGAGAATGTCCAGTTTGGTGAACTCAGAGTTGCATCTCTGCTTTTTGAGGATTATGTGGTTCTGTTGGCTTCAACAGACAGTGACCTCTGATACATACTGAGCAGGTTTGAGGCAGACTCTGATGCAACTGGGATGATGATCAGCACCTGCAAATGTGAGATCATGGTCCTCTACTGGAAAAGGGTGGCTTCTCCCCTCTGGATTTGGGGAGAGTCATTGAAGTGCAGAAGTTTAATTATGTTGGTGTCTTGGTCACAAGTGGGGGTATGTTGGTGTGTGTGAGAGATCAATAGACAGATTGGGATGGCGCCTAATGCTTAATGGATGCTGTACCAGACCATTGTGGTAAATGGTAAATGGACTGCATTTACAGTGGCTTGCAAAAGTATTCAGCCCCTTGGTATTTCACGCATTTTGATTTGTTTATGGCATTTCAGATACAAAAAGTAAATCAGGCTTCTCAATATAAAAAAATCCCAAAATTTCTTCCTTAGACTCAAACTGAAAGTAAATCTCTACAAGTTAATATAAATTAAGTAAAAATATAAAAGCCAAGATAATGGGTTGCATAAGTAATCAGCCCCTTTGCTATAATACCTGTAAATAATCAGTTTAATTGCCAGTTTTCTTCAGACAAGTCAGGGGATGGATTCATGAACATTTCCAAGTCACTGAATATCTCTTGAACTTTATTTACATCTGTTATGAAGAAATACTTGTACAAACAACATGGCACTCTATGGTAAATCTAGTGCATATTTTGCATTTTATATCCTCAGTTATACAGCTTCATGATGAAGTGGGACAGAGGAGGATTTTCTTTCACCAAAACATCAAATCTAGGCTTGCATCTCAGATGTACCTTCTGGCAAATTGTAGCTGAAGTTTCAGGTGTTCTTTTTAATAAAATCCTCCTCTATACCACTTCATCATGAAGCTGTATAACTGGGGATACAAAATGCAAAATATGCTCTGTGCACAACTTCTCCAGTCACAGGCAGATAAGCCTGTAACTTCTTTTGGGTTGTCTGTGTTGTGTGGGCCGCTGAAGAGGAGGTACTGCTGGCCCACCACCACAAGATGGCGCCCTGCTTGAAGTG
Organism: Thalassophryne amazonica; assembly: GCF_902500255.1. Taxonomy (NCBI): domain Eukaryota; kingdom Metazoa; phylum Chordata; class Actinopteri; order Batrachoidiformes; family Batrachoididae; genus Thalassophryne; species Thalassophryne amazonica. Next base: position 46,551,995 of record NC_047109.1, on the reverse strand, counting down.
CAGGCTTCAAGCACGAGAGGGCGTCGGAGCGACCAGGAGTGACAGCTGTCACTCATCATTCGTACCAGCTGTCACTCATCCACTACTCATCACCACCACCATAAAGGCCGGACTGCAACTCCACCGCCCCGCCGAGAAATCAGCTACCATTCAGGTAACCTTCTCTGCTGTAATTATTGTTGTCCAAAACATTGTTCTGTGTGCAGCCGTGTTCCTGCAGGCTCTGTCGGAGGCTGGATTGGCGGACAGTGAGAGGACGACGTTCTTCGCCTCTCACTCCATCCAGGAAAGAGACCAACAGGAGCTGCACGGGTGAAATTGTTGCTGGAGGTGGAGTTTCTCCCTCCTAATTGTATACAGACTGTGGGATTACTGAGTGTGCGAACTCACACTCATCAGGACTGTCTCTGTTCTCTGCCAGCAGTACCGGGTCTGACTGCTGAAGACAGCGGCCACCTGGGGCGCAGGGCCTGGCGGCTCCGGTGTTCTTCAGCTCCGTTGGTGGTGGAAGCTGTGTGGGATCCGGCTCTTCTCTCGCCAGGCGTCTTCTATCGTCGAGCCTGCCCACACGTCACCTGGTGTGTGATTGACAGTCACCATATTGTTATTGTCTGTACGTCGTTGTGCGATTCACAACATTAAATTGTTACTTTTGGCTTATCCATTGTCCGTTCATTAACGCCCCCTGTTGTGGGTCCGTGTCACGACACTTTCACAACAGTCTGGGTGTCTTGGTGGCTTTCCTCACTCTTCTCCTTCTTGCACAGTCACTCAGTTTTTGAGAACTGTCTACTCCACACAGATTTACCATAGAGTGCCATACTGTTTGTATTTCTTCATAAGTGATGTAACTAAAGTTCAAGACATATTGTGACTTGGAAATGTTTATGTATCCATCCCCTGACTTGTCTGAAGAAAACTGGCAATTAAACTGATTACTTACAGGTATTAAACAAATATAAATGTGTGAAATACCAAGGGGCTGAATACTTTTGCAAGCCACTGTATATAACGCTTTTCCATCTGCATCATATGCTCAAAGCTCTTTACAATAATGCCTCACATTCACCCTGATGTGAGGTTCCTGTCATACAAGGTGCTCACTACACACCACAAGCAACTAGGGGATTAAGGACTTTGCCCAAGAGCCCTTAGTGATTTTCCGGTCAGGCTGGGATTTGAGCCCTCTGGTCTCAAGCCCAGTGCTTTACCACGAGACCATCACCTCCCCCTGTGGTGAAGAAGGAGCTTAGCCAGAAGGCAAGATTCTGAATTTACCAGTCGATTTACACTCCAATCCTCCCCTATGGTCATGAACTTGGGGTAATGTCCAAAAGAATAAGGTTGCGGATACAAGCGGCAGAAATGAGATTCCTCCATTAGTTATCTGGGCTTACACACCCAGACAGAGTGAGAAGCTTGAGTATCCCTGAGGTACAACACGGCGTAGAGCTGTTGCTTCTTCACATTGAATGGAGCCAGCTGAGGTGGATTGGACATCTGGGGCCTCATGTACAAAGACTTGCATGGATTTCCTACTGAAACATGGCCTATGCTAAAACCCAGAAACTGGCGTAAGCACAAAACAAGAGCAATAAGAGATTTCTGACATCCACCAATCCGGATCCGGATCACCTCCAGAATTTACGCATCACATATGGTTTGAACATTGATGGAATGAAAATGTTCCCTATTAACAAAAACACGTTTGATTACATTAAGCAAACCGGCTCTCACTGCAAATTGCACTTTAATGTTGGAATGTGATGTACCTGGATGACATTTGGATGATTGCGTTCCACACAGCTGGCATGGTTCGGCTCAAGGTTGACTGGCACGCTCCTGACCGATCGGCAAGCTCGTGCTGGAATGCCCCTGTTGCCAGGAACCCCAGAGTGGTCAGCACCTGTGTGTGCACAGAGAACCCCTGGCTCCTCACCATGTTGCACTCAAGGGCCAGCTGCAGTTCTGTGCAGAACTCCAGTAACACTGGCCTTGGTAAACAAAATCAGCTTATGAACCTATTTTCGGCATTTGCAAGTAAATCCTCACATTCTCTGAATACATCCTCATGACGGATCATTTGCAAAGTCCTCTAACAATGCTAATGCAGCCATTGTTATTGCCAGTTTCCTCACCACATTGTGCATGCTTTTATGTCCACCCATATAATTGTAAACACTCATTTCACTTTTGATACATCTGAACATTGGCGTGGAGATGGACGTATGGCACATTTTTGTGCATACGCACGCTTTGTTCATGAGGCCCCAGGTGAAGATGCCTCCTGGTTGTCTTTCTTGGGAGATCTCCCAGGCATGGGCAACTGGGAGGAGGCCCCGGGGAAAACCCAGGACATGCTGGAGGGATTATATTGCCCAGCTGTTTTAGGAAGGCATTGGGATGCCCCAGAAAGAGTTACAGGACTTGGCTGAGGATTGGGAAGTGTGGGATGAGCTGTTTGATCTACTGCCACTGCGACCCAGACCCGGATAACCAGGAGAAAATGAATGAATGAAGAAATGTAAGAATCACAGCAGGGTGTTTTTATTTTTATTTTCATTTTCCATACCATCCCAGCTTTTTCTGATTTGGGTTGTAGATCCTTAAGACAGAACTCTGAATCTTTGAAGTGAGTGAACCTCATTTAGTAGCAAACATTGTGACTGTGCTGATACATAGGGGGCATTTGTTTTATTGTAAGCCCTCTTAGCCCTGAACCTACAAGGTTTCATTCAACTTGGATGCTCACTCGGCCAGGATGCAGCACAGCTCCTCTCTCTCACTGGCATACATGCACTCCAGAGAACTTCCACACTCAGGCCCTACCGCAAAGTTATTAATGAGCTGTTTAATTTTAATTAGATAGTAATTCATGTTAATGCCTGCTTAATGGAGCCAAATAATTCCCCTCAGTCACTCTAGGTCTTTATGCTTCGTTTACCAACCCCTGGAGTTATTCTGCTGCTTTTGTTTTTGTATTACATTTCCCAGTCTTACTTTTTTTGTCTTTCTCTTCCTAAATGTGTGACTGAATGATGAAACAGTAAAATTGGATATGTGGAATAAGTAAAGCATCAGACTGTCAATCTCAGTATCTGTTTGTTTGTAGGATGTCTCTTTTCTTTATATTGCATTTTATGTGTGTTTAGCACAGTGGCCAGTAGGGGCCACAACACTTCAAAATTAAGACAGCATGAGCAAATACAGAAAACATTCAGCTGTATCAGGAACAGTAAAACTCACATGTAATGGATTCAGGTGGACCAGTGAAATTTGTCCATTTTAATTGAAATCTGTCATATGTATAAAATGAACAAAATCTGTTATACTTATAAAACGGACAAAATTTGTTATATGTATGTAATGAATTAGTTATAGCCAGGAGATGCTGAAGGACTGATGGAGAATCCCCACCGCCAATTCGGCTTACCCTATATCCTTGATTAAATGCCTGCTTTAAATACGCACCAGGCATTATGTGCATTAAAAAGATTACATTTGGTCGAGTCACTCTTTTTTCTAAGTCAGCTGCGGAGCCTGATTTATGGCTCTCCAGCTCTGTAACTCTGTGGCCATGCAATAACGTTGACATACGCATGATCCTGTTAAAGTTTTCCGTCGCATCTTTATGAAATTTACCACAGGAACAGCGGCTTTTACTGGACTAATTTGTCCTGCAACAAGGCCCCCTACTTTATGCAATCATCAATCTCTAAACCAGGGGTATGCAACTCCAGTACTGGAGGGGCGGTGTCCTGCACCTTTTAGATGTGTCCCTGGTCCAACACACCTGAAACAAATGGCTGAATTACCTCATCAGTATGCAGTCAAGTTCTCTAGAGTGACTTCATTAATTGACTCAGGTGTGTTGACACTGGCCCTTGAAGATTGGAGTTGAAGACCCCTGCTCTAAAGCAGTGGTGCGGTACGTACAATTTCCTCCATGAATTGCAGGTCATTTGGTCATCTTTTTCCAACTTCTTGTTGGGAAGTTGGTCACATTTGCAAACTTTTCTGCCAAACGTATTTGATTCATGATCAAAATGTATTTAGCATGCACACTGCAAAACTATTAAAATATGACAGGAGAGGAAGGAGTGAAAACATAAAAGTTACAAATCACACAGCCTTTTGCAGTGCCCATCGTTTAGCAGGTGCATGTCAGGCTGCACGGAGGGTTCTCAGACATGCAGAGGGTTCTGATATAAAGCGGTTTGGTTCGCCACACCCAGGAATAAGTGTGAAACTCAACACCATATTACAGTGCAGGTAATAAGCAGTATTTTGTTAATACGAGCAAAGCGATGCGCAGCGGTGTGAAGCTCGCTCATCGTACACTGTGGCCCAAACAGGAAGTGCTAAATTCTTAATCCACAGTGAAACAGGAATGTCAAATGTCAAACACTTCCTGGATCGACACTTCCTGGATTGACAGACGAGATCCCATGGAATCTCACGGGAACTCATTGGCAAGGTCACACTCAAAGAGGAAGTACCAAATTTTCAGTTACAGTGAAACAGGAAATGTCAAATGTTGAACACTTCCTGGCATGGGTGGAGCTAGAGTGGAGGCCAGGGTTTCACTGGACTCCCCTTAAATCTGACTGGACACAGATGATTGACATGTCACGGCACCACACGTCTTGTTGAAAGAGCTGCATTTTGAAAGTAGTGAGTCACATTGACTGCTAGGTTCCTCCTATCCAGTAGTTGGTGCTGTGTACCACAAAAAGTTCAAATCTACCTTAGTAGAAGAAGAAAAATGTTTGTCTCAGATTTGAACTGAACAGGTCATTTGAACTATGGACTTCTAATCACACCAAACTTATACTGGTGAGTAAAAGACCATATTTTATGCCAGAAATGAGGTCCGGGTTGTTAAAAGCAGCATTTCTCCTTTAATTCAGGTTGACTTATATACACATGTTTAAGCTAACAGACAGCAGCTGGTTCACGCTCTGTTGGCTTATTAGTGCAGCAGATAATTGAAACAATCCTTCAAATGGTGATCCAAGCATCAAATTCAGCACAAATACAGCATAGACTCTACACTTAAAAAAAAAACAAACGACTGGCTACTTGAATTTTCAAAAGACAGCCAGGTAGGGGTCAATTGAAGAATTACACAGGAGTCAAAATTTAAAAATGCTCCAATCAAATTGAAAACTACATCACGTTACTTGTCTGATTATAAAGATTCCATAAAGGTATAGGTTGGACTATCTATGACTGAATGTTATGGAGTAAAAATGGCAGGAATGGTAGTACAGGGGTCAAAAGGTAAAGAGTTGCTCCAAAGCCGAAAGGTTTTAGCCATACTAGATGTAACCTGTTGTGTGGGCCGCTGAAGAGGAGGTACTGCTGGCCCACCACCAGAGGGCGACCTGCCTGAAGTGCGGGCTTCAGGCACGTGAGGGCGCCGGAGCACCGGGAGTGGCAGCTGTCACTCATCTACAACACCAGCTGTCACTCATCATCATCATCCACACCTCCATAAAAGCCGGGCAGCATCTTCACCTCACTGCCGAGAAATCGTCTACCGTGAAGTAAACGTCTCAGCCTTTGATTTGTACAGTAGTAACGTTTTTACTTCTGTACGTACTGACAGTATTCTGAGTTTGCAGACTGTTAATTGTTACTGCAGGATCTGTACAAACTCCGTGATTGAGAGGTGGAGGTGCTTTCACCTTCATGTTGAACTGTTTGCTGGGTGTTCATACACCCACCATCACCTGTCTGTTCTTTCTGCCAGCAGTACCTGATCTGACAGCCGGAGGCAGTGGCCACCTGGGGACCCAGTGCTTGGCGGCTCCAGGATTGCTTCAGGTCCGGTGGAGTGGAAGGCATGTGGGATCCGGCTCTTTTCTGGATGGGCGTCTTCTATCCTCGAGCCTGCTCACACACCACCGTAACTTATTTGACTGGTGATCTCAATTGTGTTGTCTGTTGCTCTGTTGTGCACATTCACAACATTAAATTGTTATATTTGGCTTATTCCATTGTCCGTTCATTTGCGTCCCCTGTTGTGGGTCCGTGTTCCTACACTTTTCACAACAGGATTTCTCGGCCAGCGTCATGGATCCCGAGGGGCGTCAACCATCGCTTGAACCGCTAATGGAAACACAGGGTGCACAGGCATTGGCAGGAGGCGTGTTAGGAGAGCTGCAGCAAATCTTAACCGCCTTCACTGCTCGGTTGGATTTAGTAACCGAGCAGAAAGTCATACTCAATCGGAGGATGGAGGCTCTCACCACCCAGGTGGAAGCGTGCACTCCAAGCGCTGCTGCAGTGCCTCCTCCAGCCGACCGAGCACAAAATACAGACGTTCCAGTGGTGATTCAACGAACCCCCCCCATCCCCTGAAGCATACATAAGCCCACCGGAACCGTACGGAGGTTGTGTCGAGACGTGCACGGACTTCTTAATGCAGTGCTCCCTCATCTTTGCACAACGTCCCGTCATGTACGCGTCAGATGCCAGCCGGGTGGCTTATGTCATCAATTTGCTTCGAGGAGAGGCATGCGCTTGGGCTACGGCACTCTGGGAGCAAACCTCACGGCTCCTAACAACATATACTGGGTTTGTGAGGGAGTTTAAACAAGTGTTTGATCATCCCAATAGAGGCGAGACCGCTTCGACTGTGCTGCTGTCTATGAGACAGGGACGTCGGAGTGTAGCCGAGTACGCCGTCGACTTCCGCATCGCGGCTGTGAGGTCCGGCTGGAATAACGTTGCACTCCGCGCCGCCTTCGTAAACGGACTGTCTCCGGTCCTGAAGGAGCACCTGCTGGCTAAGGATGAGCCGCGGGATTTTGATGGGATTGTTGACCTGGTTATACGGTTAGACAACCGGTTAGAAGAACACCGTCGGGAGCGGGGCAAAGGGCGTGGCCGGGCACAAGCTGTCCCTCTTCCTTCCGGGTCCGAAAGGGTGCCGCCGTCTCCACGCTCCACAGTCAGAGAGCCCCGTGGAACCACAGCTCCCCCTGCTGACGAAGCTATGGACACGAGCAGGGCCAAAGTAAAATCACATGACAGACAACGGAGGCTGGCACGCGGGGAGTGTTTTTTCTGTGGCTCTGATGAGCACATACAAAGAAACTGCCCCAAACAGTTAAACTTCAACGCCTGCCCTTAGAGACTGGGTTAAGGGTGGGTCATAACATCCACGCGGGAAAAGCCTGTAGATCAGCACGCATCCCAGTAACGATCCTTTGTGGGGATCTTACCCTTCACGCCCCAGCACTGGTGGACACTGGGTCTGAAGGGAATCTGCTGGACAGCAGATGGGCTAGGGAGGTAGGGCTCCCCCTAGTGGCACTACCTTCCCCATTGAAGGTACTGGCACTAGATGGCACCCTTCTCCCATTAATCACACATCAGACACAACCAGTGACATTGGTGGTGTCTGGAAATCACAGGGAGGAGATTGTGTTTTATGTAACACCTTCTACCTCCCGAGTGATTTTGGGGTTTCCATGGATATTAAAGCACAATCCCCGGATTGATTGGCCGTCTGGGGCAGTGATGCAGTGGAGTGACACCTGCCACTGGGAATGTTTAGAATCCTCGGTTCCACCCGGTGTGACAGCTAATGAGGAGGTTAAAGTCCCCCCCAATCTGTCAGCGGTGCCTGAGGAGTACCATGATCTTGCTGATGTCTTCAGCAAAGATCTGGCACTCACTCTTCCCCCGCACCGTCCGTACGATTGTGCCATTGATTTGATCCCAGGCGCTGAGTACCCGTCCAGCAGGCTGTACAACCTCTCTCGTCCTGAGCAAGAATCAATGGAGACCTACATCCGGGACTCCTTAGCTGCTGGGTTGATCCGGAACTCCACCTCCCCAATGGGTGCAGGTTTGTTTTTTGTGGGCAAAAAAGACGGCGGACTCCGTCCATGCATTGACTACAGGGGACTGAACGAAGTCACGGTTCGTAATCGATACCCGCTGCCTCTGTTAGATTCTGTGTTCGCGCCCCTGCATGGAGCCCAAATTTTTACCAAATTGGATCTTAGAAATGCATACCACGTGGTTCGGATCCGGAAGGGAGACGAGTGGAAGATGGCATTCAACACCCCGTTAGGTCACTTTGAGTACCTGGTCATGCCGTTCGGCCTCACCAATGCGCCCGCGACATTCCAGGCATTGGTTAATGACGTCTTGCGGGACTTCCTGCACCAGTTCGTCTTCGTATACCTGGACGACATCCTCATCTTCTCCCCGGATCCTGAGACCCATGTCCAGCATGTACGTCAGGTCCTACAGCGGTTGTTGGAGAACCGGCTGTTTGTGAAGGGTGAGAAGTGCGAGTTCCACCGTACTTCTTTGTCCTTCCTGGGGTTCATCGTCTCCTCCAACTCCATTGCACCCGAGCCGCCCAAGGTTGCGGCGGTGAGGGATTGGCCCCAACCGATGAGCCGTAGGAAGCTGCAACAGTTCCTCGGCTTTGCTAATTTCTACCGGAGGTTTATTAAGGGTTATAGCCAGGTAGTTGGCCCCCTGACGGCCCTGACCTCCACTAAAGTCCCCTTCACCTGCTCAGATCGGTGCGAAGCCGCGTTTAGGGAGTTGAAACGTTGGTTCTCGTCTGCACCCGTTCTGGTGCAGCCCGATCCCAATCGCCAGTTTGTTGTTGAAGTGGATGCCTCTGACTCAGGGATAGGAGCCGTGCTATCCCAGAGCGGGGAGTCCGACAAGGTTCTCCATCCATGTGCCTATTTTTCCCGCAGGTTGACCCCGGCGGAGCGGAACTATGACGTCGGCAATCGAGAACTTCTTGCGGTGAAAGAGGCTCTTGAGGAGTGGAGACACCCGTTGGAGGGAGCTGCGGTACCATTTATGGTTTTCACAGACCATCGGAACCTGGAGTACATTCGGACCGCCAAGCGTCTGAACCCCAGGCAAGCCCCCTGGTCACTGTTCTTCAGGCAATTTGACTTCCGGATTACTTACCGTCCCGGGACTAAGAACCAGCGATCTGACGCCCTGTCCCGGGTCCATGAAGAGGAGGTCAAGGTCGAGCTGTCAGATCCACCGGAATCTATCATCCCCGAGTCCACTATCGTGGCAGCCCTCACCTGGGACGTCGAGAAGACCATCCGGGAGGCCCTGAAACAGAACCCGGACCTGGGGACCAGCCCTAGGAACAAACTCTACGTCCCACCAGAAGCCAGAGCCGCTGTCCTGGACTTCTGTCACGGGTCCAAGCTCTCCTGTCACCCAGGGGTGCGAAGGACCATGGCAGTGGTCAGGCAGCACTTCTGCTAGGCGTCCTTGGAAGCCGATGTCCTGGAGTATGTCCAGGCCTGCACCACCTGTGCCAGGGGTAAGGCAGACCACCAACGGGCACAGGGTCTCCTCCAACCGTTACCTGTGCCCCACCGCCCCTGGTCCCACATCGGCCGGGCCTCCCGCCGTCCCAGGGCATGACCACCATCCTCACGATAGTGGACCGGTTCTCCAAGGCGGCCCACTCCGTGGCCCTCCCGAAGCTCCCGACGGCCCAGGAGACTGCAGACCTCCTGGTCCACCACGTCGTGCGTCTGCATGGGATTCCATCCGATGTCTTTTCTGACCGTGGTCCCCAGTTCTCCTCGCAGGTCTGGAGGAGTTTCTGTAGAGAGCTGGGGGCCTTCATGAGCCTCTCGTCCGGGTACCATCCCCAGACCAACGGACAGGTAGAGCGGGCCAACCAGGAGTTGGAACAGGCCCTTCGCTGTGTGACCTCGGTGCACCCAATGGCCTGGAGTAACCATCTGGCCTGGATCGAGTAAGCACACAACAGTCAAGTCTCGTCTGCCACCTGCCTCTCCCCGTTTGAGGTGTGTTTGGGGTATCAGCCCCCATTGTTCCCGCTAGTGGAGGGAGAGGTCGGGGTGCCCTCGGTCCAGGCCCATCTGAGGCGGTGCCGTCGGGTGTGGCGCTCTGCCCGCTCTGCCCTGCTCAAAGCCCGGACGAGGGCCAAGGCCCATGCAGAGCGCCGGCGGTCCCCGGCCCCTGCATACCAGCCTGGGCAGGAGGTTTGGCTGTCTACGAAGGACATCCCATTACAGGTGGAGTCCCACAAGCTGAAGGATCGGTACATTGGCCCTTTCCCCATCGTCAAGGTCCTCAGTCCTGCCGCGGTGAAGCTGAGGCTGCCAGCTTCGCTGCGGATCCATCCTGTATTCCATGTCTCCCGGGTCAAGCCTCACCACACCTCTTCCCTCTGTGCCCCCGGACCGGCGCCGCCTCCTGCCCGGATCATCGACGGGGAGCCTGCATGGACAGTTCGCCGGCTCCTGGACGTCCGTTGTAAGGGCCGGGGATTCCAGTATCTGGTGGACTGGGAGGGTTATGGACCCGAAGAGCGCTCCTGGGTGAAGAGGAGCTTCATCCTGGACCCGGCCCTCCTGGCCGACTTCTATCACCGACATCCGGACAAACCTGGCGCCCGTTGAGGGGGGGGGTCCTGTTGTGTGGGCCGCTGAAGAGGAGGTACTGCTGGCCCACCACCAGAGGGTGTCCTGCCTGAAGTGCGGGCTTCAGGCACGTGAGGGCGCCGGAGCACCGGGATTGGCAGCTGTCACTCATCTACAACACCAGCTGTCAGTCATCATCATCATCCACACCTCCATAAGAGCCGGGCAGCATCTTCACCTCACTGCCGAGAAATCGTCTACCGTGAAGTAAACGTCTCAGCCTTTGATTTATACAGTAGTAATGTTTTTACTTCTGTACGTACTGACAGTATTCTGAGTTTGCAGACTGTTAATTGTTACTGCAGGATCTGTACAAACTCTGTGATTGAGAGGTGGAGGTGCTTTCACCTTCGTGTTGAACTGTTTGCTGGGTGTTCATACACCCACCATCACCTGTCTGTTCTTTCTGCCAGCAGTACCTGATCTGACAGCCGGAGGCAGTGGCCACCTGGGGACCCAGTGCTTGGCGGCTCCAGGATTGCTTCAGGTCTGGTGGAGTGGAAGGCGTGTGGGATCCGGCTCTTTTCTGGACGGGCATCTTCTATCCTCGAGCCTGCTCACACACCACCGTAACTTATTTGACTGGTGATCTTAATTGTGTTGTCTGTTGCTCTGTTGTGCACATTCACAACATTAAATTGTTATATTTGGCTTATTCCATTGTCCGTTCATTTGCGCCCCCTGTTGTGGGTCCGTGTTCCTACACTTTTCACAATATAACCCCCATTACAAATATGGTTCTAATAAATATGAATAAATACATATTTAAAATGTGCACTTAAAAAGTTAAAAACTAAATGATACATAAATAAATAGACTGCATAAATAATTCGTAAGTTATTATTTTATTTAAAAAAGAAATAGTAAAGAGAGAAACGTTAACCCAGGGCATGCCCCTCCCTCACCTGCCGAGGCCCAGTGCACCCGCAGCCAGCAGAGAGACGCAGAGCAGCAGTTTGCTATCAAAGACACTCAGAAAACTACTAAAGTTTGGTGAAAACATAAAACCTGGCCTGTAAGGAGGAGGAGTGCACTCTGGTTTTTAAGTAGCCTTCCGGAGGCAATTTGGTGAGTTTCGTTTAAGGAATACCGATTTTCTCAAAGTTTTCTGTTAAGTAGCTAACGTTAATATGCATCTCTGATTAGCAGTTGTTGCTGCCCTGGTTAAAAAGAGACACTTAAACCTCCGATTGAGACTGAGGAGAGCAGAGAAACGGTAACTAAACATTATTTGCTCTTTTATTTTCTACTGTGAAGGTTACTCTGTAAATGTATTTTATGTGAAGAGAAACTTTATTTTTATGTAACTGTAAGCAACTAGTTTACTGTTAAGAGACAGTTACCTGTGGTTACCTAGCAACCGCAGCTTGTGAAGTGGCTTGATTTAGGTTTTATCCCAGATTTATTTTCTTTTGTACTAAGAGTTGGGGTTTTTTTTTTTGGCCTGTTTGGCAGGCCAGGTTTCTTACTCCACCCAAGAACCACCCCATTCCCTAGACTTGGACTCGGACCTGAGCTGACAGCAGGACGAGCCACCCAACAGACAAATCCCTGGATCAATCAACAGAGCTGCACAAGGCGCATGTGCTGCCGTTGAGCATCAGAACCTTACTCATTACCGGACAAAGGTTTGGGTAGAAACAAAAGGATTCTGCATTGGATTAAAGAACATTTAAAGAGACAAGTGAGACTTTGCAAGCTTTTGAACATTTAGGAAAACTATTTATTTGATTTTGCTCTGCATTAACTATTGTCATTTGAATGTTTCTTGATGAATTGTTTTTGTGTACTTTTAAGGGTACATACAGTGTCATTACAAAGTGACAAATACTGTTATGAAATTGATACAATCAAATAGTACAAACCTAAAACAAAGCTTAAATGTAAATTAAAGCAACATAAGCTAGGTTTAAACTGCAAAAACATGAAATAAAATGACCGGTCATACATGAAAGCTAAACAGCTTTGAAACAAGAAAAAGAAACAAAGTAAAACCTTAACAGAACTTTATTTCAAATAGTGAGGTAAAAAAAAGAGGCTTTATAAAGGAAACTTTTTGATTTTAAGTTAATATTAATTGTGTCTGTCATTGGTTGTATTAAATTTTGCCGGCTTTTCTATTTAAAAGTTCCTGTCTTTGGCTCTATCTTTGAATTGCACACCACTCCATTACGAATCTAGAACTGGTCCTAACCCATTCCCTTTGCCTAACAGCATAGGTGTTACATAATGCTGAAGCATTTACTCAAAAAAAAAAAAAAACAAAACAAAAAAAAATCTGACGGACCTAAATGACATGGTGAGATTGTTGAAGAGCTTTGCTTGTTCATGTCCGTGACATATACGAGGTCTGTTAGAAAACTATCCGACCTTTTTATTTTTTTAAAAAACTATATGGATTTGAATCGTGTGCTTGCATCAGCCAAGCTTGAACCTTCAAGCGCATGTGTGAGTTTTTTCACGCCTGTCGGTTGCGTCATTCGCCTGTGGGCAGGCTTTGAGTGAGCACTGGTCCACCCTCCTTGTCGGATTTTCATTGTCAGGGAAATGGCTGAGCGATTGGAGCAGCGCTGAATCAAAGTTTTCCAGAAACTGTGAGAGACAGCCAGGTGGAAACCATTTGGAAGATTCAGATGGCTTTCAGTGAGAATACTCTGGGTGTCACACAGATTAAGGAGTGTTACAATCGGATTAAAGACGGCCCACAGCGGTGGAGGGCGTGCCGTGCTCCGAGCAGCCATCGAGCAGACATCAGCACTTTTGCAGCACATTCCGCTTTTACAGGAAATTTTGTAATGAAAGACATGCGGAGGAATTTGCATGTCGGGACGGAGCTACTTATGGCGCACAACAAAAAGCACGTCCGTGTTGGAAACCATTCGGAAGATTCAGACGGCTTTCGGTGGCTTTTCAGTCGAGTGAGTATCCGAGAAATTGTGTAACAGCTGGGCATGTCACAACTTGTCCTGTGAGACTTCCAACACGGACATGCTTTTTGTTGTGCGCCATTGCGGCTCTGTCCCAATGCGCGAATTCCTCCGCACGACTTTCATTACAAAATCTCCTGTAACAGTGGAATGTGATGTCCACCTCTTCTGCAATTTCTCTGGTAGTCAGACGACGTCCCGGATCAACACAGCCTTCACTTTGGAAATGATCTGGTCATTTCAGCCTGTCGATGGCCGCTCACAGCGTGGCGTGCCCTCCACCGCTGTGGGCCATCTTTAATCCGGTTGTAACACTCCTTAATCTGTGTGACGCCCAGAGTATCTTCACCGAAAGCCATCTGAATCTTCTGAATGGTTTCCACCTGCCTGTCTCTCACAGTTTCTGGAAAAATTTGATTCAGCGCTGCTCCAATCGCTCAGCCATTTCCCTGACAATGAAAATCCGATGAGGGGGGTGGACCAGTGCTCACTCAAAGCCTGCCCACAGGCAAATGATGCAACCGACAGGCGTGAAAAACTCACGCATGCGTACGAAGGTTCAAGCTTGGCTGATGCAAGCACACATGATTCAAATCCATATAGTTTTATAAAAAAATAAAAAGGTCGGATAGTTTTCTAACAGACCTCGTACATATTAATCACCGGCCTTGAATTACGCCCTGCCTCGTTTAGGCGCCAGGTCTGAGCACAGTTTGAAAGAAATAAATGGCCAATCTTTTAATCAAGGAACTACAGTACCCACTTTTGTTGAATCGGCAAGTGTTAATGCGGAACTTCATTTCATACCTCTATTACTAGGCACGTCCAGACTGCTCTGTCCGGTACATGCGAGGGGTTTTTAATGGGAATGCATTACGATGGGGTGGGACGTTCTGTCTGACGTGAGCGAAAATCTGTTATATATGGTGTTTATTACATGGAAAATCATGCAAAAGCATTAGAACCTTTGCTTTGGTCTGCTGAGTGTGAATATCCGGTTTATACAATGACTGTTTAGGTGAGTTTTACTGTAGTTGCATCATAAAACGACTTGCAAATTAACACTTACCAACATCAAGAATGCAAACATATTCTGCAACACGTAACAACCATATTGAATTTTAACACAATGGAAGTAATAACACAAAAATGCCCAGAGGACTTTAACTGAAGGACAGCACTGCTCCACTCCATCTCTAGCTGGTCAGCAAAGCTTATTCTTTCTTTTACATTTACATTTAATTAGTTTACTTTATTCACGATTTTAACTTATGCTAGTTATAGTTTTGTGTTGTTATTTTTTTATTTTTTGCAATGCAGTATGGAGTTCCTTCGGCTTCTCCCTTCTTTCACTCAGGGTCACCACGACAGGTCTGAGATGGATCTGAATGTTGTTTTGGCACAAATTTTACATCAGCTCCCTTCCTGACACAACTTTACATACACTGGAGAATTAAAAAAAAATCCTCCAGGCTGTCCTCCAGACTTGACAAAGTGTTTTTGTGCTGTGTGTGTTGACTGAACTTGCAACAGACATGTTAAGAAGCTTTGCAAAGCATTTCTGTGTTGGGGTGCATTGAGCAAATTTTCAGCAGGCACATTAATAAATGAAATTGTTCCACATGCTACAGGTTATATTTTTCTTTGTTTTTCCCTCAATTTTCCAGACATTGTTTGATGCAGCTACCTGGTGATGAATTGATTTAGATTTTTTTTTTTTTTTGGTGTTTGTGTTTTCTGCTGTTGCTGGTGTTGTCTTAAGTTGGAAGTGTTGTGACCTCTATCGGCCACAGTGGTTTGTGCACAGATGCACTTACCACTACAGTAAATGTCTCGACTGAGATGAAGAAAAAGGACCCTGAGGGCAAAGAGGGGTTAAACCTTCAGATTGAAGCGCAGGCTGCAGACGCTTGCAGGGGAGAGGTCATGACCTTTTGTCCAGTACAAGGACTTGTTTCTTAAAATCACTGGCTTTTATTTTGTGCATGCACCGCTGCTGACATGGAGAAGCGGTAGAAGTGGGGAAGCGGTGTCGCAATTTTTTTGTGGTGGGGGGTGGAAGGGAGGGAGTAAGGTTCATGGATGAGACTGCAGATGATGATGAGTGATCTGTCCGACTCTGACCCGTGTGTGTGTGTGTATGGGCGCGCTGTACATGAGGGGTCAGTGCAGTCCAGTCTGTCTCGGTTGTGTCTGGGTGCCTCGTCTCTAACGGGGCACTAAGCGGAGTGGTTGAATTGAGTTAGTGGCTACAGACAGGCTTTTAATTGTTGATTGACCAGTCTGAGTGCTTCCTGGTCTGGGGTCATTGCAGAGAGCAGGTGGGAAGGTCTCCGGGCCTCAGCCGGCAATTTCAGCCACACACAAAAACACACACACATTCAAGCACTGTAAAATGGGCAAAAAGCGATGGCATGGACACACAGCGAGGGAAGTGGTGAGTTAAGAGCGAGACTTTATTCTCTCTCGCTTTTTCAAACATAAAAGTCTGATTTTGCGATCTGCAGCGTACGTGTACATTCAAGCGAGCGTATATTGGTGACAGCTTTACATCTGTTGCCAGCGACTTTGAGGTCGACAGATTAAAGTTCAGTGTTTACTCCTGCGCCGAATCTTGCCTTCTTTGTCCATTTGACAATTACAAATTGACTTTGTACCCGTCCCCTCCGCTCTTGCCATCTTTATCATCGCTTCTCCTCCATAGTCTAATTCTGCGAGGGGCCACGAAAACCCATTCTGCTGTTTTAGTTAGGCCTCCTCCTCCTCCTCCTCCTCTCGGCTTACAGCAGGTGCCCGTCCTCTGCTAACATTTGTTATCTGTAATCCTGCAGGTTCGGCGCACCAAAAGAGCGCAGTAAACTCTCTCTCAGGCGTAATCCCACCACTCCTTTTTTGATGGTGCTCCACTCGCCCTCCTCTCCTCTTTGCTCTCCTCACTATCTCTATTTTAGACTAGCAGGGACATTGGGGTGGGGTGGGAGGGGGCGCTCCACTTCTCTGATTGCCATATAGCTGTTTTTTTTTTTTTTTTATCACCGGAGCCTTCGATTTTGGGGGACAGCTGTTTGTATAGGGAGCCCCCCCACCGCCCCACCACACTCACACACGCTATTCTTAAATCTCTCTCTCCCCCTCTGTCTCCTTTTTTTTTTTTGCTCCCCCCCTCTCTCTCTTTCTCCCCCTCTTTGTATCATTTACAGTCATTTTCTGGCAATTAAAAAGGAGCGCTGCTGCAGGATTTTCGCCTGCAGTGCAACACTACAGCGCTGATGAATAATTCTTCACCCTGCAAACTGGAAAGCTAGCCTTTCTTTCATGTTGGCCGTTTGTTGATTTACCATTAAAACTTACTGCACCGTGCAACGAGCACGGGGGCCTGGCAGGAACCAAACTGCAGAAACCAAAAAAAAAAAAAAAAAAAAAAAAAAAGGTGGGTGGGGATGAAGCACATATGTGAACTTATGCTTCAGGGTCTTTTTTTTTTAAGTCTTTGAGTTATGTGTGGATATGTGTGTCACATATGTATATTTGTGTTTATGGCTTTGATTAATGGTGCATGCACCCTTTATTTATTCATTTATTTTTAAATTTGCAATTGCTGTTCTGTACCATTTAGGTTTAATATATTTTCTTTTTTTTATTGCTGCTTTTCATTTTGAGCCTGAACTGTAGTGTGTACGTGATTACTTATTAATGTCTGTTTCTCTTTCTTGCACACACACACACACACACACACACACACCACACACACACACACACACACACACACACACACACACACACACACACACACACACACACACACACCCACACACACACACACACACACAAAGCGTGCAGTGACTGATGTGTGCATGCAGTACATGGGGGGTTTTGCCTGTAGAGATGAAGGTGGTGGTGTTGTCACCACGGTGAATGATGTGGGTCTGAGCTGTTTTTTGCCCCACACATCAATTAGTTTTCACCAATTTGATATTTGTGTATTTATGTATTATATATTTATTTCTAGAAATGTGACAACTCACAAAACCTTTGGTCCTCTTTGGATCACTGTTTTTTTTTTTTTTTTTTTTTTTTTTGCAGATCAGAAAAATGGGAGACAGTATAAGTCTGCATTTCTTTCATTCAAAAAACTTAAACAAAACTGAACACAGGGAACGTTTGCTCATGGTTCTGAATGAAAACAGGGACTGTGTCTCAGTTCAGGGGATGCATCCTTCTAAAGGTGTGTTCTACGAAGATCTGGCCTTCCGAGACTGTAGGTGCTGAACCAACCATTCTGAAGTGAGTGGAAGAGGTGGGCAGATCGATCCTAATATCGATATCGATACCACCACTGGTATTGATATTGAATGATCCTCGTGTAAAAAGATCGATACTCAAGCTTTTATTCTCTCCTGCACGCACTGACTGCTGCGCCCGCAGATTCATCAAAGTCTACTGTCTGTAAAAGCAGCGCCGCGCTGTGTCACACAACATGGAGCAGCGCACCCTTGTATTGTGGTTTGTCAGCCCTCTACCTCAGGAGATTTTGTTTTAAGTTGTGTTGAGTGATATTTTTTAAACAAAAATGTTGATTGTGATAATAAAGTATTCTGTTGTCACGTACAATGTTTGGCGAAATTCTATCCTAGGTCTTTTGGATCCTTTGGATCTATGAAGCTTAAATATGAAAAAGCATCGGTATCGATATCGGCGATAGGGGGCATGCATTTACTTGGTATCGGATCAATACCAAAATTCCCAGTATCGCCCACCTCTAGTGAGGGACTTGTCCAAGGGTGGGCAGTTATTTTTTGCAAAGGGCCAAATGAGAAACAGAAAATATTGTGGAGGGTAGGGCCAAAAGGCTAAAGTCAAGTCTGCAAAATAATAATTTCATTCCTATATAAAAAGCAGTAAATAGCATTGTTTTGACAAACTAGATGTTCTGATTAGGCAATGAAAAAACGAGATTACCTTACAAAAATGTCATTTATTCAGTCAAATGTTCCAAGACAGCAGTGAACAAAATGTGAAACATTTCTGACTCATTACATTTGTGATCATTTTCAGTCACATTGACCCCAAAATGCATTTTGAGTTTAATATACTACAGAAACTGAACCTTACTGTTGGAACAAGAAGTCACAATACCGCTGTCAATGAACTGTGCAGAAAAAAGAGAAAAGTGTCCCAGTACACTAGTTCTTATCATGTCTTTGCATGACTACATTTGTATTTTCCACCACTTTTTACATTTTAGTGTTTTTCAGTTCTTTTTTCTTATTCAGTGAGAGAAATCTAGTCTCTGTTGATCTTTAACAAGTGCATCAAAGTCAGGCTGAATGTCTGAGGTGGAGATGCAAAGCACAGCCGACAGATGATCATCAGTGAGAGAGGACCTGTGTGTTGTCATTTCTCCTGCTCCTGTTTTTGGGTCGATGTCGCCACAGCGAACCACCAGATCCGCATTGGTATTTGGCACTAGTTTTATGCCGGATGCCCTTCCTGATGCAACTCCAGTTTTACCTGGAGAAACGCACACACAGCCGCTGGTGTTCCGAAGAGGTCTCCCATCCAAGTACTAACCAGATGCCACACTGCTTAGCTTCTGAGATATGACGGGATCAGGCTCACACAGAGAAGACCTGGACCTGGATTTATTAAACTTCATTAAAATTCGTCATTCAGCATCCACCTCTCTCTTTTTGAGGAGCGGTGCACATTGATTGGATTAATCATTTCGGAGAAAAAAAAAAAACAGGCTTCAAAATAAAAGCATTGTAGTTTTAGTCATAAAGGCCCGGTCACACGGCACATGACGACAACAGCTGAACAAAGGAGAAAAAGTCAAAAAGTCAGAAATCATCGGGAAAAGGTGAATGAATGAACCTGCACCTTCCCCATCACCGAAAAGCCTGCGCACCAAGAGCACATGAGTGTGAAAATGAAGCATTCACGATCACAGGACCGAAAGTGGGTATAAAACCAAAATGTCTCGAGCACTGGATCCATGGCTCCATCCACCATCTCCATCACTGTCCCCACGGATAGTTCCCCATGGATCACGCGAACGCACCGTGCCAGGCTGTGTGGCAAATGTGATGGCAACGTGCCAGGCTATGTGACATGGGGTGGTCGCTCCATGCCAGGCTCTGCTATTACGCGATGGCGCCGTGCCAGGCTGTGTGGCGTATGTGATGGCACTGTGCCAGGCTGTGTGGAATGCATTACGTGATGGTACCATACCAGGCTGTGTGGTGTGGGGCGTTCGATCCATGCCAGGCTCTGCTGTTATGCAATGGGGCAGTGCCAGGCTGTGTGGCTGTGTGACACACGTGATGGTGTCATGCCAGGCTGTGTGGTGTGGGGCATTCGATCCATGCCAGGCTCTGCTGTTATGCGATGGGGCAGTGCCAGGCTGTGTGGCGAATGTGATGGTGCCATGCCAGGCTGTGTGGCATGCATTACATGATGGCGCCATGCCAGGCTGTGTGGCATGGGGCGACGCTTCATGCCAGGCTGTGCCATTATGCGATGGCGTCTGTGCGGCATGCATTACGCAATGGCGCAGTACCAGGCTGTGTGGCGTGGGGCGATCGCTCCATGCCAGGCTCTGATATACTCAGGAAGACACGCACACACAGCTACAAAGGGCTTGGGAGGCGGACGAAGGTCACCCACAACACTAACTTGATAGAATAATAAATATTTTCTTCTTTAATTTCCAGGTATTTTCTGGTCGGTCTGAGTCAGCCAAAGGGCTGGATACAGCCCGCGAGCCATAAAATGTCCAGGTGTGGTCTAGCCCATGGAGTATTTTGCGATTGCATCATTAGTTTATCAAATCCCTACTCCTTTTTTCCTAATAACCTTGACAGCTGCATGTAACATGCTAGTGTAGTGGGCGTAACCCAGAGTTTAGTAGTAACTTTTCAGTATTCATTTAGACATTACTTATTCATAATTGTGCCAACCCAATTTTACGCCATTTCGTGATGGCATCAAAAAATATAAATTAATCTATGGGTCATGATACCATCACAAAAATGTGTTGCTTTTCGTGACGGAGCACAAATTCATGTTTTGACGAGATTATGAAATGCGGAGTGATCTGGGTGGGGGGGGGTAGGATTAGGTTTAGGGGAAGTGGTAGGGTTAGAAACTGTAAAAATAAAACAAAACAAACAAAATCACAAAAATGTGACTCATTTCGCAATGGAAGCACGAAAAGCAAAATATAGCATGAGACTGGGCTGAATTGTACATTACACAATTATTACTTTAACAATAAGTCCTAATAAATCTGTATTTGACACTATTATTTAAACTTTGCAATTAATATGTAGTTAACATATATAAGACCAACTGTGAGGGCAGTCCCATCTGATCACAGATCACCTATGGTTCTTTATACCACAATTTTTTACACATTAAGTCATTTGGCAAAAGTGGAAATTTTATAGGAGGTGATGCATTTTAAATGTCAAAGAAAGCAGAAACATTGACAAACTATACATCATATCAAATATTTTATTATTATGAATAACCTGTACCCTGCCTCATGCCCTGTGAATGCTGGGATAAGCTCCAGTCCCTTGAAACCCTTGATTGTAGTAAGCTGGTATATGAAGGAATGAATATTTAGAATATTACAGTGCCATTATCTAATAAATATTGATTTTGTGAAATATCCCCTGGAAGTGTACCTTCACCAGCGAAATTGCACAGTTTATTTTTATGATATCAGTTCACATCTTTCAGACTATTCCATACAAAGGTGCATGGTAGGAGAAAGAAACCACTGCAAACAAATAACATAAATCTACAAACAAATTACATGTTTCAACAAACAAATAACATCCTTCTACAATCAAATGACATACCTTGACTAACAAATGACATACTTCTACAAACACATACTTCTACAAAGGCATACAAGCAACATACTTCTACAAATAAATGATATACCTCCACAAACAAATAACATACTTCGACAAACAAATTATATACTTCAGCAAACAAATAACATAGCTCTACAAACAAATGACATACTTCTACAAACAAATTATATACTTCTACAAACAAATAACATATAATAACATTTATAAGTGTTAACTCAAGCGAGAGAGAGAGAGGAAAAGGGAGAGACATCTCTTATAAAATGCTGCTTTTTTCCTACATTGGCCATACTGAGTGGCAAATAGAGTTTACCGTGCATCCAGAAAGTGCTACACTGTTTCCCCATTTTGTTATGTTACAGCCTTATTCCAAAGTGAATTAATTTTTCCCTCAAAATTCTACCCACAACACCCTATAATGATAGCATGAAAGATTTTTTTTTTTTTAATTTTTGCAAATTTATTAAAAAAACAACAAAAAAACCCCCCTAAGAAATCACATGTACATACGTATTCACACCCTTTGCTCAATACTTTGTTGATGCACCTTTGGCAGCAATTACAGGTTCAAGTCTTCTTGAATATGATGCCACAAGCTTGGTGCACCTATCTTTGGACAGTGTTGCCCATTCCTCTTTGCAGCACCTCTCAAGCTCCATCAGGTTGGATGGGGAGTGGTGATGCACAGCCATTTTCAGATTTCTCCAGAGATGTTCAATCGGATTCAGGTCTGGGTTCTGGATGGGCCACTTAGTGACATTCACAGAGTTGTTTTGATGCCACTCCTTTGATATCTTGGCTGTGTGCTTAGGGTCATTGTCCCGTTGAAAGATGAACCGTCCCCCAGTCTGAGGTCAAGAGCGCTCTGGAGCAGGTTTTCATCCAGTATCTCTCTGTACATCACTGAATTTATCTTTCCCTCAATCCTGACTAGTTTCACAGTGGCACTGGCACTGAAAACATCCCCACAGCATGATGCTGCCACCACCATGCTTCAAAGTAGGTATGGTGCCTGGTTTCTGTTGTGTGGGCCGCCTGAAGAGGAGGTACTGCTGGCCCACCACCAGAGGGCGCCCTGCCTGAAGTGCGGGCTTCAGGCACGAGAGGGCGCTGCCACCGCCGGGGGTGACAGCTGTCACTCATTATCTCTTGACAGCTGTCACCCATCTACTCTACATCATCTCACTCCATAAAGACCGGACATCATCTCCACCTCGTTGCTGAGATATCATCTACCTGTGAAGGTAATATCCTCAGCCAGAAACTAACTGTGTCCTAGTCTGAATTCATTTTGCAGCTGCTTTCCTGTGGAGTGCTTTATCAGTGAGGTTGGTGTAATCCGCGACGGCTTCGCTTCACACCCCAACCAGATAAGTGTTTGACAGGAGCTGCACGAGTGTGTATTAGAGGTGGAGGTGACTTTCCACCTTCTGACTGTTTTTGTTACTGGGTGTGCACACACCCACGTCTCACTGTTTGTGCTCCTCGCCAGCAGTACCAGATCCGACAGTCGGGGACGGTGATCACCTGGGAATTCGGGACTTGGCGGCTCCAGTATTCACCGGGTTCTGTGGCAGTGGAAATCGTGTGGTTCCGACTCTTCTCAGGACAGACGTCTTCTATCCTCGAGCCTGCCCACACGTCACTTATGTGGATTGACTGCTATCAGATTCTGTGATTGTCTGTATATTCGTTGTGCACATTCACAACATTAAATTGTTACCTTTTGGCTCATCTATTGACCGTTCATTTGCGCCCCCTGTTGTGGGCCCGTGTCACTACACTTTCCCCAACAGTTTCCTCAAAATGTGATGCCTGACATTCATGCCAAAGAGTTCAATTTTGAAGTCTGAGAATCCTTTAGGTGCCTTTTGGCAAACTCCATGCAGGCTGCCATGTGCCTTTTACTAAGGAGTGGCTTCTGTCTGGCCACTTTGCCATGCAGTCTTTTTTTTCCCCCTGTCTGCATATATAGTAATGGTAAGTGCCACACTGGCAGAACCATTTATGAACATTAATACCCATATATGCAATTTATTCTTGCAAGACAGAAGGTATGTAGCACATGAGTGAATCAACCATATGACATACCATGACAAACAACCACACATGAACAAACAGTGTCAGCAACAGTCAGTTGTCTAATTAGTGAACATCCATACCCTAATCCAGAACACCGTAGTGTTAATCCTCTTAAGAGCACCCAAAAACCGAATTGTGGTAACGGCCACAAACACACGACCATCCACACACAGAAACCCAGACCACAGCTAAATATCCGATCACTACTGTGGCTGGTGTGTTGGGCCAGGACAAGAGTACAGAACCTTACCATATGACATGGACCCCTCTGGCACGTCAGAAGCCACGTGGCTGGCCGCAAGCGATGATGGAAGTGGGTCCAGGACGCAGGGCCCCGGGTGAACCAGGAGAAAAAGGGCAGCGGAAGGGCACGGGGGCCAGGAAAGGAAGCCCCCAGAGCCACCGGGCAGCACAGAAAACCAACAGGGGAGCGGCCTGACGGCGCTGGAACGCACCCCTGACAACACCCCCTCACGGGGTCACAGGGAGCTGCCCCAAACCCGAGGGAAGCACACAGGGCGCCGGCATGGGCCCACCAATAGGGGGAGCCCCAGAACTATGCCACCTGGGCCACGGCCGCCAAGGGTGGGAGCGAGCGGCGGCAAGGAGGGGGAGCAAAGGAGCCACCGCAACAGAATCCAAAGCACAAGGTAGGGACCACCGAGCCACACGAGGGCGGGGCCCAGCCCCCAGACAAGATGCAAGGCCCAACCCCGGGGCCATACAGTCTTGATTGGTGGATTGCTGCAGAGATGGCTGTCCTTCTGGAAGGTTCTCCTCCCTCCCACAGAGGAATGCTGGAGCTCTGACAGAGTGACCACTGGGTTCTTGGTCACCTCCCTGACTAAAGTTCTTCTACCTAGATCACTCAGTTTAGAAGGATGGCCAGCTTGAGGAAGAGTCCTGGTGGATCTGAACTTCCATTTACAGATGATAGAAGCCACTGTGGCACTGTTGACCTTCAAAGCAGCAGAAATGCTTCTGCACCCTTCCCCAGATTTGTGCCTCCAGACATTCCTCTCTCAGAGGTCTACAGACAATTCCTTTGACTTCATGCTTGGTTTGTGCTCTGACATGCACTGTCAACTGTGAAACCTTATATGTAGTCAGGTGTGTGCCTTTCCAAATCATGAATTTACCTCAGGTGGACTTCAATTAAGCTGTAGAATCATCTCAAGGTAGATCAGTGGAACCAGGATGCACCTGAGATCAATTTTGAGCTTCATGGCAAAGGCTGTAAATACTTATGTATGTGTGATTTCTTAGTTTTTTTAAATACATTTGCAAAAATCTAAAAAAAATGTTTTTCACATTGTCATTATGTGGTATCGTGTGTAGAATTTGAAAAAAAAAAAGAATTTAATCCATTTTGGAGTAAGACTGTAACATAAAATTTGGAAAAAAGTGAAGCGCTGTGAATACTTTCTGGGTCCACCATACGTCTGTTGTGAACCTGCTTAGGTAAAGTGTGTCTAAGTTCAGAAGTC
The DNA here is from genome assembly GCF_902500255.1 of Thalassophryne amazonica. NCBI lineage: Eukaryota > Metazoa > Chordata > Actinopteri > Batrachoidiformes > Batrachoididae > Thalassophryne > Thalassophryne amazonica. Next base: position 46,527,150 of record NC_047109.1, on the reverse strand, counting down.
ATCTATTATATTTCATCAGAAATTTGTTAAATTGTACTATGTGACATATGTAGCAAATAGAATTAATGTCTCCATTTTGGATGCTATTGCTTATGTCATTTCAAGATTAGCAGGTGAAGGCTTCTGATTGGCTATCGGCACAAATTCACACGTGTTCAAACTACAACAATGTAAAATTTGTGCAAAATGTCTGCATTAATGACACTGGGGAAAATATTTCACCTCACTGTGTGAATCTAACCAAATCCACTCATTTCAGTGAATTATAGCAAGATTAGTTGACATTTGCTTTAAAAATTCACCGCCATACTGTTAGCATAACCAGAGCATTTGTGATGTCAAAGGAAGCAGCTTTAAGTCACGTCACGTGCCTGAGTGGTTTTCTCACACTCACTTATTTGGGCTTCATCATATTGAAGAGCAAATATGAACACGCACTCACACAAATTCAGCGAATAGCACGTGCATGAGCAAACCCACATGCGCACAGCCGCTCGCATATACACACAGTAAATAAATAAACACAGAGTCTATTTTTCACACTGTCACACTCACATGGACACAGTCACGCACTGAAGAGATAATGGTGGCCAGAGGCATTCTTAGCGCGCGCTCTTTCTCTCTCTCTCTCTCTGTCTCTCTCTCTCTCCTCACTGTCTGTTAGATTTGATCACCATCACCCAGCTGCAACGGACGGTGCACAACTCGGCTCAGCTGTGCCAGAGGACATTACACGCAGTGTCTGACACCTTTAAATAAGTGTTTACTCTGTGAGCTTGCACGCTGTGTTGTTATTTTTTTTATTGCCTTTGCGGCTTATTTGTTTGTACGGTTCCTGTTCAATCCATAGCTGCGTGTGCATGTGTGCGCATGTATATCAGGCAACAGCAGACCTCAGAAGTGGATCCAAAATGTATGACGGCCCGTGACTTGTTTCTGCACAGCTTTCTCCTTCATTAACAGATGCAGCATGCGCTGCTCATTTGAACTGACAATATTCTCATGATATGTAAGCAAGTGAAGTCTAATTTTGCTGTGTAATGCTTCAGCAAATATGATTTAAATAAAAAATAATGTGAATGAATCTTGGTCTGATGTTGAGTTCTTTAGGTAACTGAATTTACATTTCTCAGGAAAAATGAATCTATAATGTGCATATTTCTGCATTTCCTCTCACACATAGGAACGGGCTATCTGTGTGTATGTGCGTGCACCTGCAAGCATGCATACATGTGTCTGTGTCGGTACATAAAGAGCTTTTAATTAGACAGAAATGAGGTGCTACAGTAAATCCTTAAATCTGAGCACGCCCCATCTCAGACACCCAGGGGTGCCACGAGATGACTGACAGGACTCTTTTTACTGCCGCGGTAGGATGGGGGAAGGATTAGGGCCGTCTCACGCTAAAGGGCCATTGTAGCTGCACATCTCCCAGCTGCTTCACCATACACCCCTCTAAACAAGCAACGGTGGGCCCCCTTTTGAGCATGCATGTTAAAATTTGGTGATACAGTGTGTACAACACTGGTGCGCTTGACTTTCCGTTTCGATAATGTGACCTGAAAATACAGTTTGCTTGCACTGTCACATCCACCAAGGAAGTTTTGTTTACTCCTGAGACAGTTTGTTGGTAAGGAGACTTGCCGAAAGGTTTCCACTAATTTCTATGAAAGCTGGCAGAATGATCAACACCATGAAAAAGGAAGAGCCCATCAAATGTATGCGGAAGCAGCATGTGGACCATTTCTTATTTTGTTTTGCATCAAGAGGTGATGTGTGTTTCAACAGCTTGATACTTTATTCATTCATTCATTGACTCATTTTCTGTCACTTGTCTGGGCCTGGGTCACACTTTCCTATCCTCGGCCATGTCCTCAAACTCTTCCTGGAAAATCTTGACTCATACCCAAGCCAGCCAGGGGATACGTATAATCCCTTAAACATCTCCTGGGTCTTCTCCATGGCCTTCTCCCAGTTGCCTGGAAGACTTTCCTGGGGAGACAACCAGGGGCATCCTCATCAGATGTCTGAACCACCTCAGCAGGCTCCTTTCAATGTGAAGAAGACGTTGCTCTACTCTGAGTCCCTCCCAAATATTCAAGCTTCTAACCCCTGAGTGTAAGCCTAGATACCCGAAGGAGAAACCTCATTTTCCCCCGCATCTCTTTTACCCTGTTCTTTTGGTCATTACCCAAAGCTAATGACCATAGGTGAGAACAGGAGCGTAAATCAACTGGTACCTTGAGTGTCTTCATTTGTGGACCTGCTCTTTATCCATTGCTACGGCCCAGTACAATGCCTGCATGAAATCTGTTGATCTCATGTTCCATCTTATCTCCACTCGTGAACAAGACCCAGAGATACTTGAACTAGTCCAGCTTGTCTCAGCTTGATGAGTTTCACTCACTCACTCATCACTTATCAACCGCTTATCCTGGATCAAGTCGCAGGGGCAACAGCTCCAGCAGAGGACCCCAGGCTTCACTTTTCCAGTCCACATTGACCACCTCTGACTGGGGGATCCCGAGGCATTCCCAGGCCAGTGTGGAGATGTAATCTCTCCACCTAGTCCTGGGTCTTCCCTGGGGTCTCCTCCAAGATGAACGAGCCTGGAATACCTCCCTAAGGAGGCACCCATGGGACATCTTTACCAGATGCCCGAACCACCTCAGCTGGCTCCTTTCAACACGAAGGAGCAGCGGCTCTACTCCGAGCTCCACACAGCTGACCGAGCTTCTCAAAATATCTCTAAGCTAGATACGAGGGTAGGCTGAAAAGTTCTAAGGCTCACTAACTGTATCATAGTGAGCCTTAGAACTTTTCAGCCTACCCTCGTAGCAGTTATCCTCCTAAGGAAGCCCATTTAGGCCATTTGTACCCGCGATCTAGTTCTTTCGGTCATGACCCAACCCTCATGACCATGGGTGAGAGTAGGACTGAAGATTGACCAGCAGATTGAGAGCTTTGCATTTTGACTCAGCTCCCTTTTTGTCACAATAGCATGGTAGAGTGAATGAGTTTCTTGAAAGTTAATGTACTGATTTCGCTGAAATCTGTCATACATGTCACATGACAGACAGTCATCAAGGATCTGGATGCATCACAGTGAAAGGACAGGGCTACTATGAAGGAAGCTATTGTAATGTAAGAAAGAAGACTACAAACATGCAATAACGTTGTTCATCTAAATGTTGTTCCAGAATCGATTGGTCTCATTGGAGGAATACATTCTTTGATTGCCTTTATAGTTGAACAGAAAGTTAATTTTCAAACACCTGTACAAATGTCAGTTTGACTGACTGATGTTTTATATAGAAATCATTCTTCTTTTTCTTCTTCTTCTTCTACTTTTAGCTTTCCAGTTTGGAATCACCATGAAAGATCATCCATCTCCATCTCCCACTGTCCTTTGCACCTGCATGTCCTCCCTCACTACAAACATGAGGAGCCTCTTTGTTGGCTCCGTTCTCAACATCTTCCTCTGGATATACCCAGCATCCCTCATCAGCACACGCCCAAACCATCTCTATCTCACTTTGTCTCCAAACTGGCCTACATGCCCATCTCTTTGTTATGCCCATTTGAAATAATGTCCATCATCATCACTCCCAAAGAAAATCGCATTATCTCCAGCTCTCCCACCTCCAAATCCTACTCCTGTCTTTTTGGTATCACTTACAACCCAGACAACAGACAACCCAGACAACTCCTGCAAGCTTCAGCTCTATCATGTCTTACCACACTTCTCCACCTACTCCACCCTGCCTCCACTGTCTGTCACCCCTTCTACCACAATATCCACTACTTTGAACAGTTGTAAATCTTTTTGCACCTGTATTCCTTGCAACTGCTCCATTACCCTTCCATTCTTTTCATTCATGCATATGTACTCCAACTTGCTTCTACTGACATTCAGTCAGTTTCTCTGCAGAGTGCACCTCTATGTTTTCAAGTTCACCTCAACCTGCTCCCTACTCTCACTACAAACATCACAGGTCATGGAAACTCCATGGTTTTGTAAAATCCGCAACCATCGGCCTTTCTGCATTCCTCTCCTTGACACCTTGCCTACCCATCATCCCATTTCAGCCCAATCACTGCGCTTTCTTCCTTGGGTACACTCCCCACTACCTCATCAAACGCACTTTAGAAATCTCCTCCATCTCATACCACACTTGCATATGACATATGTGCTGATAATATTCATCATCACCCTTTCAGTTTCCAGCTTGACACTGATCTGTTCTTCAGCTTGTCTCTTCATCTCCAATACACAATATAATCCTTCAAGAACACATTACTCCTCAGTTCATGATTAACAGTAGAAAATTACAAAAACATTTTTTTATGAAAAAAAAATGCTTCCAGTGTTGTTGCCAAGCTAGTGAGATCCACTTGCACAACAATATTGATAACATATATATATGTACATTAGAAATTATTGTGCTCACAAGCAACTTTTAGTTGGAAAATTACTTTCTTCAATCTTGATCTTTGTCTTCTGAGCATCAAATGTTTAGTTTTCTTGGATTCAGGCTCCATAACATGCATTAATATTATTTTGCAGACAACTGGGTTCATACAGCAAAATTAATCGCAATCAAATTATGGTAAAGTAAATTCATCCACTGATGTAAGCGTTTTGACCTTCTGACCCACAATTCAATAGGCTTTGATGATAAGCCCAAACATATCAACAATTTTGAGTTGATTGGTCAACCTGTTTTTGGCAAATATGCATAAAGTGAGGACCAAAGAGATGAACAGATGGTGAGTGTGATGACAATACTCCTGGGGGCTTCTTGGGCAGAGGGTTAAAAAGTAGTACCACAGTCTTTTAATGCAGGGTATAGTTATATATTTGTGATAACTATTATTTAATTAAAAAGGACTGTATCACTATCAGTCCAGCATGAAAACTAAATTGCACTTAACATTTAACTCACTGGGTCTGACTTGATGTTATCGGAGAGCATTTCTTGTTTTAAAATAGTCTTTCACTGCTGTGCTTTCCTTTTGATTTTTACGTGACACGTCCCGTTGATGTCACACATATGTGGGGACGGGTGACGTTCACAGCTGTCAAAGCCAGGTGTGTTGCCTGGAGCTTTGCCTGCTCTCCGTATTGGATGGCCCTGCCCTGCAATGCGTACATAGACAAGACTCTTCTCAAATCTATGATCTACCAGTTTGACTGGATTTGAAGAAAGAAAATGACATTTTTATTACTTGTGTGTATCGCACATGTCAAAATTTTTTATGTTGCCATTATATTTTGCCTTTATTGGATTTGAGATATCAGGGATGGCGATAGAGTACTCAGAAGTTATTTTATGGGTTGTTTTACTGTCAAAAAGTAATAAGGTCCTGAAATAAAATTGTGGTTGTTTTATGATGTTGTGCATTTATTTGCGTGAGCGGCACAGAGCATCTGATGCATGTCAGTCATATGACCTTTCCAACCTTCCCTGGGGTTTCCATCCACTTCCAAAGCGGCCTTGCTGGGTGTACCCAACATGTGGGAGCCGTCTGGGTTCTGTGACCCCTGGTGTGGATGTTGGGCAGGGCATGCTGGCACTGCAGTGCTGTGGGCGCACAGCTTTGGCAGGAAAGGGAATGCCAGAGGCCTCCGCCCTCCTGCTGAGAGCCTCCAAGGCAATTATCCCGATGTGGATGTGTGAGCCGAGGAGTGAGCGACGATTAGCGACATTTTAGCTCATCGCCCGAGCGTAGACAGAATGTTTAGGTTAAAGTGAACACGTTGGGCTCTCTGTTAACATTGTGTGCCCCCCAACCCCTCTGAAAATGTGCACAAGATAAGTCCTTGGAAAAGGCGCCTTGATTTCTGCAAAGTGTATGAAAGTTGCCCTCCTTTTGTCCATGTCCCTGTCACCCCAACGGAAAAAGGCACAAATCACTCTGCCCCCCTTGCCGTTCTCTCCTCTGCATCTCTCCGCCTGATGAAAGCAGAGCTATGATCGTTTCGACAACAAAGGGTCCATCCGCCTGTGTTTGGTCGAAGCTTTCCTTTCTTCTCTCCTTCCTCCTCCTCTATCCATCTCTTCTAACCCCTCTCTGATCTCACTTACTCTCTCTTTCCTTCAAGCCACCCCCCTTTCTCCTCTCTCTCCCTGATGGCTATATCTCTCCCTGCCTATGCCACTCAGTGGCAGTGCTGCGGCATTCTTCGTTAGGGCCCCAGCGATACAATCAGGGGACGGAATTAAAAATCAGAAAATGTCCTTGTCGGGAGAGACACCCCCGGATGGTGCACTTTGATGTCTCCTTGGAAATTTGAAATTCATATGTTGTCACACTTCATTTTACTCATGCTCTCACTCTCTCATTCTTTCTCCTTTTCTTGATATCCCTCCTCCCCTTCTCCGTCAAGTGCCATCATGTACTATTCAGTTAGAAAGATAGAAACATAAAGCGCATTGTACGTGTGTTTCTGAAAGGCCTTTCTCGTCTTTTATTTTTCATGTTTTTGCTCTGCTGAGAAGGCGGGAAGATATAATGAATCATTTAATTTCCTTTTGATTGTAGGTGCTGCCGCGCGTGGGCTTAGAGGTAGATGACAGGGACTGAGGGACCACAGGACGGTGTGGAGATGTGCAACTTTGATGTCATTTCAGAACCGAGTCAAAGCTGTTTGACAGAAACGGGAAAAGTGCGTCTCTCTCTCTCTCTCTCTCTCTCTCTCTCTCTCTCTCTCTCTCTCTCTCTCTCTCTCTCTCACATACACACACAAACCTTTCAAAATTCCCCAGTGAAAACAAATAAATGCACATGCTGCTCGGCCCTTGATTTTGGGACTTTGACAGAAATTTGAATGTAATTCTGTTTGGATTTAAATGAGGAGAGCATCAAAACATACTAATTGAATTATGATTAACACGTGAGTCACTGCGAGTGACTGTGACCACATTGTTGAGATCTGAAGGAATTCCTCTGTTTGTGCAACGATACGTGGGAGAATAATTAGCGTCAATTAAAAGCTGTTAATAAACCTCTTTAAAACAGCTAACTTTTTTTCATTGGCAGCAATGGAGGTTTCTTTCTTGGAAGGTATTCATGTGCTAATATAGATTTTAAAAGCACATCTGAAGTACCTGTTGCATATATGGCTGATCATTTATACAAGCAGTACACAACAGGTAAAATGAACAATAATAATGTTTTGTAGCGTTCACATTTCTGACAGGATTCAAGTGCAAATGTGAAAAGTCTGAAATCTGAGAAAAAAAAAAAAGCCTCAATTCAGAATCAAGGCTATTGTTCTTCACATGGTTCCACTGTCTCATTTTCATCTAGTTCTGAGCTTTCTATTCAGTTAGCTTTATGTTCTTATTTTTATCTTCAGTTTGTTTTAAAATCAGTTCAGTTTTAATTACTGTTAACATTCAGTTTAGTTTATGTTCAGCCAAATTTATGTTCAATCAATTCAGTTAGTTTTTTTCCTTCTTTTTTTTTTTTTTTTTACCATTATGGCATTTATTCTGTATAATCATTTATATATATGTACATTGAATAAATTATGGCATTCCTGTCCTATCTTTTGTCTTCTTTCAGCTGCTCCCATGTGGGGTCGCCACAGCAGATCAATTATTTCCATCTCACCCTGTCCTCTGTATCTTCCTCTGTCACGCCAACCACCTGCATGTTCTCCTTCAGCGCATCCATAAACCTTCTCTTTGGCCTCCCTCTTCTCCTCCTGCCTGGTGGCTCCATCCTCAGCATCCTTCTCCCTATATACCCTGGGCCCCTCCTCTGCACATGTCCAAACCATCTCAATCTCACCTCACTGTCTCCAAACCTCTGATATTTTCATTCCTAATCCTGTCTATTCTTGTCACTCCCAAAGAGAATTGCAACATCTTCAGCTCTGCCACCTCCATCTCTGCCTCCTGTCTTTTTGTTAGTGCCACTGTCTCTAAGCCAGAGGTCTCAAACCTGTTCCAGAAAGGGCCGAGAGGGTGCAGGCTTTCTGTGCAACCACCCACTCCAGCAGGTGATTTCACTGATTAAGATCACGTTGAGCAGGTGAAATCAGTTAATCAGTGAAATCACCTGCTGGAGTGGGTGGTTGCACAGAAAGCCTACACCCTCTCGGCCCTTTCTGGAACCGGTTTGAGACCTCTACTCTAAGCTGTACAACATAACTGGTCTTGCTACTGTTTGTAAACTTTCCCCTTCACTCTTGCAGATATTTTTCTATCACAAATCACTCCTTCCACCTTCCTCCACCCACTCCACCCTGCCTGCACTCTTTTTTTCACCTCTCATTTCTAGAAATCTGGCCAATTTTCTTAAATCCTCCAAACCGTGACTATCCAGGGTTGGGACCAGGAAGCAGAGTTGTAGTCTTACACACCTCTCTGCAGCTTCTCTCCCCCTGCCATCCCCTCATTACCCCATCCCCGTAGAGACGGTGCCTGCTCTCAGACTACCAATAACCAGCAAAAATCTATTTAAGCATAAAAATTCAAAAAGAAAAAATAATATAGCACCTTCAACTGCACCACAGACTAAAACAGTTAAATGTGGTCTATTAAACATTAGGTCTCTCTCTTCTAAGTCCCTGTTGGTAAATGATATAATAATTGATCAACATATTGATTTATTCTGCCTTACAGAAACCTGGTTACAGCAGGATGAATATGTTAGTTTAAATGAGTCAACACCCACGAGTCACACTGTCAGAATGCTCGTAGCACGGGCCGGGGCAGAGGATTAGCAGCAATCTTCCATTCCAGCTTATTAATTAATCAAAAACCCAGACAGAGCTTTAATTCATTTGAAAGCTTGACTCTTAGTCTTGTCCATCCAAATTGGAAGTCCCAAAAACCAGTTTTATTTGTTATTATATATCGTCCACCTGGTCGTTACTGTGAGTTTCTCTGTGAATTTTCAGACCTTTTGTCTGACTTAGTGCTTAGCTCAGATAAGATAATTATAGTGGGCGATTTTAACATCCACACAGATGCTGAGAATGACAGCCTCAACACTGCATTTAATCTATTATTAGACTCTATTGGCTTTGCTCAAAATGTAAATGAGTCCACCCACCACTTTAATCATATCTTAGATCTTGTTCTGAATTATGGTATGGAAATAGAAGACTTAACAGTATTCCCTGAAAATTCCCTTCTGTCTGATCATTTCTTAATAACATTTACATTTACTCTGATGGACTACCCAGCAGTGGGGAATAAGTTTCATTACACTAGAAGTCTTTCAGAAATTGCTGTAACTAGGTTTAAGGATATGATTCCTTCTTTATGTTCTCTAATGCCATATACCAACACAGTGCAGAGTAGCTACCTAAACTCTGTAAGTGAGATAGAGTATCTCGTCAATAGTTTTACATCCTCATTGAAGACAACTTTGGATGCTGTAGCTCCTCTGAAAAAGAGAGCTTTAAATCAGAAGTGCCTGACTCCGTGGTATAACTCACAAACTCGTAGCTTAAAGCAGATAACCCGTAAGTTGGAGAGGAAATGGCATCTCACTAATTTAGAAGATCTTCACTTAGCCTGGAAAAAGAGTCTGTTGCTCTATAAAAAAGCCCTCCGTAAAGCTAGGACATCTTTCTACTCATCACTAATTGAAGAAAATAAGAACAACCCCAGGTTTCTTTTCAGCACTGTAGCCAGGCTGACAAAGAGTCAGAGCTCTATTGAGCCGAGTATTCCTTTAACTTTAACTAGTAATGACTTCATGACTTTCTTTGCTAATAAAATTTTAACTATTAGAGAAAAAATTACTCATAACCATCCCAAAGACGTATCGTTATCTTTGGCTGCTTTCAGTGATGCCGGTATTTGGTTAGACTCTTTCTCTCCGATTGTTCTGAGTTATTTTCATTAGTTACTTCATCCAAACCATCAACATGTTTATTAGACCCCATTCCTACCAGGCTGCTCAAGGAAGCCCTACCATTATTTAATGCTTCGATCTTAAATATGATCAATCTATCTTTATTAGTTGGCTATGTACCACAGGCTTTTAAGGTGGCAGTAATTAAACCATTACTTGACCCAGCTATCTTAGCTAATTATAGGCCAATCTCCAACCTTCCTTTTCTCTCAAAAATTCTTGAAAGGGTAGTTGTAAAACAGCTAACTGATCATCTGCAGAGGAATGGTCTATTTGAAGAGTTTCAGTCAGGTTTTAGAATTCATCATAGTACAGAAACAGCATTAGTGAAGGTTACAAATGATCTTCTTATGGCCTCGGACAGTGGACTCATCTCTGTGCTTGTTCTGTTAGACCTCAGTGCTGCTTTTGATACTGTTGACCATAACATTTTATTACAGAGATTAGAGCATGAAATAGGTATTAAAGGCACTGCGCTGCGGTGGTTTGAATCATATTTGTCTAATAGATTACAATTTGTTCATGTAAATGGGGAATCTTCTTCACAGACTAAAGTTAATTATGGAGTTCCACAAGGTTCTGTGCTAAGACCAATTTTATTCACTTTATACATGCTTCCCTTAGGTAGTATTATTAGACGGCATTGCTTAAATTTTCATTGTTACGCAGATGATACCCAGCTTTATCTATCCATGAAGCCAGAGGACACACACCAATTAGCTAAACTGCAGGATTGTCTTACAGACATAAAGACATGGATGACCTCTAATTTCCTGCTTTTAAACTCAGATAAAACTGAAGTTATTGTACTTGGCCCCACAAATCTTAGAAACATGGTGTCTAACCAGATCCTTACTCTGGATGGCATTACCCTGACCTCTAGTAATACTGTGAGAAATCTTGGAGTCATTTTTGATCAGGATATGTAATTCAAAGCGCATATTAAACAAATATGTAGGACTGCTTTTTTGCATTTACGCAATATCTCTAAAATCAGAAAGGTCTTGTCTCAGAGTGATGCTGAAAAACTAATTCATGCATTTATTTCCTCTAGGCTGGACTATTGTAATTCATTATTATCAGGTTGTTCTAAAAGTTCCCTAAAAAGCCTTCAGTTAATTCAAAATGCTGCAGCTAGAGTACTGACGAGGACTAGAAGGAGAGAGCATATCTCACCCATATTGGCCTCTCTTCATTGGCTTCCTGTTAATTCTAGAATAGAATTTAAAATTCTTCTTCTTACTTATAAGGTTTTGAATAATCAGGTCCCATCTTATCTTAGGGACCTCGTAGTACCATATCACCCCAATAGAGCGCTTCGCTCTCAGACTGCAGGCTTACTTGTAGTTCCTAGGGTTTGTAAGAGTAGAATGGGAGGCAGAGCCTTCAGCTTTCAGGCTCCTCTCCTGTGCAACCAGCTCCCAATTCAGATCAGGGAGACAGACACCCTCTCTACTTTTAAGATTAGGCTTAAAACTTTCCTTTTTGCTAAAGCTTATAGTTAGGGCTGGATCAGGTGACCCTGAACCATCCCTTAGTTATGCTGCTATAGACGTAGACTGCTGGGGGGTTCCCATGATGCACTGTTTCTTTCTCTTTTTGCTCTGTATGCACCACTCTGCATTTAATCATTAGTGATCGATCTCTGCTCCCCTCCACAGCATGTCTTTTTCCTGGTTCTCTCCCTCAGCCCCAACCAGTCCCAGCAGAAGACTGCCCCTCCCTGAGCCTGGTTCTGCTGGAGGTTTCTTCCTGTTAAAAGGGAGTTTTTTCCTTCCCACTGTCGCCAAGTGCTTGCTCACAGGGGGTCATTTTGACCGTTGGGGTTTTACATAATTATTGTATGGCCTTGCCTTACAATATAAAGTGCCTTGGGGCAACTGTTTGTTGTGATTTGGCGCTATATAAAAAAATTGATTGATTGATTGACCTCTCTAACACACTCTCCATTACTCGGGACAGTTGACCCCAAGTATTTAAATTCATCTACTTTCACCACTTCTACTCCTTGTAACTGCAGTATTCCATTGGGCTCCCTCCCATTCACACACATGTACTCAGTCTTGCTCCTACTGACTTTCATTACCCTGCTCTCCAGAGCATATCTCCACCTCTCCAGGCTAGACTCAACCTGTTCTCTACTCTCACTGCAGATCACAATGTCATCTGCAAGCATCATAGTCCATGGAGATTCTTGTCTGATCTCATCAGTCAACCTGTCCATCACCATTGCAAACAAGAAAGGACTGAGAGCTGATTGTTGGTGTAAGCCCACCTTCACCTTGAATGAGTCTGTCATTCTTAGTGTGCATCTCACTGCTGTCACACTATGCCCTGCACTACCCTCACATACTTTGCTGCCACTCCAGACTTCCTCATGCAATACACAGCTTTCTCTAAATGCACAAACACACAATGTAACTCTTTCTGGCCTTCTCTATACTTCTCCATCAGTATTCTCAGAGCAAACATTGCATCTGTAGTGCTCTTTCTCGACATGAAACCATATTGCTGCTAAGAGATCTTCACCTTTTTTCTAAACCTAGCTTCTATTGCTCTTTCCCATAACATCATGCTGTGGCTGATCATCTTTATGCCTCTGTAGTTACTGCAGCTCTGCACATCACCCTTGCTCTTAAAAAAGGAACCAGCACACTTCATCTCCACTCCTTAGGCATGCTCTCACTTTCCAAGATTTTATTAAACAATCTGGTTAGAAATTCCACTGCCATCTCTCCAAGACATTTCTATGCCTCCACCCAAATGTCATCTGGACCAATTGCCTTTCCACTCTTCATTTCATAGTTGCCCCCGCTTCATGCTTACTTAAGCCTTGTACTTCCTGATTTACTCTCTCCACATCATTCAGCCTTTTATCTCATTCTCATTTTCTTCCTTTATCAGCTCCTCAAAACATTCCCTCCACATTCTAACACACTCTCCTCATTTGTCAGCACATTACCATGTGCAGTTTTTACCACCCTAACTTGCCCTACACCGTCACATCCTTTTCATGTCATGTCATCCCCACCCTTTGTGTGCATCAAATGTAGATAACTTTATATTTGATCAGTTTTAGAGCTTTTTCATTTCTCATTACCTTTATGTTCTGATCAATTCAGATTTACAGCTACTTTTGAGAGTTAGCTAGCTTTATATTTTTATATTATCAGTTTTATATTCAGTTAGTCTATGATTCAGATTTGCTTTCTGTTTCACTGTCTTTCCCTGTGACAATTAGGTTTTGGATTTGGTTCCACCAAAGCCTGGTTAATTTACATGTGTTTTGTCTAGTGACTCTGGATTCCTTTCACCAACAAAATGTGAGGGTTGGGTTCATTTGACACTCCAAACTTTAAATACTTCCATATGTTTGCACATACATGAAGATGGAGACTGGTGTGTCACTGTCATGTCCATCAGGAGGTAACAACTGGAAGCATCTTCAACCTGACCAGATCTGATTGTTGGACTGCTTGATAAGGAAACAATGAATTTTGAATCATACTTGCAAAATAATTAAATACATAAATAAGTAAACAGAATTACAAGCCAAATAAAAACAAACCATTTTTTATGTTAGTGCAGAAATTGATCATGTCCCTTTGTTTTGGCCTTCCACAGCAACTGGCAAACTCTCTGCAAATTAAAAATATACTGTTAAACAGATTAAAGAGCTGTGTTTTATCATTAAAAAAAATTGTGTTCAATTTAGAATGTTATTTTTTTTTAAATAAAATAAAACAACTTTTATTGTGTGTATGTAATTTATACCATGTATAAGTTGCATTTTTTTTTTACTAGTTTGGAAAGTCTTGTGACATACACTCCACTAATACACTAAAAAGCACACATTCATTATTGATAATAATTATAATCACTATTCATATAGGACTTTCAATCAAAGCACTAAATAAAATATACTTCAATAATAAAAGAATACATGCCAATAATAAAATGTACACTGCAATAATGCACAACAACATAAGCCAAATTAAAGAGCTGATAATACAGAAGAATGGTTCAATTTATACACAGGTGCAAATTATTCTTTGGAAAATATGGTATATGAAATTCACATATCAGTTGCTTTAGCCTTGTGACCCTACTTCCAGATTAATTTAGGATCCTTCTAAGGAATGAATGTGGGCACCTCCACAGTACTGGGTGATATGGAAACTGGGGGGCTATAAGATCAGATCAGTCAAAATGTAAAAAATGGAGGTCAAAAACAAGATTCTGACAACTAAATGTCAATTCATTTTCTGAAGGCATTACAGTGGGGTAACTGAAATTCTTGGTGGGACAACAGCCCCATCAAGCTCCATGCCTTTGCCACCAATGCACCTTTTTTTCATTTTTTTCTTCAGAAAAGTGAGGGGGCATCCCACCAAATCCTTGATGAATGCTCCTAAGACAGTTACAAATGGGTATGAAAGTGTGGTGGCGAGGGATTAGGACTGGGTAAAGGGTGAGGGGGGGCGTGGTGGATGAGCAAGAAAGAAGTACAGATGGGGATGGGGAGTCCCACTGGTCCACTACACCTGGGATTCATCATTAATCACTCCTGCTGAGCCCCCAGACCCCCCCCACTCCTCCTTACTTCTCCTGAATCTACCTATAAGACCCACTCCCCATGGTGATCCAGCCTGTCCCTCCTGCTCCCCTCATCAGTGCTACCCACAACACTTCCAAACAAGGTTTGTTATGCAGCACCTTGATCACCCTTCTTTGTCTCCCCATCTCCTTCTCTCTGTTTATGTCCCATCATCCTCTCTGTCTCTGTGTTGCTACTTTCCCCCCTCTGCTCCTAATTTTCTCCTTCTCTCTTTGTGACAAATGTGTTTTAATAAAAGCTGACAGAGCGATGAAATTAAAGGAGAGCATCCCGTGGCCAGCTATAGCTCCAGCCACAGATGCTGCACTGACATATTTAAAACAAGGCTCTAATTCAGAATCCGACCTGCGTCTTACATCACCGGGGCATCTCAGTGTTATCGAGATCATTATTACTGCCTGACACTGTATTGTTGTTGTAAAAGGAAACGATAGCTACAACTGGTACCCGAGGAGACAAGCATTTAGCGCTCCCTTCGTCCTTGTGCCAACAGTGACCCCAATAAAACAGTTTATTCCATTGACCCTATTAGCAGATATTAGGCCCAGCTCCCATGTTGCCTCATTACAGCACCGGATCATAAAGAAAGGGGGTTGGGACAGAGGAGATGGTTGGACAGAGAAAGCGAGTGTGTGTGTTTTCTGAGGGAACCCTTCCATAAGGAATAACTGACACAGAAGACATACCCACGCCTCGGGAGCTCTCGCTTGATGTTAGAAAGCATTGTTTGTTGGATTACAGGGTTAGGATGGGGAACCTAATCCCCTAATTTTTAATCTCTCTTGATTCCAGAGGGATGCACAAGACAGTGCTGCACTGACATAGCGTGGGGCCGGGGGCCAGGGAGTGGGGGAGGGATGTCAGAATAAAAGGAGGGGGTTGTTTTTTTTTAAACAAAAAACATAAATAAAATATAAAAAAATAAAGCAACAATATTAATTTTATGCAACTCAACTGCTTGAAAAGCAGCACCTCTGCTCACCACCTCACCTCTGTTAATCAGGTGAAACATCCATTAAACTGCTGCTAAATAACTGCAGAGAATTTCTCTGTAAACTCTAAATATCAAAGGTGAAATAAAAAAAAAATGTGATAACAGTTTAGGACCTTGTAACAGCAATAATTCCAATCCTGTTTATAGGCTGTGTGTTATAAACTCGTTTGGTGACAGTGATACCCTCCCAAAACATTTCTGCTTTGTCATTTCATACCCTCGGCACCTTGTGTCTGTGTGTGTGGAAAATTTCTCAGACAGCTTATGGTGACAGGATTTTGGGATGGAGGGATAAATTGTCTGGGAGCTCATCCTTATAATCTGTGAAGGATATACAGGGTCTCCCCAGGCTGAATACAGGGGCTGCCACTCACCTGCAGCATCAACTAAATAAGATTAGAAACTGGAGCAGAATATATATATATATACGAGGTCTATTAGAAAAGTATCCGACCTTATTATTTTTTCAAAAACCATATGGATTTGAATCACGTGTGATTACATCAGACATGCTTGAACCCTCGTGGGCATGCAAGAGTTTTTTCACGCCTGTTGGTTACGTCATTCGCCTGTGGGCAGTCTTTGAGTGAGGAGTCGTCCACCCGCTCGTCGATTTTTTTCATTGTTTAGGAATGGCTCAGAGACTGTTGCTTTGTTTGATAAAATTTTTTTCAAAACTGTAAGGCACAACTGAGTGGACACCATTCAATAAATTCAGCTGGTTTTCTGTAAAAATTTTAACGGCTGATGAGAGATTTTGGTCTGGTAGTGTCGCTTTAAGGACGGTCCACGGCGCCTGACGGCGATCTGCGCTTCGAGGCGGCAGCGTCTCGCCGTTTCAAGTTGAAAACTTCCACATTTCAGGCTCTGTTGATGCAATAAGTCGTCAGAGAACAGAGAACTTTCAGAAGAAGTCGGCATGAGGAGTTTATTCGGACATTCCATTGTTAACGGTCATTTTGTAATGAAAGAACGTGCGGGCAGAGTCGCATGTCGGGCTGGACCCGACCGCGGGGGGTCGCGACAGGAAAAACACCTCCGTTGGAAATCTTAACGGGCAAGTTGGAACATGCCCAAGCTGTTAAACAATTTCTCAGTTACTCACTTGTTGAAAGCCATTAAAAGCCGCCTGAATTCTACAAATGGTTTTCAACACGGAGGTGTTTTTCCTGTCGCGGCGCACACAGATTTGCCGAGTCGTCACAGAAACGACTCGGCGAATTTGCGCGTACGTCTTTCATTAAAAAAATGTCCTTAAACAGTGGAATGTCCGCATAAATTCCTCATGCCGGCCTCTTCTGAATCTTCTCTGTTCTCTCACGATGTCCTGGGTGAATTAAGCCTTAAATTAGGATGTTATCAGCTCGAAACAGGCTGACGACAGCGCCTGGAAGCGCTGCAGGACGTCCCGCTCCGTGGGAAGTCCTTACACCGACAGAAACACCCCATAATCTCTCATCAGCCGTTAAACTTTTCACAGAAAACCAGCTTAATTTCTCGAATAGTGTCCACTCGGATATTCCTCACAGGTCCAGAAAAAATTTTGATAAAGCAACGCGCGCCGTCTCGAGCAGCGTGTGAAACAAAGGAATTCAGCCGAGAGGGCGGGACCACATCTCACTCAAGGCCTGCCCACAGGGAAATGACGTCACCGACACGCGTGAAAAAACTCACGCATGCGCACGAGGGTTCAAGCATGATTGGTGTAATCGCATGTCATTCAAATCCATATAGTTAAAAAAAAAATAAAAGGGTCGGTTTATTATCTAAGAGACCTCGTATATATCCATCCATCCATCCATTTTCTTCCGCTTTATCCGGTTTTGGGCTATATATGGGCTGGGCAACAATTAAAAACTTTAATCTCAATTAATCGCATTATTTTATGCAAAATCCAAAAATGAATTCAAAAGTAGTGTATAGCATAATTTGATTTTAAATCTTCTGCCATATGAACAAAAGTGCCACGATGTTTGTTCTGCAAACACTTAACAACAGTATTTTGTTTATGCAGTTGCAGTTAAATAAAAATAAATTATGGTTACCCACTGATGTCCAGTAGTCCCCAGTGAGAGCAACAGTGGGTGCACATTGTAAATTTGTGGCTTTTGCAGTCCTCTCCTTTATGGTGTGTCGTGAGGGAATCTCATACAGTAGTGTTCAGAATAGTAGTAGTGCTATGTGACTAAAAAGATTAATACATGTTTTGAGTATATTTCTTATTGTTACATGGGAAACAAGGTACCAGTAGATTCAGTAGATTCTCACAAACCCACAAGACCAAGTATTCATGATATGCACACTCTTAAGGCTATGAAATTGGGCTATTAGTAAAAAAACAAAGTAGAAAAGGGGGTGTTCACAATAATAGTGTGGCATTCAGTCAGTCAGTTCGTCAATTTTGTGGAACAAACAGGTGTGAATCAGGTGTCTCCTATTTAAGGATGAAGCCAGCACCTGTTGAACATGCTTTTCTCTTTGAAAGCCTGAGGAAAATGGGATGTTCAAGACATTGTTCAGAAGAACAGCGTATAGTTTGATTAAAAAGTTGATTGGAGAGGGGAAAACTTATACGCAGGTGCAAAAACTTATAGGCTGTTCATCTACAATGATCTCCAATGCTTTAAAATGGACAAAAAAAAAAAAAAATTAACAGAGATGCGAGTAAGACAACGGAAAACAACCATCAAAATGGATAGAAGAATAACCAGAATGGCAAAGGATCACCCATTGATCAGCTCCAGGATGTTCAAAGGCAGTCTGGAGTTACCTGTAAGTGCTGTGACAGTTAGAAGACGCCTGTGTGAAGCTAATTTATTTGCAAGAATCCTCCATCCCTCTGTTAAATAAAAGACATGTGCAGAAGAGGTTACAATTTGCCAAAGAACACATCAACTGGCCTAAAGAGAAATGGAGGAATATTTTGTGGACTGATGAGAGTAAAATTGTTCTTTTTGGGTCCAAAGGCCGCAGACAGTTTGTGAGACAACCCCCAAACTCTGAATTCAAGCCACAGTTCACAGTGAAGACAGTGAAGCATGGTGGTGCAAACATCATGATATGGGCATGTTTCTCCTACTATGGTGCTGGGCCTATATATCGCATACCAGGTATCATGGATCAGTTTGGATATGTCAAAATACTTGAAGAGGTCATGTTGCCTTATGCTGAAGAGGACATGCCCTTGAAATAGGTGTTTCAACAAGACAATGACCCCAAGCACACTAGTAAATGAGCAAAATCTTGGTTCCAAACCAACAAAAGTAATGCCTCTCAGATGTGAAGAAATCATGAAAAACTGTGGTTATACAACTAAATACTAGTTTAGTGATTCACAGGATTGCTAAAAAAACAGTTTGAACATAATAGTTTTGAGTTTGTAGCGTCAACAGCAGATGCTACTATTATTGCGAACACCCCCTTTTCTACTTTTTTTTTTTTTTTTACTAACTTTACCTTACCTAACTAACTTTACCTTGTTTCCCATATAACAATAATCAACATACTCAAAACCTGGATGAATCTTTTTAGTCACATAGCACTACTATTATTCTGAACACTACTGTATTTTATATATATATATATATATATATAATATATATATATATATATATATATATATATATATATATATATATATATATATATACCCTGCGACAGACTGGCGTCCTGTCCTGGGTGTACCCCGCCTCACGCCCTATGACTGCTGGGATAGGCTCCAGCCCCCCGCAACCCTTCATTGGACTAAGCGGTAGAAGGTGGATGGATATATATATATATATATATATATATATACGAGGTCTGTGAGAAAAAAATCAGACCTTTTTATTTTTTTCAAAAGCCATATGGATTTGAATCACGTGTGATTGCATCAGCCAAGCTTGAACCTTCATGCGCATGCGTGAGTTTGTTCACGCCTGTCGGTTGCGTCATTCGCCTGTGAGCAGGCTTTGTGTGAGCAGTGGTCCACCCCTCTCGTCGGATTTTTATTGCGAATAAATGTCTGAACGATTTGGAGCTTTGCTGCATGAATTTTTTTTCAGAAACTGTGAGACCTCCAGGTGGACACCGTTCGTAAAATTAATATGGCTTTCAGGGATGATTTGGGGATTATACAGATTAAGGAGTGTTACTGCTGCTTTAAGGACGGCCCACAACTGCTGAGAGCGCAGCGCGCTCCCAGCGCTGATCAACATGCTCAGACCCCGCTGAAACAACCAGATCATTTCCAACGTGAAGGCTTTGTTGATCCGGGACCTCGTCTAACTTTCACAAAAAGGCAGAAGGCGTGGACATCAGCACTTTTTCAGCACATTCCACTGTTACAGGAGTTTTTTTCACAGAAAGAAAAGCGGAGGGACACGCCACGGAGCCATTCAATACGCGGGACAAAACCACCTCGGTGTTGGTCTCACAGGATGGCTTTCAGGTGGATTTCAGATGGATTCTGGTTGCTTTTCAGTTGTGTGATTATCCGATTGTGATTGTGCATGAGCTGGACATTCCCTAACATGTCCTGGAAGGCTTCATCATGCCGTTGCTTTGTGCCATGTCGCGGTGGAGCCGCTCCTCTTTCCATGACAAAAACTCCTGTAACAGTGGAATGTGCTGTTCCTTTCTAAACTGGACGCTGTCTTGATCCGGTATTTCGTCTGACTAGCACAGGAATTGTGAAAAGATGTGGACATCAGCACTTTTTCAGCACATTAAGACAGACATGCGGAGGAGTTCCGTGTGTCACAGTGGAGCCGCATGGCGCAAAGAAACGCCGTAATGAAGCCTTCCAGGACATGTTGGGGCATGTCTAGCTCATGCACAATCACAATCTGATAATCACACGACTGAAAAGCAACCGGAATCCATCTGAAATCCACCTGAAAGCCGTCCTGTGAGACCAACACCGAGGTGGTTTTGTCCCGCGTAATGAACGGCTCCGTGGCACGTCCCTCCGCTTTTCTTTCCATGAAAAAAACTCCTGTAACAGTGGAATGTGCCAAAAAAGTGCTGATGTTCACGCCTTCTGCCTTTTTGTGAAAGTCAGACAAGGTCCCAGATCAACAAAGCCTTCATGCTGGAAATGATCTGGTTGTTTCAGCGGGGTCTGAGCATGTCGATCGGCGCTGGGAGCGCGTCGCGCTCTCAGCAGTTGTGGGTCATCCTTAAAGCAGCAGTAACACTCCTTAATCTGTATAATCCCCATAAAATCATCCCTGAAAGCCATATTAATTTTCCAAACGGTGTCCACCTGGAGGTCTCTCACAGTTTCTGGAAAAAAAACTGATGCAGCAAAGCTCCAAATCGTTCAGACATTTATTCGCAATAAAAATCTGACGAGAGGGGTGGACCACTGCTCACACAAAGCCTGCTCACAGGCGAATGATGCAACCGACAGGCGTTAAAAAACTCACGCATGCGCACGAAGGTTCAAGCTTGGCTGATGCAATCACACGTGATTCAAATCCATATGGTTTTTGAAAAAAATAAAAAGGTCTGATACTTTTCTCACAGACCTCATATAGATATATATATATCTATATATATCTATATATATCTATGTATATATATATATATATCTATGTATATATATATATATATATATATATATCTATCTATCTATCTATATATATATATATATATATATATATATATATATATATATATATCTCTTCTTTGACTTTCGGCTGTTCGCGTTAGGGGTCGCCACAGCAGATCAATCGTTTCCATCTCACCCTGTCCTCTGTATCTTACTCTGTCACACCAACCACCTGCATGTCCTCCTTCAACACATCCATAAACCTCCTCTTTGGCCTCCCTCTTCTACAATATGTCTACCTTTCTCCTCTCCATCATATCAGCCAGCTCTCTCCCTTTACTAGTCATACTACCAACATTCAAAGTCCCTACTCTCATTTCCACCCTTCTAGTTTTCTTCTTCTTCCGCTGTTTGTGGAAACATTCTCCTCCTCTTCTTCGTCATCTTCGCCCAGCAGTAGCCCAATTTCCACTGGCACCCTGTTGGGCAACAGCACCGGTGGCGGATGTTGTTAACCTGGGCCGCAACCGATCCGGTATGGAAATTCGATTCTTAGTCTGCATAGTTGGGTTGGCTTGTTTTACGCCGAATGCCCTTCCTGATGCAACCCTCCTCATTTATCCGGGCTTGGGACCGGCACTCAGAATGTACTGGCTGCACACCCCATGTGGCTGAGTAACTGTGTATATATATATATATATATATACTCAACAAAAATATAAACGCAACACTTTTGGTTTTGCTCCCATTTTGTATGAGATGAACTCAAAGATCTAAAACTTTTTCTACATACACAATATCACCATTTCCCTCAAATATTGTTCACAAACCAGTCTAAATCTGTGATAGTGAGCACTTCTCCTTTGCAGAGATAATCCATCCCACCTCACAGGTGTGCCATACCAAGATGCTGATTAGACACCATGATTAGTGCACAGGTGTGCCTTAGACTGTCCACAATAAAAGGCCACTCTGAAAGGTGCAGTTTTGTTTTATTGGGGGGGATACCAGTCAGTATCTGGTGTGACCACCATTTGCCTCATGCAGTGCAACACATCTCCTTCGCATAGAGTTGATCAGGTTGTCAATTGTGGCCTGTGGAATGTTGGTCCACTCCTCTTCAATGGCTGTGCGAAGTTGCTGGATATTGGCAGGAACTGGTACACGCTGTCGTATACGCCGGTCCAGAGCATCCCAAACATGCTCAATGGGTGACATGTCCGGTGAGTATGCCGGCCATGCAAGAACTGGGACATTTTCAGCTTCCAAGAATTGTGTACAGATCCTTGCAACATGGGGCCGTGTATTATCCTGTTGCAACATGGGGTGATGTTCTTGGATGGCACAACAATGTGCCTCAGGATCTCGTCACGGTATCTCTGTGCATTCAAAATGCCATCAATAAAATGCACCTGTGTTCTTCATCCATAACAGATGCCTGCCCATACCATAACCCCACCGCCACCATGGGCCACTCGATCCACAACATTGACATCAGAAAACCGCTCACCCACACGACGCCACACACGCCGTCTGCCATCTGCCCTGGACAGTGTGAACCGGGATTCATCCGTGAAGAGAACACCTCTCCAACGTGCCAAACGGCAGCGAATGTGAGCATTTGCCCACTCAATTCGGTTACAACGACGAACTGGAGTCAGGTCGAGACCCCGATGAGGACGACGAGCATGCAGATGAGCTTCGCTGAGATGGTTTCTGATAGTTTGTGCAGAAATTCTGCACCGATTGTTTCAGCAGCTGTCCGAGTGGCTGGTCTCAGACGATCTTGGAGGTGAACATGCTGGATGTGGAGGTCCTGGGCTGGTGTGGTTACACGTGGTCTGCGGTTGTGAGGCTGGTTGGATGTACTGCCAAATTCTCTGAAATGCCTTTGGAGACGGCTTATGGTAGAGAAATGAACATTCAATACACGAGCAACAGCTCTGGTTGACATTCCTGCTGTCAGCATGCCAATTGCACGCTCCCTCAAATCTTGCAACATCTGTGGCATTGTGCTGTGTGATAAAACTGCACCTTTCAGAGTGGCCTTTTATTGTGGGCAGTCTAAGGCACACCTGTGCACTAATCATGGTGTCTAATCAGCATCTTGATATGGCACACCTGTGAGGTGGGATGGATTATCTCAGCAAAGGAGAAGTGCTCACTATCACAGATTTAGACTGGTTTGTGAACAATATTTGAGGGAAATGGTGATATTGTGTATGTGGAAAAAGTTTTAGATCTTTGAGTTCATCTCATACAAAATGGGAGCAAAACCAAAAGCGTTGCGTTTATATTTTTGTATATGTGTGTATATGTGTGTGTGTGTGTGTGTATGAGCCGGTCTGCTTTGTGTCAGCCTGATTCCATCAGATTACCCAGAAGCTAAGCAATATGGCATCTGGTTAGTACTTGGATAGGGGACCTCTTTGGAACACCAGTGGCTGTGTGTGTGTGTTTCTCTGGGTAAAACTGGAGTGGCATCAGGAAGGGCATCCAGCGTAAAACTTGTGCCAAATTCCAATGCAGATCTGGCTGTATCTGCTGTGGCGACCCCGACCCCCCCCCCCCCCCCCAAAAAAAAAACAAAAAAAAAAACAGGAGCAGCTGAAATGACAACACACACACGTACATGTATATATACATCACAATACATGCATTTCTACTGAACCATACAGTACACACGTGATAGTTCGGTACACAGAACTGTATGCAGAATATGATTCTGCACAGTATGATTATACACACATAAGTAATCAACATTTCATGAGACTGATTCACTCTAGTTTCATGCTCTGTGCAGGAGGTGTGGTCAGCCCCTCAGCCTGCCCTCTGTGTCTGAAGTGAACAGAGGAAACAGCAAACCAGCCAGTTGAATCAAGCAACAGAGGAACTTTGGAAGCAAAAATGGAATTGGTTAATTTCCAAAATATGAACCTAAAAGTGAAAGCACACCACTCTACATTTTTTAAAATCACTGTCCCTGGGTGAAATCAGACCACATTTGTGTTTGGACAGACAATTCCACCAACTTATGACAAAAGTTGACATGTTATATGAATTTGTGTAAAATTTAATGGATGAGATGGCTGCTGATTAGCAAAACTGCGTAAAATTATTTCAAATCTGCGCAGAGTGAGGTTGGATGAGATGCCTTCATTTGTGCAAAAATCAAACAAATTTAACAAATGGACAAAATATTGAAGGCGGTTTGGCTAGACACATCGTGTGCTATAAAAACAAACAAAAAACAAAACCCTTAAAGCACTGCAGAGTAAATTCATCCCAGTGAGAAGACATGTAATCCAATTCATAAATGTTTAATGAGAAAAGTTTACATTTATGCTTTGTCTCACAGTGGTAATGTGTCTGATGGCAGCTCTATGCTGCTCAGATTGAAGATAATGTATGAAGGTTTGAAGAATTTTAAAATAAAAAAATGAACTCGAGGTGTAAATGAAACTGTGTACCAGTGTGTGTACTATCTATCTATCTATCTATCTATCTATCTATCTATCTATCTATCTATCTATCTATCTATCTATCTATCTATCTATCTATCTATCTATCTATCTATCTATCTATCTATCTATCTATCTATCTATCTATCTATCTATCTATCTATCTATCTATCTATCTATCTATCTATCTATCTATCTATGCATGCAGGCATTTTTACAAATCTAAAGTCGTTGAGATGGTTACACATTGTTGCGGGAGGAATGGAAACAGGAAAGGGAGGGGAGCATGCCCCCATGTTGGACATATGGAGTTAGAAATCATTGCGTCCATTGACGAAGTAACCTTGGATGTCTTCCAGTGTGACTGAGAGACAGAGTGAGCGACGGGGTCTTGGAGCTGCGCCAAGCCGAGCCTTTTGTGCCAGCAGCCGCCACATTCCAATCAGCCACGGATATTTATACTCTAGCCCTAATTGAAAGGTTGGCTTGTGAACCATCTGCTTGCTCCCTCACTCTGACTCCCCCTTCAGCACACACAGTCTTACTTCTTAGTGCTCCTCCAGTGCAGACATAGCAAACTTTGACCCACAGAAGACGGAGGCCAGACTTGTTCCGTCTGCTAGAGATCAACAAGGCATAAAATGGGAAAAATATTTCTATTAAAATTTTAATTCAGGATTTGTTTTTTTTTTCTTTTACATTTGTTTATGAATAGAACATGGCAAGATTTTAGTCATGGGAAATTGAATTGAACAAATCTGCACATTGTTGCATGAGTTCTTATTACAACCCCTTGCGGTGGTAACGCAAGGGGTTTGTCATGTCATGTCATGTTGTCATGTCTTCTTGCATATATGAGGTCTGTGAGAAAAGTATCTGACCTTTTTATTTAATGCAAAAAATATATGGATTTGATTCATATGTTTTTACGTCAGCCAAGCAGGCTTTGAGTGAGCACTGGTCCACCCCTCTCGTCGTCGTTTCATTGTGAGGAAATGGCGGAATGATTTGGGCTTTTTTTTTTCATCAGAATTTTTTCAGAAACTGTTAGAGACAGGCAGCTGGAAACCATTCGAAAAATTTATATGGCTTTCGGTGAAAGTTTTACGGGCTTCACAGAGAATAAGGAGTGTTACTACAGCTTTAAGGACGGCCCACAATGGCGCATGGCTCGCTGCGCTCCGAGCTGCCATCTAATACTCCGTTTCTGAGTATTAGAGGACAAGTTGGGACATGCCCAGCTCTCCACAATTTCTCTTATACTCACTCGACTGGTAAGCACTGAAAGCCGAAATAGGCATGTCCCAACTTGTCCTCTAATACTCTGAAACGGAGGTGTTCCTTTGTTTCGCTTCACCAGCGAATCGGTCGTGACGCGCAAAGCCTCCCCGCGGCTTTCCATGACAAAATCTCTTGTTAAAAGTGAAATCTATATATATATATATATATATGCTAATCTTTAAACTCTCATGTATGAAATCATATGTCACCTTTTTTCAGTCTCAAGGTCTTCACCCTTTGATGACCTTGAAAGGGCAAACTTATTTAAAATGGCTATTTCAAGGAACTGGTAAAATAATAAAAAGCACCTATGATTATTATTAAACACTAACATGAGCACACATAACATCTATGTGTTGGCAAAATGACATGAACATGGCTGACTTGGAAAGGTCTCACTCAAGCTCATAACGTCAACTCAAACATTTTGGACAGCCCAGTCTCATGTTTTTTTTTTTTCATGCTCCCATGACGAAATGAGTTTTTTTTTTTAAACCCACTATTACTAACCCTACTCCTACCCCCGACCCTAACCTTAACCATAACCTAATCCTACTCCTTCCCCCAACTCTAACCATAACCACCTCGACACCCTCCCCCCGCTTCACTTTTAATTTCGTGCAGCCATCATGGAATGAATTAGAATGAATTTGTGCTGCTGTGACAAAAATGAGGCGCTTTTCGTCACAATATCACAAACCAATAGATTAATGTATATTTCCTGCTGCTGAATCACGACTTACTGTAAGACTGGGTTGCAATGGATAAAATGTGGTTGAAGATTTGAGTGTTCGAGGGTAAAGTGGTTCAATTTTGGATTGACTTAATCAAATATGAAGGCCACACAGAAGTGTATTATGGTGTCAAGTCAATTGAAATCTGAGAACATGCTGTGGCGCTATGTGTTGCTGCGTCCACCACATCATGGAATTGCCCCAGGTCCCTCTTGAAAGTTATGATCTTTTAACAACGGAAAGGTGAATCATAGGTAGCCCCTTGGCATTCTCCAGCTTCTGGGATACTCCATACTGAGGCACCTGCAAGCTGGATCATGCCTCGAGAAGTGTGCCACATGTTCAAAATGTTTGTATGTGCTTGTATGTACCCTCACAATTCAAGTGATATTTCTAATGTAAGTGGCTGGTTGATTCTTTTGAATCAGTCATTCCAGCAGTATGCAAGGATCCTCTGAAGAAACCTACTATCAAAGACATCCACTTGTCTCCTCAGATCACTGTTTTGATGAATCACAAATAAGTTTTCATAGGTGCACACTTTCAGAGTATCGCTTCCTGAAGGAATCTGAAATATGTCCCATACAGCTGCACACACATGCTCCAAGGTAGATTTGTCAAACTGCATTGCATTCCAAAATCAAACTGAACCTACTCATGTTTAAAAGTACAGCAAGGAGGCATGGGAACATTTTTTATTTAGTAATAATTTTTAAACAAACCTGTATGTAGTCAGAAATGCAGTGCAGCTGAGGGAGTCTGGCAATTGATAAAAGGAACTCAGCACCAGTGTGAGATAAATGACTTGATGATTGATTACTGCCTAAAGCAGAAAAATGAACAAAGCACACAACCACTCACTAATGTTTGTGTAATATGTGTTTTCTCACAGTGACACCACACACTGATCACTGGGTTGCTATGGCACTGTATAGTAATATAAATTCTTATTCTCATGACACGATGTATGTTTTGCATTTAACATTCAGAAATGTGTGTGCATTTTGGGTAAGGTTTGGATTCGGGTCAAGGTTGGAATGATACGAGCGAATCGACGCACAGCGGTGCGAAGCTCACTCATGAGCTGTGAGTCCCTGTCCTAAACAGGAAGTGCCAAATTCTTAATCCACAGTAAAATAAGAAATGTTCAAATGTGAAACACTTCCTGGATTGACAGACAAGATCCCATGGAATCTATCGGGAACTCAGTGGCAAGCTCACACTCAAACAGGACGTGCCAAATTTTTAGTCGCATTGAAACAGGAAATGTCAAATGTTGAACACTTCCTGGATTGGGTGGCGCTAGAGCGGAGGTCAGGGTTTCACTGGACTCCCCTGAAATCTGATTGGACACAGATGATTGACATGTCACGGCACCACACGTCTGGTTGAAAGAGCTGCATTTTGAAATCAGTGAGTCACATTGACTGCTAGGTTCCTCCTGTCCAGTAGTTTGTGCTGTGTACCACAAAAAGTTCTAATCCACCTTAGAAGAACAAGAAAAATGTTTGCTTAAGATTTGAACCGAACACGTCGTTTGAACTTTGGACTTCTAATCACACCAAACCTGTTTTGGTGAGTAAATGACCGTATTTTGTCCCAGAAATGAGGTCCAGGTTGTTAAAAGCAGCATTTCTCCTATAATTTGGATTGCCTTATATATGCATGTTTAAGGTAACAGACAGCATGGTTCATGCTCTGTTGGCTTATTAGTGCAGCAGATAATTGAAACAATCCTTCAAATGGTGATACAAGCATCAAATTTAGCACAAATACAGCTGAAGCAAAATTAATGGAGCACTTTTAACTACTGACCCCTGTACAAACTGAAACTGACCTTTGTCACTATTCTTGCTGCTTTTACCTCATAACTCCATAACATTCGGTCACAGATTGTCCATACTATAACTTTTTTAGAATCTGTATGATCAGGCAAATAATGTGGTGTAGGTTTCTATATGATTGGAGCATCTTTTAATTTTGACCCCTGTGTAATTTTTCAATTGACCCCGACCTGGCTGCCTATTGAAAATTCAAATGGCCAATCAGTTTTTTAAAAAAGAGTTCATGTCTATAGATTATTTGTGCTGAATTTGATTCTTATATCACCATTTGCAGGATTCCACTCTAAATATTCTCTTATATGCTGCACTATATATGAGATGTAAGATGCTGCTCCTCAGTGTTTCTCAGTTGCCCTCAAAAGTATTGGAACAGTTGGTATTTCACACATTTTAATTTGTTTACTCCATTTCAAACACATTTTTTTCCCTAAAATTATCTTCCTTAAGTCAAACTGAAAGCAAATCTTTACAACTTGATATAAATTAATTAAAAATATGAAAACCAGCTTCCTGATGAAGTGGTGTAGAGGAGGATTTTAACCCGATAGTTCAGCTATAATTTGACAGGAAGTACATTTGAGATGAAAGCCTAGATTTGATGTTTTGGAGAAAGAAACTTTTGTATTTCTTCATAACTGATATAAATAAAGTCTAAGACATATTCAGTGACTTGGAAATGTTCATGTTTCCATCCTCTGACCTATCTAAAGAAAACTGGCAATAAAACTGATTATTATTTACAGGTTTTATCAAGTTTTAGAGATTTGTTTTCAGTTTGAGTTTGAGGAAGATAATTTTAGAAATTTTTATTCTTTATTTTTTTGTATTTCTTGTATTTAAAATGGCATAAAAAATTAAAATGTGTGAAAGTGTTCCAATACTTTTGGAGGGCATGATATCCTAACCTTATGATGATTCCAAAATAAGTGTGGTATTATTACTGTTTTGTTTAAGAATGTTTAATTTTCACAGTTGCTGCACTTTGTGTCAAATCATAGTCATATATACATAGTATATCATATTGATATGAAAATTCAGTAAGCTATATCTTCTATTATACATTCCAAATCTAAGGTGGAACTCTACTACTGTTTACTAAGGTACACATAAATATCTTAAAAAAAGAAAGAAAAAAAAAAGAGAGTAGAGCCACTTAGGTGCCTGGTGTTGAGAAGCAGGGATGGTAGGTTGCAAAGCTTTTTATCCCATGGGAACTCTCCCTACCCAACTAAGTGGCTCAGGATTACGGACAGCATGTATATAAGTGACATTTACATGACAATTTATATGACAATATTGAGATACGTTAATTTGGCCATATTGTACAGCCCTACTGTCAACTAGCTGAAAACCTTGAGTATTAATTTACAACTACATTAAAAAATGCTTAAAGTGGCAGGGGGTTAAGAGGGCTGTAATTAGGGGGGTCAGCTGAAAAGCAATAAAAGAAAAATGCTTAAAAAGGCGGGGGATCTTGGGGGCAGACCTCCCCCAGAAGCTGAAAGGTTTTTGCCATGCTAATGCTCCCCTGGAGCATTCACTCAAAATAAAGTATGAAGGACCAAAATGACATGGTGAGATGCTGACAAGCTTCACTCGTTCATGTCCGCGACATATGCATATAATTAATAACAAGAGCAATCCAAGATTTTTGACATCCGCCAATCCAGATCCGGATCACCTCTAAAATTCAGTGGAGTCTTCCATGCCCTAATATCTATCTGTGGTGAGAAGCTGTGAAATAGTTTTAACATAATCCTTCAAAGCGTATATTAAATGAAATCTTGATCCAGAATACGGATCCAGATCACCTCCAAAATTCAGTACAGTCTTCCATGATCTAATATCTATCTGTGGTGCAAATGTGGTGAGAATCTGTGAAGTAGTTTTAACATAATCCTTCATAGTCTATATAAAATGAAACCTTGATCCAGAATACAGATCCAGATCACCTCCAAAATTCAGTTGAGGCTTCCATGCTCTATTTATTATCTATCTGTGGTGGAAATTTGGCGAGAATCCGTGAAGTAGCTTTGATGCATTAGTTTTGATACAATCCTTTAAAACCTGTATAAAGCGAAATCTTGATCCAAAATCCGGATCCAGATGCAGATCACCTCCAAAATTTAATAGTCTTCCATCACCTAATATCTATCTATGGTGAAAGTTTCTTTAAAATATGTGCAGTAGTTTTGAAGTAATCCTTCTACCAGACAAATAAATAAATAAATAATCAAACAACAATGATTTTATTACGTCCTTGGCGGACGTAATATTGCTAATAAGTAAAAGTTGACTCATCAATATTGTCTCCCCTTAGATAATATGCCATTTTGGTGAGAGTGACATCATCTCTGCCTCCTGGTGGAAAATAGGTGGGATATGTATGAATTCCTCACAAAAATACCTCTTACAATGTATGTGTTTTTGTCCACTACTTTTACATAGATTTTACTGCAATTATTTTGTGAGTACATTGAATATAAGTGAGTGACCTTAATGGTCATCAGGACCCTGCAATTAGGCACGAAGCTTCACAAGCAGCTTGATAGGCTTGTATCCTATGGTCATTGTGTATCATGAAAGATGCCAACGTGGTCCAAGAAGAAGAAAAGGTTCATGATTTTTCATGGGTAGCCAATGCCATCAGCAGCTTATTTCCAGAAGGGCCCATGGCACGTGTCCAAGGTTGGGTAGGATTACTTTGAAATGTAATCCAAAAGTAATCAGATTACAAGTAATCCAAATGTATATACATATATACATGTAATCCACATGTATTCTTTCAAAGTAATCCTACCCAACCTTGCATGTGTCTCTCATTCCTCCCCAGTGCATCTGTTCAAGGTGTCATTGGGGAGCTTGGCTGTAATCGGGAAGTGAGTCCAGTCCAATGTGCAAGCCATTATGCCACCACCTCCTCCAAAATACAACCCCAATTCCAGTGAAGTTGGGACATTGTGTAAAATGTAAATAAAAAAGAACACAATGACTTGCAAATCCTCTTCAACCTATATTTAATTGAATACACCACAAAGGCAATATATTTAATGTTCAATTTGATAAACTTTATTGTTTTTGTGCAAATATTTGCTCATTTTGAAATGGATGCCTGCAACAAGTTTCAAAAAAGCTGGACAGTGGTATGTTTACCACTGTGTTACATCACCTTTCCTTCTAACAATAATAGGCTGTTCAATTGTCAAAATACATCAAGAACATAATACCATGAATACCATATATGAATCTTTTGGAACATTTGATAAATTGATTACAGTAATTGACAGTCGGGTAAAACTAGAATTCGATTAACGAAGGTGGAGTTTCACACATCAGATGACCAAACAAACAGCATGTTTAGTTACCTGGCCATGATTGTCAATCCTGCCAAACATTAATATAGAGCTTGACCACGACCAGTACAATTTACGAGCATGGAGGCACCTGACCAAGGAAATGAACAAGGTCAACTGCCTGCTCTAGGAAAAGGAAGAAGAAGAGGAAGAGTAAAGGTGTGTGGTCCTGGAATAGGGGGAAGACACTGAGGAGCAATGAGACACCACGCTGTCCAGAATGAAATTACACTGGTAAATACCAGGGGTGGTAGTAAGTTACCATCAAGTCATGAATCAGCAAGTCCCAAGTCAAGTCTCAAGTCATAATCAATCAATCAATCAATCAATTTTATTTATATAGCGCCAAATCACAACAAACAGTTGCCTCAAGGCGTTTTATATTGTAAGGCAAGGTCATACAATAATTATATAAAAACCACAACGGTCAAAACGACCCCCTGTGAGCAAGCACTTGGCGACAGTGGGAAGGAAAAACTCCCTTTTAACAGGAAGAAACCTCCAGCAGAACCAGCCTCAGGAAGGGGCAGTCTTCTGCTGGGACTGGTTGGGGCTGAGGGAGAGAACCAGGAAAAAGACATGCTGTGGAGGGGAGCAGAGACCAATCACTAATGATTAAATGCAGAGTGGTGCATACAGAGCAAAAAGAGAAAGAAACACTCAGTGTATCATGGGAACCCCCCAGCAGTCTAAGTCTATAACAGCATAACTAAGGGATGGTTCAGGGTCACCTGATCCAGCCCTAACTATAAGCTTTAGCAAAAAGGAAAGTTTTAAGCCTAATCTTAAAAGTAGAGAGGGTGTCTGTCTCCCTGATCTGAATTGGTAGCTGGTTCCACAGGAGAGGAGCCTGAAAGCTGAAGGCTCTGCCTCCCATTCTACTCTTACAAACCCTAGGAACTACAAGTAAGCCTGCAGTCTGAGAGCAAAGCGCTCTATAATGACCACCAAGTGTTACTCAGACCTCTGGTAAATACATAAGGCATACATTATGAATGGTAATACAGTGTTGTCCTTTCAATTCTATGTTTAGGATTGGACAAAGACCTCACAGGTGGCAGAGGAAAACTAAAACAAGAACAACAGATCAAACATGGTGATAGCAAATAATGCCATCACACTGAGACAGAGCCGTGCTGCAATCCTACAAGACAATGGCATATTCCAAAATGTCAACTTGATAAGCATCTCCACAATTTACTGGATATTGACCAAGCATCACATGACAATGTATAATGACAATGATAATGTATAATGGCACCCGTGTTGCGTTCAATGTGATTGGTAAAATGTACAACTCTGTCGGGCTCACGTCTTTTATTATGAATTAATGTGTAAATGATTGTTGTAGATGATGATAGATGATGACTAGACTGACAGTTTTCAGCAGAAACGCAATAATTTCTGAATTGCTACTGAAGCACTGAAATGACGCATGTGCAGTGAAGGCAGAGTGAGCGTGCCCTCCCCCTTCTGAGCTCATCCGACAGCGGCCTGACTACACCGGGCATGACACGAGCGACTGCAGCCACAGGTTGCCATGTAATCCCTATGTAAGGACGTGTTTTGGCGCCAAACCATGCAGCGCGATGCGATGGACGCGAGTGAAGCGATTTTGAGCGTTTTGCGCGTTTGTGGTGCGATATTGCATCGCATCACGTCGTGTTGCCCTCCTCTTCAGAAATCTGAACTTTTTCATCTCTTCGCGCCGCGATGACCAATCAGGGACTGAATATGTTGTGACGTGGAGATGTCTGGAGTTTGACTAAAGATGTGAACATGTCCTGTATCTGGTAGCAGCCTGTGAGCAGGACTTATGTCTCTTTTGTCCTTTATTGCACAATTATGACAGAGTTTTTGGAGCGAGCAGCAGCCCTGCAGCAGCGGGGAGCGGAGTTTTTCCTTTTCTTGACGTGCGCGCGAGCGAATCGTCTGTGGAGAATATTTTATTAATTAACTACACAGATGTATAATAAAACAAATGGTGACTGGTTTCTAAACACAATTATGACAGAGTTTTTTGGGGGGAAGAGCAAGCTGCAGCAAGCAGCGGAGTTTCTTTCTTTTTTCTTTTACGTGCTCGCATGAGCGAATCATCTGTGGAGAATATTTTACTTATTAACTACACAGATGTATAATAAAGCAAATGGTGACTGGTTTCTAAACACAATTATGACAGTTTTTGGGAAAGAGCGAGGAGCAGCCCCGTGGAGTTTTTTTTTTTTTTTCTTTTATGTGCGTGCACAAGCGAATCGTCTGTGGAGAATATTTTATTAATTAACTACACAGATGTATAATAAAACAAATGGTGACTGGTTTCTAAATACAATTATGACAGAGTTTTTTTGGGGGAAGAGCCAGCTGCAACAAGCAGCGGAGTTTCCTTTTTTTTTTTTTTATTGTTTACATGTGCGTGCGTGAGGTCCTCAAACTGGGTCCCGCAGAGGCGGAAGGACCACTGAAAGCGGCCGTCATCCAGACACAGGTCCTGCAGCAAATAATGATACTCTCTGTATTGGGAGCTTTTCACAACAACTCGCTCCGTGTGATCAAGGTCCGTCATGATGACTTGACGCAGAGTGGAATGGAAGCTCCTCTTATTTGATGACGCATTGGAGCGAATTTTCACAGCGAAAGTCCACCCAAGCAGAGTGACACACCGGGTGAAGGAGGCGCGTCCGTCGCCTGGCGACCCCCGCGAATTTGTAGTCTCTGATCGTGCCTGGTGTGAACGCGGCATTAGACAGCCAGGAATGATTTTAGTGGTTTACAAACATTTTTTTTCTTTACTTACTTCAACACCAAAAAAATGTTAGTGGACTGAAAGTTATCTGAACTACATTTACCGGAAGCTAATTGGTCCAATGATGGGTTTCAAAGTTATCTGAAAAGATAATCCAATAACAAAAATGTTCGCTTTGATAATTAGCAGTTAGTGGATTAGTGGAACTGTGCCCACCGCTGGTCTTCTGTATGACTGATTTGATGGAGGGTTTTTTACTCTATTGTAGAGAATAATGGCAATTGAAGGAACGGAGACTCCTCACATTCTCGTGTTTGTGTATGAAGCTGGCATCACCCTGGCCAAGAGCTGAAGATGTGGTCATAATATTATTGGTCACCAGGCCATGGGAGGGGGCAATATAACTGTGTGTGCTGCCATTTCTGAGAATGGTGTGGCCACTCACATCATCAGTCTTGGCTCACACAATACACAGAAGCTCTTGGACTGCCTTCATTCTGAGTTGATCCCTGAAAATGAGAATGGTCTCATAGGGCCTCACCTACCAAACTATATCATTGTGTGGGACAATGTGAATTTTCACCGTGGCCCGCTCATCACGATACTGGTTCACTACTCATCCAAGGATGGTCATGGTGTTTCTGCCACCTTACTCTCCTTTCCTCAATCCTATTGAAGAGTTTTTCTCCACTTGTATGAGCATCAGGATCAAGATCAGAGTTCCATGTAATGGACGCTCTGTGTGACGATATTACAGGAGATCAGTGTAGGGGATGGTTGTGACATGCACAGCATTTCTTTCCTCGTTGCAACCCAAGGGAGAATATACGCTGTGATGTGGATGAGAATCTGTGGCCAGACAGACAGCAGCATGTGAACAGCCAGGAGGGTGAGGACGGTGGCCAGTGAATCAGTGTTAGTTGTAAAACTCCAGCTTTATTATGTCGGCTTTTTTATGTGTTTACAATATATTATGCTGTATACATTTTCTTTTTACTTTGATGTACAGAAGTTAATTTATGTGTGTGAATAATAATGGTTACAATTTCCTTGGCAGTATGAGTGCAATGTGTGATGTCAAACCTTGGAGGCTACTCTTACCATAAAATCAATATATATATATATATACATACAGTGGGGAAAATAAGTATTTGACCCCCTGTCAGTTTTACAAAGAATGGAGAGGTCTGTAATTTTTATCGTAGGTACACTTCAACTGTGAGAAACATGACAGCATCATGTGTTACTAATGTAATCTTTGTGACTGTGGTTCCAGCTCTCTTCAGGTCATTGACCAGGTCCTCCCGTGTATTTCTGAGCTTTCTCAGAATCATCCTTACCACACAAAATGAGAGCGTGCATGGAATCCCAGACTGAGGGAGATTGACAGTCATCTTGTGTTTCTTCCACTTTCTAATAAATAATCATAACAATAGTTGTCTTCTACCAAGCTGTTTGCCTGTTGTCCTGTAGTCCATCCCAGCCTTGTGCAGGTCTACAGTTTTGTCCCTGGTGTCCTTAGACAGCTCTTTGGTCTTGGCTATGGTGGACGAGTTGGAGTGTGATTGATTGAGTGTGTGAACAGGTGTCTTTTATACAGGTAACAAGTTCAAACAGGTGCAATTAATACAGGTAAAGAGTGCAGAATAAGAGGGCTTCTTAAAGAAAAATTAACAGGTCTGTGAGAGCCAGACTTCTTGCTGGTTGGTAGGAGATCAAATACTTATTTTATGCAATAAAATGCAAATTAATTATTTAAAAATCATCCAATGTGATTTTCTGGATTTTGTTTTTTTTGATTCTGTCTCTCACAGTTGAAGTGTACCTACGATAAAAATGACCAACCTCTCCATTCTTTTTAGGTGAGAAAACCTGCAAAACAGACAGGGGTCAAATATTTATTTTCCCCACTGTATATATATATGATATAAACTATGTATATATATATATATATATATATATATATATATATATATATATATATATATATATATATATATATATATATATATATATATATATATATATATATATATATATATATAAAATCGTTTTATAATTGTATTCTGTTAGCTAGACAAAAAACAAAACAAAACAAACAACAACAACAGCAACAACAAAACTAGTATACTAATTATTGTCAATAAAGGACCAGGCTAAGACTGAGAGGTGGACATGAGAGACATGTAAATGGTCCTCTGCCACAGTGAAAAAACATCTAAACATTTTGACTTGCAGTGCTTACACAATGCCAAAGGGACAATGTATTTTGGGGCCACTGACTATTTATATGAGAAAGGAATTTAGCTTTTCCACGAGTGAACTGTTTTGGGAGAGATATGAGCTTTTACAGGTGAACTGTGGTGTTGTCCTGAACCATCCAGGTTATTTTGGCAAACGCACCAAGAGTGTTGAGAATGTCTGGTCTGTTTCAAGAAATGAGCCAAAGAAATTGAGAAGGATCTTTGCAATTTAGTGGCATGGACTCTTTATATGGGAAAGAAATTTAGTTTTGAAGCATGAGTGAACAGTTTTGGGAGAGATACCGATGAGGTTTTGTAAATGCGCTATGGAGTCAGACCAAACGTCTAAGCTGTTTTGCCAAATGAGCTTAGAATTTTCAGAATGTAATTTCTTTTCAAGAAATGAGCCAAACCAAAGAAGAAAAACTGTAATGACAAAGAAAAATAATTTTGAAGGAAAATCTCTTTGAATTTTGTGTTATTCCATACATGCCATGTATTAAAAAGTTGAACTCTCTTCATCATCTTAAACAGTTGATGAAGCTACTGCAAGATGCAGAAAAATGTTCAACCAACTAAGTTCAAAATAATAAGTTTTAAAGAGGCCATATTGTGCTGATTTGTTTTTAATCTGTGTTTTACAGCTAGATATGGTTGTAGATTCACATGAAACATCCTCAACAATCTTATAATTGCATGTAAGCACTCACTTCTTGAAAGCAAAATGTAGCTTGAAACAACTTGTTTTGTTGTGATTTTGAACTTAAACTACTGCATTGCCCGTGGGGATCCACGGGCTCTAGATTGGGTAGTGTTTATAAAATGTCCGTAGCTACGGGTACAGACTCGTATCTACAGAGACCATTCTAAAGATACGGAGGGTGTCTTACCGACCAATCAGAATGCGCAAATATGTCCGTACCTGTACCATATGCGGCTAAAGGTCCGGCAAGGCTTCAAAACTCATCCATACATTGTTCATATCTTCAGTGAACCTGGGTCTGTACCTTTAGCAGTCCTACAGAAGATACAGATGTACGTATCCTTAGCCACTTCGTTATAAAATAGGTAGCTGACATTTTTCAGTGGTGGTAATAAATGATGCAAAATTTCTATAATGAGTTGGAACGTAGTATGAGTCCAGAATATTTTTAGAACCTGAGACCTCAACAGTTTTTAGAAGAACTCAACCCTTTTTTCCTGTTCATTACATATTTTTTTAAATGTTAATTTACTGTCTTAAATTAAATTCAGTAGGGCACCGCAGTCTCGTTTGAACCCTGGGTGATATCACGGGATTTGACCACTTATAGGGACCTCTGCTCCTGTTGTGCAAGATATATACACAGCATAACTTCACCAAATTTTCACCACACATTAGTGTTTTGGAAGACTCCATTCAATTTTGGATGTGATCCGGATCGAGATTCTGGACCAGGATTTCACTTTGTAGACTTTTAAGGATTACGTCAAAACTACTTCACGGATACGACATCATGATGTAAAACCAAGATTATGAAGTCACTATTTTGTTAAATATCACATTGTAACATATTGATCAGTTGGACCATTCTGGATCTGTATGCAATTATTTCATAGTGTTGTGGAATCCAGATCCAGGTAAAATCTGGGCCACGATCTGAAACACATATCTGTTATTTTGATTCCTTGTCAACCCTTGGCTGATGTCAGAAATCTCTGATTTCTCTTGTTATCAGTATTCTTATTCTTAATATTTAATTGTATTATTTCTTCTATTTTGTCATTGGATTTTTAAATGGACCACAATGAAAACACTGTTTTCACTTTCTTGTGTCATTCATGTATTTTTAACGTATTTACAATTGTGTTCTGTACTTACATTGAACTTAATAAGTGAAATTGCGTACACACGCGCTTGCGCACGCTTTGGATATATAGATGATTTACTGCCCCTGCTGGAATGACGTGTGAGTCTGGAATGTAATTATCAACACCCATTGTTCAGTGTTGTTAGCTAAAATCTGTAGTTTCTCCAAAAATATTAGTTCTATCAATGTTCCATTTTAGAATGGAATATAGTCTGTCACCCGATACAGTCTGTCATCTGTGAGACCTGCCTACTGAATCAGGCTGCTGTCTCAGTCTGCGGTTTGTGAGCCACACCCACTGAGTCAGTCTGCGGTCTATAACGCACTCCAAGTGAGTCAGTCTGTAGTTTGTGAGACACACCACCAATGAGGCACACTCCCTGAGTCAGTCTGCAGTCTGTGAGACATTCCCACTGAGTCAGTCTGTTGTCTATGAGGCACACTCCCTGAGTCAGTCTGCAGTCTGTGAGGCATGCCCACTGAGTCAGTCTGTTGTCTGAGGTACACTTCCTGAGTCAGTCTGCAGTCTGTGAGGCATGCCCACGGAGTCAGTCTCTTGTCTATGAGGCACACCCAGTCAGTCAGTATGCAGTTTGTGAGGCACGAATACTGAGTCAGCCTGTGGTCTCTGAGACATACCTACAGAGTCAACCTGTATCTGTGAGGTATGCCCACTGAGTCAGTCTGCAGTCTGTGAGGCATTCCCACTGAGTCAGTCTGTTGTCTATGAGGTACACTTCCTGAGTCAGTCTGCAGTCTGTGAGGCATGCCCACTGAGTCAGTCTGTTGTCTATGAGGCACACTCCCTGAGTCAGTCTGCAGTCTGTGAGGCATGCCCACTGAGTCAGTCTGTTGTCTGAGGTACACTTCCTGAGTCAGTCTGCAGTCTGTGAGGCATGCCCACTGAGTCAGTCTCTTGTCTATGAGGCACACCCAGTCAGTCAGTATGCAGTTTGTGAGGCACGAATACTGAGTCAGCCTGTGGTCTCTGAGACACACCTACAGAGTCAACCTGTATCTGTGAGGTATGCCCACTGAGTCAGTCTGCTGTCTGTGAGATACACCTGCAGAGTCAGCCTGTGGTCTGTGAGACACAATTATGGAGTCAGAGTGTTGTCTATGAGGCACTCTCCCTGAGCCATCTGCAGTCTGTGAGGCATGCCCACTGAGTCAGTCTGTTGTCTAGGAGGCACAATCTATGAGTCAGTCTGCGGTCTGTGAGGCACGCCCACTAGGTCAGCCTGTGGTTTCTGAGACAGACCTACAGAGTCAGCCTGTAATTTATGAGGCAAGCCCACTGAGTCAGTCTGTTGTCTATGAGGCACAATCTATGAGTCAGTCTGAGGTCTGTGAGGCACTCCCACTAGGTCAGCCTGTGGTTTCTGAGACACACCTACAGAGTCAGCCTGTAATTTGTGAGGCAAGCCCACTGAGTCAGTCTCCAGTCTATGAGGCATACCCACTCAGCCAGTCTGCAGTATGTGAGGCATGAGTCAGTCTGCTGAGACTGTGAGATACGCCCACTGAGTCAATCTGCAGTTTGTGGGGCGCGCTCACAGAATCAAACTGCTGTCTGTGAGGCATGCCCACTGAGTCAGCCTGTGGTCTGTGAGGCACACTTAAAGAGTCAGTCTGCAGTCTGTGAAGCACACCCACTCAGCTGGTCTGCTGTCTGTGTAATATATCCACAACGTCTGTTGAAGAGCGATAGACTGCTCAACCACTACATTTGTCCTGCTCCTTTCATAGACTGTATATATACTGGACTCAGCCTGCGTGATGCCATCCATTGGTTTTCTATAGATACCTAGAACAGCCAAAATGGCTGCCTTTTCTGGGCATCACCATGTTGAGAGCCTCATCCACACTGATTCACAATTAACTCATTAATGCATAAAGGGGTGAAGTGTGTGTGTCTCTGTGTGTGACAAAAAAGCCTGAACACGCCCCTCTCTCAGAGTCTGAAGCGCCAGCTAGCAGGCTAATCTTGATTTAGGTGTTTATTAAATCATATTTTTGGGACTGAGCGGTGGTTCTCATAAAGGTTTACTTTGGTGTGGAGAGCAAATGTTATCAGCCATTAAATTTCCCCAGCAATCGCGCATTAAGTGGACCTACCGACAGCTGCTAAAAGTGCTAACACTGTTACCACTTAACATTAAATAAGAGGAGAGTTTTACTCAGCATCAGTATTACAACAGAGACGTCTTAGATGAGCTGTTAAGAAGTTTCACCGCACAAGAAGCCGTATTATTTCAGTTATTTGTAATAAAATCCTCCAAACAGACACAGTAACAACACAACAGCGAGTGACCGCTGCCAGCGGACTCTGAGTTACGGTCAGAGGCTACGACATTAGGGGTCACTGAACTCAACAGCTGTCACTCAAAGCAACCACACCCACACTTATACAGAACTTTATGGATTAAAATGTCTCAAACTTGGAAGTTAGAAAAAAGTAAGTGAATCGTGGAAACAACAAGAAAATCTTTGTGAAAACTCTATTATTATTATTTTGCTTTTTATGATGTGTTAGCATCGCTTAATTAATTTAATTTAGCGTGAACATTTAAAAAGCTTTTATAACTAAAAAAAAAAAAAAAAAAAAAAAAAAAAAATTAGGGTAGGCCTTAATAGATTTTAATTAAAAAAGGGGGTGGACGGATAATTGAGGAGGGGGCATTCCAACCTGCAGATGCGGTAAAATGCTATACTGTAGTTTGCAACAAACCTGTATGCAACATTTGCACTGAAAATATCCAATCCATGAAATAATGTTTTCACACCTGCATCTGACAGACAAGGCTGTGCATGTGTGTTGCATACTTCCAGAAATGCAGGAACTTGCACAATCTGAGATGAATGTCTCAGTGGCCATTAAAGAAACATGTAGCAGTACTACTCACCACTCACAAGGAAATAAAATGTTTGAACATGACACCAATATAGACAGATAATAATAATAATAATAATAATAATAATAATAATAATAATAATAATAATAATAATAATAATAATAATAATAATAATGGGTGGTTACTGTGTTTTGTGTGCCAGTACGCAAGCTGCTGAAACCAATTGCCCCTGGTGGGATGAATAAAGTCGTCTAGGTCTAAATAATAATAATAATAATAATAATAATAATAATAATAATAATAATAATAATAATAATAATGTGTGATTCCTCAGCCCAGTCTCACTTTTTTTTTTCGTGCTCCCGTGACGAAATGAGTCAATTTTTTGTGACAGGGTTTTTAAACTCACTATTACTAACCCTACTCCTACCCCAACCCTAACCTTAACCATAACCTAATCTTACTCCGCCACCCCCGCTTCACTTTTACTTTCGTGCAGCCATCATGGAATGAGGCGCTTTTTGTCACAATGTCACAAGCCAATAGATTAATGTATATTTTGTGCTGCTGAATCATGACTTGCCGTGAGACCAGGTTGGAGTCCTTTGGCTGCTCTTGTTTTTGCTGGGGTCTCTACACCAGACCTGGTTGAGATCCACATGTTGATGTGATAAAGTTTACACCGGATGTTATTTATGATATAATTCCTGATATACAAGCAGACTAAGTCTCTGTATTTCAGTCTCCTGGAGACTGGGGGGCAGGAGGGTTTTGAAGTGTGGACCATCTCACTGTGCTTAAACTGTGTGTATGCATGTTTGTCGGACAAATCTGGGATACATCAATATGTTCTTCTCTAAATTTGCTCATAGTTTGCAAATAAATTTAGAACCTCCTCAGACCATGTGCATGCACAAATGATGAAGGCCCAGTTGTTGTAGAAAATCTAGAAATGTTCCCTTTTAAATATATTGTATATTAACACATGAGACACTTTTAGGTGGGCTCAGACCCCAGGTTGGAAACCATAGGGCTTCAGAGGATGGTTGAGACATGGCTCCAGGTAGGTCAGCCTTGTTCCTGGAATTCTTGAACACATTCATATCTATGTAGAATTTTGATATATTTACATAAAAATAAAACATGATTTCTTATTCAAAATTTCACCTTCAGATGACAAGATTTTACCATGAAAATTATACATTGATTCAACATCGATTTTTCATAAATTGTTAATCCTGATTATGCAGTGTTCACATCCCGCCAGTTTCCATTTATTTATTTTTCATTTATTTATTTATTTCATTCATTTAAAAGGCAAATGCAACAGCAGCATTCATCATGAATGAAAAGGAGCAGAAAGAAGCAACAACTTATCACATATATACCACATCTCTGCCATCATTTATGTTGACATCATTTATTATCATGGGCAAAAGGAGGTGAAAGTCATATTAATATCCGACCAATCAAGAGAATGACGAGTATCTCCCAGATATTCCCTGAGCCTCTACATACCTGTGCTTATTGTTCTGTTCATCGTCACAGTTATTCCAAAATTTCACACCCTCAGTTGAAATACATTGCTTTTACATAATTGGCCTATAGTTTTGCTTTTAAATATCATGTCTCCTAAAACATTGCTGATGTTCTCATAAGTCAAATGACCTTTGCACATTATTTTGTAATTATTTTTGCTTTATACATTATGTGTGCAACATTACAGTGCATTCAGAAAGTATTCACAGGGCTTACTTTTTCCACATTTCGTGTTACAGCCAAATTCCAAAATGGATGAAATTCTTCTTATCCTCAACATTCTACACACAATATCCAATAATAACAATTGGATTTTTTTTTAGATTTTTGCAAATTTATTAAAAAAAATCATGCATAAAAAAGTATTCACAGCCTTTGCCATGAAGCTCAAAATTGAGGTCAGGTGCATCCTGTTTCCACTGATCATCTTTGAGATGTTTCTACAGCTTAATTCTGATAGTTTCAATGTGTTTTTCATTAGAAAACAAAATGTAGTGCAAAGATTTACAATACATTTTACAATACATTTGCAAAATACAAGCATACAATCTTAAACAAAATTTAAATATCTTGGGTTGGTCCTTGACCCCCAGTTGAAATTTGATTATCACATTAAGAAAATCTCTAAAACCATACAAAGAAATCTTAATTGCTATAAACTAATTAGATCTTACATTCCAAAACAGGCTGCCATCCTGTACATGCATGCTGTGGTATTTCCACATATATCATACTGCATGACAGCATGGGCCCAGGCCACCTCCTCTGCCACAAAGCATGTTGCTTCATTACCTCTACCAAGGAGGTTATGTTTTCGGTCGCATTTGTTTGTTTGTCTCTGTCTGTTTGTCAGCAGGATGTCTGTCTGTCTGTTTGTCAGCAGGCTAACTCAAAATGTTTTGAACGGATTTTGATGAAATTTTGTGGAGTGGTTGAAAATGACAAGAGGAACAAGTGATTAAATTTTAGTGGTGATCCGGATCACGATCTGGATCCAGGAATTTTTTAAAGGATTCTTCACCATTGCGGGATAGGGGGAATTTTGATATTCTAGTTTCTAACTCCACAAAAACAAGGCAGAAAGGCTTGAAAAAAAATTAGGGTGTAACATAGTCAAATGTTTTATCAAACAACAAATTTTGGTGATGATCGGATCCGGATTCCAGATTTGGTGATCCAGAATATGCAAAAATATAGGGAAAATAGAAAATGTGTCAGTGTGAGGTGACAAATGAAGCTAGAGATGCACAACTAACACCGAATTGTAGCTGAATCTGTACTGATTCAGTAAGGTGTCATCAGATTTGATGTAGCTTCAAATGTTATGGAGCTAGATCCAGAAGAAAACCGCCATTACCGAAAAAACATTTTTATACAATAACTTTTGAACTAATAAAGACATAAAAGTGATTCCAAGTTCTAGTGGTATGTTTTCATGGTCAAGGATGTCAAATATAAAGGAAAGAAAAGTGTATGTATCATAGTTTTGGTTGTAACACTGAACTGTTGAATAGATCACTGTGCCAAGGAGGGAATCTCTTTAGGGTCAGTGACCCTATGGCCTTGTTTAGAGAAGTGTTTCATAAATGTTAAAAAATTCATATATTTGCAGTTTAGTTGAATAATAAATTGAATTTTGTCTCTTATT
The DNA here is from genome assembly GCF_902500255.1 of Thalassophryne amazonica. Lineage (NCBI taxonomy): Eukaryota > Metazoa > Chordata > Actinopteri > Batrachoidiformes > Batrachoididae > Thalassophryne > Thalassophryne amazonica. Next base: position 46,482,575 of record NC_047109.1, on the reverse strand, counting down.
TGTTTTTGTCTATAAGCACATGCAATATCAATATCAGTGCTCAGATGACAGTAGCTTCTGGGAAAGGTGCAAGTTGCAATAAACTGTGATGCCAAGCGCTAAGAATACATGCTATCCAGTCACAGCAGATGAAACTTTTTTTTACTACTGAGCAAACATCATTGTTAGACTTTTTTAGGTTCAATGATTCCACAGCGTGTAGATGTTATGGCGTCAGTGACCCCATGGCCTTGGCAGAGGTTTGCACTCTCTGAGTGCTTATAGTTGTACAATGAAACAATAAAAATTATGGATAAAAGCCAAATCGCAACCACCACTGCAATATTCTTGAGAAATATAAATTGCTAAGCTTTGAAAGCTTTGGCAATTTGTGTTTTCTCAAATTGTTATTCAAATGTATTGAGAATCTAGCACCTGGGTCACTCAGTTCATTTATCCAGAAACCAAATGGAAACAAAGTCACCAGAGGTTCCATAAGTCAGAACTGTAAGATAGACATTGTAGGACTTCATTTGGTCAGTCTGCTTTTTCTTTTAAAAGCACAAAACAGTGGAATTCATTGCTGCTTGAGCTTAAGACGATATTTGAGTTTAAGATGTTCACCTCTAGGCTTATGTTTTGGTTTAAAAGTCACCAAAGTTGTACCCATTTGTAAATAGCACTGAGTGAAGGATTGAATGAAGGAGTGAGTGTATTAACATATAGATATTTAGTTTTTAGATTTTGTACAGTGCATAGATTTGTGTTGGTATGTGTAAATGTAAGAAAGTTTTAGATGTCTGAGGGTGGACGAATGACTGAATGAAATAGTGAATGAAGTTGTTAATTTTGTAAGTTGTAGAAAGGCCCAACCAGGGACAGTAGTTGTGAATTAGCATTAGCTTTGTGCATCACATCAGCTTCAAATGTTGTTTGTACTATGTTTAATTGCATTGTCCCTGTCAAATAAATAAATAAATAAATTGGAGTCCATCTGTGGTAAATTCAGTTGATTGGCCATGATTTGGAAAGGCACTCACCTGTCTACATACACTGTAAACCTGAATGTTCAAATTTATTCAAAAGATTAAGTAGTGTAAATTCAAAGTTTTAAGAAACGTTCTACTTACTTAAATATTAATATAGGTGCACCAAGCTGGTGACATCATATTCAAGCAGACTTGGACTGTAATTGCTGCCAAAGGTGCATCAACAAAGTATTGAGCAAGGGGTGTTATGTACAAGTGATTTTTTTAAATAAAAACACAAAAACAAAACCTTTTTTTCATCTTTTCATTATGGGGTGTTGTGAGGAGAATTTTAAGGGGAAAGATTAATTAACTCCATTTTGAAATAAGGCTGTAACATAACAAAATGTGGAAAATGTGAAGCGCTGTGAATACTTTCCGGATGCACTGTGTGTTGGCTCACTGTGGACAACATTACTGTTTTAAATAGTAATAACAATAATTAAATTAAACATTAATGATACGTTCAGTTGTTAACTGAGTGCGGCCCTGTGTGGTGAAGTGAATCATGTCAGTGGTTTGGAAAGTGACACATGCAAATTATCATAACTAATAATGTGCAAAATCCAAGTCCTAAACTTTGAATCAAACCGTAAAACTGAAGTGTGACGGACTAACTAAGCACATGACAGACAGAAAGCCAAAAACAGGACTCAAGGGAACCATTGAGCGGTGAAAGACAAAAACCAGACTTCTGTTTCACAACCACTGAAATGCACCACAACCTCATGGGATAGGCTAACTAAACCCACTGATTAATGCACAATTAGTGATGTGTTGTGTCGTTTAACAGGATGGGTTGATGGAGTCTGCAGCAACGGTGAGGAGTGTGTTAAAGCTCTCGGCGGGCATCCAGCTGGCCCTTTGCTCATCCCTGGGACGTGTTTGGCTTCTTCTGCCAGCTGGCACCGCTACACACCACCCTGTTCATTCATGACAGACATCTCCAAAAACTCAAGAAAAAAACCTGGTGATACTTGAATGCTCCTTTCACAACATGCTTTCAAAAGAAGGGAAAAAGCAGGGAAAAAAGAGAGCTTTTTTATGTGTTCTAAGCCAAGGACACTTTGGGGTAACTCAGAAAAGTTTATTCAACATGCCACCAGAACATTATTTATTGTGTCAGGCAGCTCTCACTTTGCCACAAAGTAGCAGATCGGCTTTTTTTTTTTTTGTAATGACATTAATTCTACTTTGGAGTACAACTATATTTTTGACAAACCAGTGGTAAAGGAAAATCAAAAAACAAACAAACGCGCGCACACACACACACACACACACACACACACACACACACACACACACACACACACACACACACACACACACACACACACACACACACACACACACACACACACACACACACACTCATCTGCAACTGCTTAAACAAACCAATAAATAAATGTAATTATTATTACTTATACATCCCAGCAGGCAGCACAGTGACTTAGTGGTTAGCACTGTTGCCTCACAGCAAGAAGGTCATGGGATTGATTTCCTTCTATGACCTTTCCATGTGGAGTTTGCATGTTCTTCCCGTGTCCATATGGGTTCCCTCCAGGTGCCCCGGCTTTCCCATTGAGTTATACTTATGTGGAGAAGTTCAACAAACAATTCCAAACTATTTTCCAGTGCTGAAAAGTAGTTCATAGTATTTTCATACAGCAGTGAAATGGACCACAGTTCCGGCATGTGGACAAAGCAGGCAGACAGTTCTATCCAGGGTATTGAATCAATCTGTCCAAAAGCAGAAATTCAGGCTTCTCACCAGCAAACTCAACCATTGGCACACTGCTGATGAACAGGGACAGCGTGCCAAATGCAAATCCATCCTCTGTTCTCCCCCAGCGTGTGCCTGTGATAAATCAAAATGCCGAACAACAATTAGCACTCTATTGACACTCTATTCACATCCAACAGTTGATACAGGAAGTGGGCCAAATGAACACAACTTATTGTCTTGCCAAGTGCCTCTGCTGTAATCAGCAGTGGAAATACATCCACTTGTTATATGAGCCCGTGGAAACAGGTCTACAGATCCCACCACTTAGTGCCAATATAAACTGTTGTACAATGCAAATTTACACTGCACACACACTGAAGGGACAAATCATCCCCAAGGGATTTTGTTATGGCGGGAATATGAGCTCTGTGCATATGCCTCACAGGTCGAACATACAGCGTGTCCTCCTTCTTTACATCCAATAGGAGATCATTCGCTCCCAGCAATCAAATATACTTCAATAACAGCTCAGACAAACAACACTCATCCAGTTTAATCTCTCTGAGGACCACGCGGCTCAATCAATTAATTACCTAGTCTCTGTTTTACTGCAGGGCATTGGTAATAATCTTTAAATATTAATTTGGCTTTGTTCAGGGACTGGTTCAAAAGCCCCATTGTGCATTTCTACTTGGCTATTCAGATGCATTCTTGGAAAAGAAGTACAGTTGACCGGAGCAGCCAGAGGATGTTGTTGACTAATTACTCTTGCACAGAGCGGTAGTGTATGCAAGATTATTATGTTTTTAGTTCCTGGGTGTTTGTCCATGAACCAAAATAAATCAAAGAGTTTTGATCAGATGCCGATTGAATTTGGTGGAATGCTCAAGCCCCCGTCACACATAGCAAGAATTTGCCGGAGCCATATTATTATATTCAGATTATGGCAAATATTGCCATAATCTGAAGCAGCCGGGAGGAAAAGAGCCATGGCCAGCAGTGACGGAACACAGACAGACTGCCTCGTCCACACCTGTCAGATTGCATCCAAAATGCATGTAGACGAAACAGACTGCTGTCAGATGGCTATAAAAGATGCTGCAGAATGCCCGGTCTCCAAATGTCTGGATGGCAAACACGGGACCAGAGCGCTGTGTTCCTTCCTTTGCACAGGACCTGTACTGGACATCAAAGAGCAACCAACGTATGGACCAGACTCACGCCATATGTGTCCATCCGTGAGTTCACTCACTCCAATTTAATCACTCCTTCACTCGTCCTGTTTTTCCCGCAGGCTCACTGACCTCACGTGCGTGTGTGTGCGTAAAAGTGCTGACATGAGGAAGTGACCACTCAGTGTGTGTGTGCATGTGTGTTTTCATAATAAGCCGCTACGTGTGCGCACGTGTGTGTGTGCACATGCACATGTGTGCACACACAGTGAACCTTTGCTGTGAGTCAAAGGACACCTTTGCTTAAAAGTTTGCAGTGAGCTTTCCCACTATATTTGTCAGAGGCCTTTTGAACAAACTTTAATTTCTTTTTTCCCCTCCACAACGTAACTCTACATTGTGATTTCTGGTTGGATTATCACATGGGATTTATTTATGTCATCGTTGTTTCCAGCATTCCACCACAGCTGTGTGGTCCTGGCACTGTGCTGCGAAATGTGTCTGGAGGTGAGATTCATATGATGTCATGGTGAAACAGTTCCATGTCATACGTCCGACAGGATCAAATGTGATCAAGCAATAATTTGTTTATTACAGCGGTGAGATCTGTTCAGCTCTGAGCCTCTGATGTGAGGTGTGACAGCGTGCACACCTGCCTGCCAGCCGCCGTGGTGTCACAGATCTGATGGGCACAATATTTCACATTACTTATGTCGCCCATGGGGAGGAATAGTATCTGTACTGTAAGGTCTATTATGGATATAACAGCCTGTCCAGATCTGCAGTGCTGTGCGACACACTGACCCACAGTGGACATGGTGCTTTCGGTTTATTCTCGCTGTGATCACATCACCTGCACATGGATGGCAGGATATATGTATCAATGATCAATGGTTCATTTACGCTCGGGGGGGGGGGGGGGGGGCGTGAGGTGGACATCATAATGTGCAGGTCATTCCGGCAAATCTATCATTTTGCTCTAAAATTCTGGAAAAAGTGGTGTCACGACAGCTCATAGACTATCTTACTGAGAATAATCTCTTTGAGCCACTGCAGTCTGCTTTTAGAAAATATCATTCCACAGAGACGGCTCTCACTAAAGTGGTGAATAATCTTCTGCTTGCATTGGATTTGATCACCACTACGGTTCTGGTGCTGTTAGATCTCAGTGCTGCATTTGATACCATGGATCATCATATTCTACTTGATAGGCTGGAAAATCACTTTGGGATTATTGGGAGTGCCCTTGCATGGTTGATGTCATTCTCACTGTGTTTTGTACAGTAACACTACCTCTAACTTTAGTGACATGAAATTTGGGGTTCCATGGGAGCCTGTCTTAGGCCCCCTGCTTTTCTCCCTTTATATAGCACCCCTTGGGCACATATTTATGCGCTTTGGGGTTACCTTTCACTGCTATGCTGATGATACTCAGTTATACATGCTGATAACTGCTGACTGTAGTCTCATTCACATAAAATCCTTAGAAGATTGCCTTGCATCAATGAGAAGTTGGATGTCGAGAAACTTCCTGCTTTTAAATTCTGATAAGACTGATATGATGGTTCTTGGTCCAGTGAGACATCGGCATCAATTTGAACAGTTAATGCTTAGCATAGGCTCGTGTGTCATACATCACACTGACAAAGTGAGGAACCTTGGTGTAATTTTTGATCCTACATTGTCCTTTGACCTTCACATTAGAAATGTTATGAGGACTGCTTTCTTCCACCTGCAAAATATAGTGAAGATTCGTCCCATCCTGTCTATGGCTGATGCTGAGACCCTGATCCATGCGTTTATCTCTTCTAGATTGGAATACTGGACTATTGACCAACTGTGTCGTCTTCCACAGAAATCCGACACTTTTTGGATGTGCGCCGATTCATGATTCCGATGCCATTCTGCGTGATTCTGGCTATGTGTGACAGGGGTATTAGTACCCCTGTCACACATAGACATAGACAGTGTGGAAGTTGACACAGAAGTGGTTCATTTTCAGAAGGAATTGATCATATGTCAATTCAGAACCACACAGTGAGGTCCACAAGTATTTGGACAGTGACACATTTGGGGGGGGGGGGGGGGGGGATACCTTTGTACACTACCTGAATGGCAATGAAAAGAAACATGTGCTTGTCCAAACATAATTACATTTATTTATACATCAACTGCATCATTTTCAGATACAATAACTACTTCTAAATGTAAATATTAAACACATTTCCACAGAGTTTTCTTTTGACAACTCAGGGGTTTTGGATACATAACAATTTCAAAGTTACTGAGTACGTGAGACCTAATTTACAACAATCACGGATGTTGCACGGTCTGAATGCCCCTTTATCTTTTGGTTAGTGATTACAAACATGGCACATGGATGTTTTTTCCTGCTTATAAAACTTGAGGTCATGGTTATTGATGAGGGTAAGACTTATTGTGCTGAAGAGGATCATGCACCCCTAAATGAACAAATGACTCTTTACACTACCACATTGTGACTGGAGAGGGAGAGAGAGAGAGAGAGTGAAAGCAAAAGCATGTTTCAGTTAAAACAATCCAATATTTTATTGCTGTCATGTAATCATAAAGTTTGAATGACAGCATATGCAGGAGATGGAAACTTGCTTTCTTTTTGCACACATCCCTTTTTTTGATTGTGTGCTAATCACTTATATACTTTTAGGTCCATATATATTCGGACACGGTAATATTTTTATTGCTTTGTTATTTATGATAGTAGTTGAATGCAGCAAAGGGATTCATTTGGACAGGAAGCAGCTTAGTTGTACATTTACTTTTGGTCTCTTAAATATGGGATACTACACACACACACACACACACACACACACACACACACACACACACACACACACACACACACACACACACACACACACACACACACAAAAAGTATCAAAATGTAATTCCAACACTTCATCAGATTTTTTTGTAGTTACTCTAAAATTAAATTGACATCTCAGGATGCTGTAATATGTTTTATTTGTCACATCCATCACAAAGACGTACAGCCTCAGCTAGTGAGCAAAAACAACAAAGCCTCCACCACTGGCCAAGCCTACTACCTTTAGCTGAAGAAACTGAAACATCCACAATCATATTAGTGAACCAGTGCACCACATGGGATGACGCAAAACACAACAGCAAAGATGTTCAGCAGAGTAGAAGGTGTTGCAATATGACTGAATTGATGCACCATAAATTGTCTTTCCAATCATTCTGTGCAACAAGGGTCTGCTCTTTTTTTAAAAAATGAATCTGAATTCTTCACTATGTCTTGCACTGTCTTTTCAGGAATGAGGTCTTTTATATTGCCTTTGAGGCTCCCATGGTCAACAAGTCAGTCTAATGAGCCACAAACATTGGTGCTAGCTTTGCGTGGGGGTGGTAACAATTCCAAAGAGGTGCAAACATTAGTCTTTGTCTGTCTGGGTTGTTGTCTTCCAGGACCTGGTGCATTTCTGAAGCACATGCTTCCAACTTGCCTTGACTTGCTAACAATAGGCTTCATGTTTGCTCCATTATTTTAGAATGTATTTCTCTCAGATGCACTCACCATCTTTTTCATCTCCCCATGTTTTTTAAACCTCCGAGGTCGATGGATGCACCTGCGCTTCCAACTGTTTTTCATCACTTTTCTATTAATAAATCAACAAAGCAATGTCATAGAGACTTCATTTGACCACTTCCTGAAATCCCAGCATGTCACCTTGAGTTTGAATGCCTATTGTAGACTATATTTGCCTCACAGCCAATCCTCGAGACCAGGTAAGTTCACATGCATTCATCTCTCTACCAGCCACTTCAACAGGCTCATTCAAAGAGCACCATTGCTCTGTTCTGTGCACCTTCACACTGCCACTAATCTCTCAAAAATGTTGAAAAATTGGTCTTGTCAGCCTGAAATCACTGCATACTGTTGTTGTTCAGTATGTCTCATGGCCATGTTCTCAGTTTATTTGATAACTTCATATCTCCTCTGGGACCCCATGATGCATTCTATTCGTTTGCTTGCTACACAGACAATACACAGTTTTACTTTCAGACATACCGTTTCAGATAATACTTGTACAACATGAGCAGTCACCACATATGAATGTCAAATGCAACATTTTTCAACCAATCACATAACTTTACTGATCCACGCTGAGGGCAACGGCCCGCCCACCTCGGTGCAAGTTGAGGGCAGGTGAAAGAGGCAGGAAGATCATTGTGTGAGCATCTTGCAAGCTGTGGTAGCAACTCTGTGTTTAGTGAAGGCATCTTTCAATACAAAATGTAAAATTGAAGTCTGTTTTCTGTCAGTCTTTGAGTCTTCTCTCCACATGAAACTACACATGAAACTGGGAAAATCAGGGAAACCCCCCTACATTGTCATAAAAAAAGATGTGGATGTGCTATTTTCTTTTAATGGGCTCAACAAGCTTTTCTAACATCCCTTGTGTGTCATATGAGTACCTAGTTGATTTAACATTACCGCTACTTAACAGAGAAGCTGACTGGCCAGAACACCAGTGATTATCATAAAACCACATATGCAAGATAAACTTCATATTCTATGAGGAAAATTTATATTTCTATTGATTAAATTATTAATGTTCAAATTATTAACAGTCAGCTGTCTGCACCAGGTGTTAACATCCGGCACGTACCCATCAAAATCACTGCGCAGACACTTCAGAGGGATTTCAGGATGACTTACAAGCATCTGATGAGGATTACAGCCTTTGTTTCAGATGACATATTGTTGGTAGATGTGTTTTTGCTGAAACTGCGGTCGTGACTGATTTTGAATGTGGTTTTTTGGCAGGCAGCAGCCGTCTGCTCTTACCACAACTACCTACCACCTCTCAATCTTATAGCGATACACTGTGCATTACCGCACCAGGGTTATTTTCACCCCTGGGTATACCTATATTGGACTGGTCACAAAATTGTATCACTGCCTGTTCTCACTTCCATACAAGGATATTATGTCATCATGATGTCGAAATAACAACAACGCAAGCAGACAAAATCTCATGTGGTGAATTATTTTGACATCACAATGACATAATAACCTCATATGAGATTGAGAAAGGGTAGTGGTCTCATTTTGGATTTGGTCCAATATAGATACACCTCCCCTAACACACATTAACTGGCTGGGCCGAGCCTGTCTGGCTGTGAGAGTTCTCAGGGAATTGTAAGCCAGTCACACATGGCTAGTTTAATCTGCCCCAGTTGTCTGACATCATAAATTGGTGCTATAAAGACATGTGGACTGTTTTTGTTGACCACCAGTCACCCAAAACAACTGGAATCATATCTAAATCCAATCTGCTTTGTGGAAACACCAAGCCTTCAGAGAACATCTATCTTCATTTAGGGTGTGTTTTATAATTAATCCAGTACATTTGTTTATTACATTCCACCACAGAGATACCCAGGTGACTTTAGTTTCTCTCGGGATGAATGCCCAGAAGAGGGAAGGGAAGATTCCTCTCTTTTTTGCTCTGCATCAATGTTTGTAGCCCGGAGCAGAGGAAGCCAAGAAAATCTCAGATTTGGCCCCGTCCACCTTGCCTATAAAATGTCCTGCATCAGCATATTTCCCAGAGTTTTTTTTTTTTTTTGGTTTAAATGTCATATTGACATCTCTGCGTTAGTCATAAAAGAATCATATCAACTGAGTGAGCGTGAATTTCAGCTGTGAAACCAAAGCATGTCAATACATGACACCTTTGCTCAGTTACAGTATTTTTCACATCACAAATGTTCCATCTGGCAATGAAAGGCATCAGAGGGCTGATGCAAACCCTGCATGCTCTGCACACTGGGATATATCCATGTCCAGTAGCACAAGCAAGCTTTTGAGTGTGCACAGTGTTTTGAGTCAAAAAACCTGTGGTGGTCATTTGTATCAGAATTTTCCAACTTTTTATTGAAATGTAATGCAACTTCCAACATTTATTATTCATTTTTAAACAGGAAACATGGTAACCTTTTTGAACAAACACGACTTCCTTTTATGAATTCTTTGTGTCTTCATCATGACACTACCAATCAATATACCAATCAATCACAAATTTTGTTTTGAGAGTGATATAAACTTCATATGATCTCTTCTAGCCCTATTGGTTGCGGAGATACAGCATAAAATGTTTTTCAGACAATGTTTCTGTTGACCTTGACTTTGTCTGATCCTCTCTGAAAGGTCATCGTGTCAACATTTCTGCCTAAGAACAGAATAGAGCCTTTATTGTCATTGTACATATATACATACATCAGAATTTGTCCTCTGCATTTAACCCATCCTAAGTACAGTTAGACACAATCCGACCACTAGGAGCAGTGGACAGCCACAGTCTGGTGCCTGGGGACCAACTCCAGATGTAGAGACGATGCCTTGGTCCAGAGCAGAGAAAGGAGCAGACCCTAAATAAGCATGTTTTTGATTGTGGGAGGAAACCAGAGTACCCAGAGGAAACCCACACAGACACGGGGAGAACATGCAAACTCCACACAGTAAGGGCGAGAAGTTATGACTTTCTTGCTGTGAGGCACCAGTGCAAACCACTAAATCATCATGCCACCGGAATATTCCCAGCAAGTTTGGTGAAACTCTGTCCAGCCTTTTAATTTTTTTTTTAATCTTGTTTACAGACAGATGCACACACACACAGAGGACTGATTACAATACCCTGCATTGCTGCTTCAGCAGTGCAAAGGACAACAAGCTGTGATGGTACAGTGGATTAGTGGTTACCACTAATGCCTCATAGTAAAAAGGTTGTGGGATCACTTCCTAGCCTTTTTGTGTGGAATTTGCCTCTTCTCCCTGTGTCTGTGTGGGTTTAATTCAGTTTCCTCCCACAATCAAAAAGCATGTTTATTTAGGGTCTGCTCCAAGGCACCATCTCTACAGCTGGAGTTGCTCCCCGGGCACTGGGCTCTGCTTGCCCACTGCCCCTAATGGTTCAATTGTGTCTAATTGTAATTAGGATGAGTAAAATGCAGGACAAATTTTGTTGCATGTGCAATGACAATAAAGACCCTTCTTCTTCTTCTTCTGATCAAAGATTGCTTTCAGTTTCATTACAGAAGAAGAGATTAATGGAAGTATGCTCATTCTTTACACATCATTGATAATGCAGACGCGAATCATTTACTGTATCATGTTGGTGATTCTTTTTTTTTTACTTTCGTTATTCTTTGAACCACATTCAAGCTGAAATCTTTTGTTTTCTGTGATGTGATTGTGCACTGCTCCTCTCAAGTTGGTGACGTGCCAAGTTGGTGGGCAATATAAACAGAAAACAGCTTTAAAATGTAGCGCTGCGAGGTCCTTACAGAAAGAAGTTAAACCCCTGCAATGGAGACTAAGAAAATCTAGAGGGTGAGGGGTGAAGAGGAAGACTGAGAGAAGGTGGTAAAATCATACTGAGAGAAGAAGCAGAGGGTAAAGAATAAAAGAGATGAAGAAGCAGGAGGAGAGGGAATGAGGGTGGAAAAAAATGAGGGAACAGAAGAGGCTTGATATGATTTCAATGGAATGTTTGTTGACAGTGTACCGTGGCCCCAGGGGCCTTGGGATAAATGATTGAACACTGCGCCTGTCAAAGCCAGAGATTTTCTGTAGGCTTGTGTTTCTTTCTGGGTTTTTTTTTTGGTGCTGGAGGGAAGGTCGCAGCCGACTAACTGACACAGAATTAAGCATGAAGTGCAACACAGTAAGCACAGCCATCATCTGCCATGGCTGTTCTCAACATGCAGGGAAGGTGGTGGGGGATGAAAGAGGCCATATGAGGTCAAATAATTTTTTAAAATGTACATTTTGTAGTTAAATGTGGTTATGGTTTCATGTTAAACATCCTATGAGTGTGTGTAGAAACAAGCCTGTTATTCAGAGTCATGCCAGCTGTATTCAACGCAATGATATGAATACACGTAACATCAGGATCTCAGAGGAATGGCCACCATATTGCAGAGTGTATGGCTTCACTGCAGTATGGCTTAATGTGCATTGCTGAGTTCAGACTGATTCACTGCATTCCAAATATGTTCAACAATCCTGCAAAGCAGCACCATCCTCGCCATGGTATTCCTCCAGTAGTGAGGAAGATTGTCTCTTGATTGGTTCCAGGACAGGATACCTACATCCAGGGTACATCTAGAGATGCCTGTGCATGGGTTTGTTAAAAGTTGGAATATCGTTGCATACCTGCAAACAGGTGGCCTGTGAAAGATCCTTAGCCTGGTACAATGGCGGTGAAATCCCAGACAATCAGGTTCTAAGGACCTGGTGCAGCCTTCATACGGCTTCACAGTCGTTGGGTGACAAAACACCACCTCCTCTGCCTGATCCACTGTTGAGCACTTCTTGTTTCACCAGAGCCCCATTAGTTGTCTCGTGTTTAGGGGTCCTGTTGCACCTTCATGGCTACCATATTGGCAACAGGGAACAAAAGGTCCCGACCATATTGGTCCCCTACTTGATTTGTTACATAGGTGTTATGAAGCACATGAGAGGTCGGATTTTGACACCTGTCTGGTGCCATATTCCCAGTATTACATCATTATACGTATTGTGTTACTACAGACAGACTGGCACGTGCAAACGGTGCACAGGCGTGCACACAAACTTGCACTTCACAACACAGATGCAATGACACATCCACCCCTATGCCAATAGGTCCACCAGATTTCCCTTACAAATTTGTGTTCAGCTGAGATGTTTCTCTTGTTGAAACTATGAGCAGGAACAGCAAAAAAAAAAAAAAAAAAAAAAAAAAAAGTAAAATGGTCTAGTATCATGTATATACTAGTTCTACTAGTTCACATTGTGTCCAAACTCTGATCGAGTCCCAAAGATGACAGACAGCAGAATAAGCATATAAGAAATGCTTTCTGATTAATGTACACATCATAGTAAATATTGAAGCAATTCTGACACCTCTTGCAGTTAAGATACTACACTCAACAAAAATATAAACACAACACTTTTGGTTTTGCTCCCATTTTGTATGAGATGAACTCAAAGATCTAAAACTTTTTCCACATACACAATATCACCATTTCCCTCAAATATTGTTCACAAACCAGTCTAAATCTGTGATAGTGAGCACTTCTCCTTTGCTGAGATAATCCATCCCACCTCACAGGTGTGCCATATCAAGATGCTGATTAGACACCATGATTAGTGCACAGGTGTGCCTTAGACTGCCCACAATAAAAGGCCACACTGAAAGGTGCAGTTTTGTTTTATTGGGGGGGATACCAGTCAGTATCTGGTGTGACCACCATTTGCCTCATGCAGTGCAACACATCTCCTTCGCATAGAGTTGATCAGGTTGTCAATTGTGGCCTGTGGAATGTTGGTCCACTCCTCTTCAATGGCTGTGTGAAGTTGCTGGATATTGGCAGGAACTGGTACACGCTGTCGTATACGCCGGTCCAGAGCTTCCCAAACATGCTTAATGGGTGACATGTCCGGTGAATATGCCGGCCATGCAAGAACTGGGACATTTTCAGCTTCCAAGAATTGTGTACAGATCCTTGCAACATGGTGCCGTGCATTATCCTGCTGCAACATGAGGTGATGTTCTTGGATGTATGGCACAACAATGGGCCTCAGGATCTTGTCACGGTATCTCTGTGCATTCAAAATGCCATCAATAAAATGCACCTGTGTTCTTCGTCCATAACAGACGCCTGCCCATACCATAACCCCACCGCCACCATGGGCCACTCGATCCACAACATTGACATCAGAAAACCGCTCACCCACACGACGCCACACACGCTGTCTGCCATCTGCCCTGAACAGTGTGAACCGGGATTCATCTGTGAAGAGAACACCTCTCCAACGTGCCAAACGCCAGCAAATGTGAGCATTTGCCCACTCAAATTGGTTAGGACGACGAACTGGAGTCAGGTCAAGACCCCGATGAGGACAACGAGCATGCAGATGAGCTTCCCTGAGACGTTTCTGACAGTTTGTGCAGAAATTCTTTGGTTATGCAAACTGATTGTTTCAGCAGCTGTCTGAGTGGCTGGCCTCAGATGATCTTGGAGGTGAACATGCTGGATATGGAGGTCCTGGGCTGGTGTGGTTACACGTGGTCTGCGGTTGTGAGACTGGTTGGATGTACTGCCAAATTCTCTGAAACACCTTTGGAGATGGCTTATGGTAGAGAAATGAACATTCAATACATGAGCAACAGCTCTGGTTGACATTCCTGCTGTCAGCATGCCAATTGCACGCTCCCTCAAATCTTGCGACATCTGTGGCATTGTGCTGTGTGATAAAACTGCACCTTTCAGAGTGGCCTTTTATTGTGGACAGTCTAAGGCACACCTGTGCACTAATCATGGTGTCTAATCAGCATCTTGATATGGCACACCTGTGAGGTGGGATGGATTATCTCAGCAAAGGAGAAGTGCTCACTATCACAGATTTAGACTGGTTTGTGAACAATATTTGAGGGAAATGGTGATATTGTGTATGTGGAAAAAGTTTTAGATCTTTGAGTTCATCTCATACAAAATGGGAGCAAAACCAAAAGTGTTGCGTTTATATTTTTGTTGAATGTATGAAAGACAAGGTGTTGGCTCAAATGCACATTTCTCTGTGTGAAAAGAAAGTCCATTCTGTGCTCAGTAAATGTGTTTTCTTGTTTGTTGTTATCCACATGAACTTTGAATAACAATGTCCCTCACCCAAAATGTCATACCCAGGCAGATGCTTATCATGTGTCTACAAATTAATCAAACACGGGAACTAATTCTGATTTGTTCACACACAATAGCATTTCATGTGCGAAATGGAACATGGGGTCATTACATATTAGTTTTTTTGCACCAACCATGTGCTGTGCCGCATCTGCGCCATTGCCACATGGTGCAGATACAAGTGCACACCATAATGTGTGTGTGCTGTTATTCTGCCTTTCATTGACATGTTTATGATATAGCAACATTGCTTTCTATCATTGTGTAGTGTATGGCCAGTTTCAGCCATTTGCAGGACTTCGTGTTGCTTCATGCTGGAGTTAGCCTTCCTCCGGGTGCTCCAGTTTCCTCCCACATCCAAAGACATGCGGGTTATGGATTGGAAGTTTTAAATTGTCCATAGGTGTGCGAGTGGGTGTAAATGTGTTTGTTTGTCTGTTTGTGGCCCTGCGACAGACTGGCATCCTGTCCTGGGTGTACCCCACCTCACACTCTATGTCTGCTGGGATAGGCTCCAGCCCCCCGCAACCCTTGATTGGACTAAGCGGTTGAAGATGAGTGAGTGAGTGATAGAAATGTTGTGGATCCACTCATTCATTGCCTTGTCTGCCTGGGTGGTTGCCCTTCCACATCAAAAGCAGTTCCATTGCATTGTGGACATGGCGATACATGACACCAGCACTCTCAGACTTGACTTGACTTATTCACTGATTCACTGACTGACTCCATTATGCTGACACTTGTCCATAGAATCTGAAAGAATAATGAAGATCAAAAGGGATCACACTGCAGCTCATCAAAAAGCAGAACCATGTTCTCAGATTGCTTCATTACAGAGATCTGAAGCAAAGGAACTGAAGTTCTATATAGGCCCTAAGCCTCATTGGTGCTTTGCTTATCTCCAGTGCATGAGAGCATATAGCTCCCCCTGTATGGGACACCAGTCTGACACAGGTTACTTCCCCAGCCAAGGTTGGTACCCTTTTATAGCAAGGCAGACTGGGAAAATGCATATTAGCAGAATAGTCCAACTCCCACTGCGTTACCTGCTCTTGTAATCCTAACAGGCAAATAATCCATACAATTGGTATCCATCCATCCATTACTTGGGTGGTTTGGATGGTACAGTAGTTTTAGCTCATTTTGGGTGCATGTCAGTTTGGCACCACTCCCTGAAGTATGAATTAAATCAATGCAACAGCGAACTTGTAATAATCTAGTATGAATGAAATTTAAAAAAAAAATCGATACAGAATCAAAGCATGTTACAAAGTAAAGCAAAGGAGAGTAAGACAGGATAGGTAATAGTGACAGGTAGAGTAAGAAAGAGTTTGAAACTTGTTTAATTCTGTTGCTTAATGCTGACAAATGATACCTTAAGTGTAGTTTTTCTGGCCAACTGATTCTCTTTTCTTTTTCTCTCTGTTCAAGATTTCTTGAACACTCATGCCACCACCTCCTCTTTTCTTTTCCTTGTTTCTTCAAAAAGCTTTTAAATTCACTACTGTCCATTGTCGAAAATCATCCAAACTCATCCCCATATCATCCAGTTCCATGGATTTTGTCTGTTTTGCCCAAAATTGTGTCTGAATCAACTTTTCATTCGAATTTTGCATTGACCTTTTCTGTGTCGCTGGGAAAACATTGCGGGCTTATTGCTTCCGGGTTAAATTTATCACAAATGACCTTTGGGCATACCCATGATTTATTGTGCACACTGTGATAGTGACTTTGTCTATTAGAAAGCAATCCTGCCCATGGTCAGTCCAAATTAATATTAGCTGATTCAGTCCCAACTCATGGCTTAAGAAAAGGTGTCTCATTACCAAAGTGTCATGCAAGAAACAGCTCATGTTGGTTGTAACAAATATTTATTTATAAAAATGTGATCGGCTCACACTGGGGCACCATTATATATGTAATGTTTTTATTTAAATCTTTATGCCTCCACATGGAGATGCATTAGACATATAGCGAATGCAATGAATAAGTAGTTAAACTCCCAAATTGAACTAGATTGGACTCTGCCCCAAGTAATGAGTCACCAAAATAATTCATTTAGGGTTTAATACTTATTATTTAATTATTACTCTGGGCACCACCTATTTTTAGCATAGGTACTTTCATTTAAACATTCATTAATTTATCAGTCTCAAATGAATTAATCAGTCTCAATTTAACTGAATCAGTCTCTGATCTGAAGTCTGAAATCACACGATACGGTTGACCAAGAGTTTGCTTCTGAACACAAAATGAACCACGGCAGAACTATTTACAATTTATTTACAATTTATACAAGAAATGAACATTTTACTGGCATTTTATGGACAGTGATTAAATAAGTTCATTTATGGGCACAATTCTTTCTAACTCATGAGATGTTGAGAAAGAGCTTAAAGGCTTCAAGTAAATAAATCTGATTGGAATTTAGTGATGAATTTTGAAGCCAATTATTAAGAAAAATATTAAACAAACATGAATATGTTTACAAAGGAGCGAAAGGAGCCACCTGTATCCATTGACAACAAACCTTTTTCCTGGAACCTTCAACTGGGTCACTTAGCTGCTGTTGAAGAGTTGTTTCGTACGGTCCGATCCGTCTGTCGTGGATATTCATGCTCTGGGCAGCGTGAGCTCACTTGGGTCAAGGGGTTAACTCAGAGGTCTCCCCGTCACGATCCCAAGGCTTGTGTTGGCTGGCTTTACCGACAGGTTAGCTGCTGGTTTGAAACCAGCTCTGTCGTCAACTTGCAGGAACCCAAAGGTAGAAGGTGTTTGTTGAGAATGGTTTCTGGTAGCTTTTAACCAGATTGGTTGGAACCAGATTAAAAATCTTTGTGAATTTAAGAAAAAGTTAAAACTTTAAAAGCGTTGAAAAACAAAATAGCCACAGAAAAGGAGAATCACTTTTCTGTAAATTCGCTCTTAATTTGAAAGCTCAGCTCGGAAGTTCTCTTAAAAAATCAAAAGACTTGACGTACTTTAAAGTGTCAGGTTAAACTTTAAGTTTGTTGTGCACAAACAGTTGGAGCAACAGGTGTACGAGGCTTTGGAGACCGCTACGATTTTACACGTATTGCATATGATTCCTGCTTCATGAGCACTTCATGGGCAATTTGACCACAGTCGTACTATGTGTGAAGAGGCCCTTACAGAAGGATTGCTGAACTTCTGAATGTTCCAGTGAGCACTATTGAGCCATAATTCGGAAGTGGAAATAAAATCTTTCCATCATAAACCAGCTATGACCAGGTGGTTCTCACAAGATTTCTGACAGTGAAAGTAATTATTAGAATAGTGTCCAAGACCCAAGGGCCACTTGTGGAAAGCTTCAGAAAGACTTGGAATTAGTAGGTACAGTTGTTTTCAAAAAATCTGTAAATAATGGATTCAATCACCATGGCGTGTATGCAAGCTCACCACCCAAGACTTCATTGCTGAAGAAAAAGCATGTTGAAATTTGTTTAAACTTTACAGCACAACATTTAGACAAGCTTGTGAAATACTGGGAAAATATAGTCTGGTCAGATGAGACCAAATTTGAACTCTTTGGATGCCATAATACACCCCATATTTGGAGGTCAAATGGCACTGCATATCACCCCAGAAACACCATACAACAGTGAAGTTTTGGAGAGTTTGGGGAACATCATGGAAAAATTCTTGATTAAAAAAAAATAAAAAAAAAATCTGCTGCCATCTACCTGGATGATGAAGATGAAACAATGGTGAACATTTCAGCAAGACCATGATCCCAAACACACAGCCAAGGAAACTCTCAACTGGGTTCAGAGAATGTGGATAAAGTTGCTGGACTAGCCCAGGCACCTGACTTAAATCCAGTAGAAAATCTATGTAAAAAACTAAAGATCAGAGCTCATTAAAAATACACTCAACAAAAATATAAACGCAACACTTTTGGTTTTGCTCCCATTTTGTATGAGATGAACTCAAAGATCTAAAACTTTTTTTACATACACAATATCACCATTTCCCTCAAATATTGTTCACAAACCAGTCTAAATCTGTAATAGTGAGCACTTCTCCTTTGCTGAGATAATCCATCCCACCTCACAGGTGTGCCATATCATGATGCTGATTAGACACGATTAGTGCACAGGTGTGCCTTAGACTGCCCACAATAAAAGGCCACTCTGAAAGGTGCAGTTTTATCACACAGCACAATGCCACAGATGTTGCAAGATTTGAGGGAGCGTGCAATTGGCATGCTGACAGCAGGAATGTCAATCAGAGCTGTTGCTCGTGTATAGAATGTTCATTTCTCTACCATAAGCCGTCTCCAAAGGCGTTTCAGAGAATTTGGCAGTACATCCAACCAGCCTCACAACCGCAGAGCACGTGTAACCACACCAGCCCAGGACCTCCACATCCAGCATGTTCACCTCCAAGATCGTCTGAGACCAGCCACTCGGACAGCTACTGAAACAATCGGTTTGCATAACCAAAGAATTTCTGCACAAACTGTCAGAAACCGTCTCAGGGAAGCTCATCTGCATGCTCGTCATCCTCATCGGGGTCTCGACCTGACTCCAGTTTGTCATTGTAACTGACTTGAGTGGGCAAATGCTCACATTCGCTGGTGTTTGGCACGTTGGAGAGGTGTTCTCTTCAGGGATGAATCCCGGTTCACACTGTTCAGGGCAGATGGCAGACAGCGTGTGTGGCGTCGTGTGGGTGAGCGGTTTTCTGATGTCAATGTTGTGGATCGAGTGGCCCATGGTGGCGGTGGGGTTATGGTATGGGCAAGCGTCTGTTATGGACGAAGAACACAGGTGCATTTTATTGATGGCATTTTGAATGCACAGAGATACTGTGACGAGATCCTGAGGCCCATTGTTGTGCCATACATCCAAGAACATCACCTCATGTTGCAGCAGGATAATGCACGGCCCCATGTTTCAAAGATCTGTACACAATTCTTGGAAGCTGAAAATGTCCCAGTTCTTGCATGGCCGGCATACTCACCGGACATGTCACCCATTGAGCATGTTTGGCATGCTCTGGACCGGCGTATACGACAGCGTGTACCAGTTCCTGCCAATATCCAGAAACTTTGCACAGCCATTGAAGAGGAGTGGACCAACATTCCACAGGCCACAATTGACAACCTGATCAACTCTATGTGAAGGAGATGTGTTGCACTGCATGAGGCAAATGGTGGTCACACCAGATACTGACTGGTATCCCCCCCAATAAAACAAAACTGAACAATATTTGAGGGAAATGGTGATATTGTGTATGTGGAAAAAGTTTT
This sequence comes from Thalassophryne amazonica, assembly GCF_902500255.1. NCBI lineage: Eukaryota > Metazoa > Chordata > Actinopteri > Batrachoidiformes > Batrachoididae > Thalassophryne > Thalassophryne amazonica. Next base: position 46,462,661 of record NC_047109.1, on the reverse strand, counting down.
AGATCTTTGAGTTCATCTCATACAAAATGGGAGCAAAACCAAAAGTGTTGCGTTATATTTTTGTTGAGTGTAGTAACTGTCAAGATTTGAAGACTGTTTGCGTGGAAGAATGGGCCAAAATCACACCTGAGCAGCTAGTTTCTCCATATAGGAGGCATCTTGAAGCTGTCATTACCAACAAAGGCTTTTTGTACAAAACACTCAATAAATTCCAGTAACATGTTCAGTACTTTTTCCCTGTGTCATTCCATTTTATTACACATAACTTAATTTCTGCAGTTATTTGATTTCTTTTCTTTGCATGTATGGGTTACTTGGGTTATTACCAACATCTTTTGAAGATTTCATGTCAATAGCACCTTTAGAAATTTATTTAGTGAGAAAAATGGTGACATGTTCAATTCGTGTCTGGGTCCAAGTGGCAGGAGCCATAATGATACTACACAGAGCTGTTTGGTGATGCAGATAACTTGCAGGAGAATGAAGTCCAAGTCTTTTTGGTCTTGGTGGTTCCTGTCTTACTGTATGGTGGTGACACTGGGACATTAACCAGTGACCAAACTTGATGTCAGGATGTCTTTGGTACTGGGTCACTTTGGTGGATCCACGAGTTCCACTTCCAACAACAGTGCTGGGGAGGAATGAGCAAGCTTTGCGCTTTTGTTGGCTACCCACATTAAATATGATCCTCTTCTTCTTCTTCTTCTTCTTCTTCTTCTCTTGTATTGTAAGGGAACACCAGCTATCACATTTTGGCCATGTGATGTGTTTCTCTGGGTATGATGCAGCATGCAGTTGCCCCCAGCCACTGGAGAAGGCCAAGGGGATGCCCAATTTTTACCTGATTGTGGCAGATAAATGGTGACTTTCAAGACGTGGGTATGGATCCTGAGGTGGTTGCCATTCAGTACCTATGAGCGGTCCATAACCAACCATATTATTTGAATTTTTGAATGTGATCATTGTTAAACAAACAGAAAATAAAGGTTTACTTATTTGAATTAGCACATTTCTGCATGGAACAAATCTTATTCTTTCACAGACCACACTTGCGCCTAATTCATCATCAATCCAACATCCACAAAGAATCCAGCATGTAGCAACCAAATCTCTCAGATATGGTGTGTCAAAGTTCATTAGATTTCATCACTTCATAGGTTCCAAAATACAGTATATTACATTTAAATTAAATGTGTTACAAGACGTGTTACAAGACGACAGCAGTTAGTTTTGAGTTCTATCTATCTATCTATCTATCTATCTATCTATCTATCTATCTATCTATCTATCTATCTATCTATCTATCTATCTATCTATCTATCTATCTATCTATCTATCTATCTATCTATCTATCTATCTATCTATCTATCTATCTATCTATCTATCTATCTATCTATCTGTGTATTCACTTGTTTTTCCAGCGGCATGCCTTTGAACAAGAATACAGACATCCAAATGGTAAATAGAATTTGTATAGATAACACTTTTCCATCTGAGGTAGACACTCAAAACACTTTACAATACACAAAGACATATGCACTCACAATCATACAGTAAGATATGAAACACCAGGACCAAAAAGCCAAACACCTCTGTTCCATAAAGACTCCATACACTCTTCCCAAACACAGAGCACCCAGTGATATCAGTGTCACTGCCAAGATAAATTAAAGTCTCTCCAAGTTCAACACTTTCACCATGTACATATACACTTCTGATGGCCAGTCCAGGAAGCTGTTGAAGGTTTGGATTTTAGGTGTGATCCTTACTCAGCAACATAAGTACTGCAGTCTGAGTGTCCACTGATTCTACAAAGATCAGAGCATCACATGCAAAGTGAAGTTCAGTCTGCATACACTGAACAATATAGGAGCAAAACTGTAGTGCTGACAAATGCCAGAATGGCCCGACTCCGACATCATACTCAGCCACCTCCAAGATGAACTGGTGTAAAGGGTCAGGACTAACAGCAGTGGGGCTATGGAAAAGCCATTTCAGAGCCTGAAAGGCAGCCTCAGCTTCCTCAGACCACAGGAACCTAGAATGGTAAGAGATGAAAGCATGTAAAGAGGTGCCAGTGGAACTATACTTATGAATGAATCATCTGTAGAAGTTGGCAAACCCTAAAGCCCCCGTCACACATAGCAAGAATGCATGGGAACCATGCCTGACACGGCAAATATTGCCATAATCCAATGCAGTTGGGAGGAAAAGAGGCATGGTCAGCCGTATCAGAATGCATCCGGTCCGGAATACCTCGTCCACACCTGCACGATGGCATCCAAAGCGCATGTAGACAACAGGTAGATGACACAGACTGCTGTCAGATGGCCATAAAAAGTGATGCAAACTGCCTGATGTCCAAATATCTCGATGGCAAACACCGGAGCACTGCGTTCCTTATGCGCACATGCATGTGAGTGCGCAGCGTGCATGTGTGTGTGGCCCACGTGTGCATACGCGTGAGGCTGCAATTATCACTCAGCTGTGTGTCTGGTCTGTGTGTGTATGTATGTGTGTGTGTGTGTGTGTGTGTGTGTATATGCATAACGCTGCATGAGCCGCGGGGCGCGTGCGCTTCGTGTCACTGGACAGCTTCGCTGAGAGTTTACTGGCAGTGTGCCATGCTGTCCCGTGCGTCAGTGAACTTTCCAGACTTTCCAGTGAACTTTAATTTTTTCTTTGTTGCTCACTTCAGGAGCACAACACAACTCAGGATACCATGATGGTTGGATTATCACATGGGATTCATTTTTTATTTTGGGTGAGAGGATTTTAACCTCAGGCTGCGGTGTCAGCTCCACAGCCACGCTGTGCAACTCCTGGACCACTGTTGGAGGTGAGATTCATGTTTATTAATTCTGTCACAGCCTGGCACAACAGTTCCATGTCATATTTCCTACAGAGTTTAAAGGTGATCATTTTTTTAACAGCGTGAGATCCATTCAGCTCCAAGCCTGCGTGCAATGACGCATTACTGTGCACCACAGAGAGGCTGCCATGTTATATACACTTATGATGGAGACAATATTCACATTATTTACATTGCTCATGGGGAGGAATATTATCTGTACTGTAAGGTTTGTTATGGATATAACAGCCTGTCCAGATCTGCAGCGCCATGCGCTGTGCGACACATTAGCCCGCAGTGGATATGGTGCTTTTGGTTTGTTTGCACTGTGTTCACATCCCCTGTACATGGATGGCTGTGTGCGACATACATATCAACGGTTCCTTTGCGCTCTGGGGGGTGGGGCCAGTGGAGGTAGACATTGTAAGTGAATAAGTGGCAGGTCATGCCGGTAGGCTTTGCCATGTCCGATCCATCTGGAGGTTCCCTCATACACGCTCAAATCGCTTCGGATCCTGTTTAAGGCACCTTCAGAATATTTAAATTGTGGTCAGATGGTGCTCAGACCGCTGTTGGATAGGTGTCCCATCTCGACATCGCTGGAGGGTTTTGAACATGTGCATCACACTCAGGCCACTGGACAATTTTGACAAACTATGTGGACTCTCGCAGATGGCTGGCAGAGTGTTTTGGAACTGAAACCCGACACTTTTTGGATGTGCGCCGATTCGTCATTCTGACGCCATTCTGACGCCATTCTGGCTATGTGTGATGGGGGTATAAGAATCATCGTGGCTGTTTAAGTTTTTTGGGACTCGGTCAGTAATTCAGCACTAACTTTTGCATGGTCCATTTTAATGTTACAGGGGAAGATTAAAAAAAAAACTCAAAAAAGAGACCAAAGATTTTTCAGCTTTGACAAGTCAGTTGCCCAAAACATGCTAACATGAATATATGATCTTCCTTGGAACTATAAAAGATTGGAATATCATCTAAATACACAAAACAGAAACATTCAACAAATCTGAAAACATTTAAGACAAACTGGAAGACAGTGGGCCCATTAGTTAATGAAAAGGGCATGACAAGATACTCACAGAATCCACTCAGTGTGTTAATGATGGTCCTCACCATATGGTAGTTGTTAATCAGGTCCAATTTGGTGAAGATAGTGGTGTTATGGAAGAGCTCAAAGGTAAGATATTCAGAGGGAGAGAAGGTACCTGTTTTCAATGGTGATGTCATTTAGTCCTCGGTAGTCTATGCAATGGTGCCGAGACTAGTTGTTCTTCACTACAAAAAAACAAGCCAGCTCCTGCAGAAGATGATGAGGGCTAGATGATGCCTGTGGCAAATCCATCCAGGATGTAGTTATTGACTGCTTACATCTTAGGCTACAACAGTGAATAGAGCTGGCTCTTTGGAGGTGATGTGCTGGGTTGAAGGTCAGTGACACAGTCATAATCTCTATGCGAAGATAATGACATGGCGTGGCTCTTGCTAAAGACTTCCTTTAAGTCGGCATACTCTGGTGTGACCCTGGATGGAGCTGAAGGCAGTACTGCTGGCTGATGGAATCTGGAAGACTCTAAGGCCTACAAAACAGACAAGTTGAGGCCAACCTGGTCTTACGCCAAGTCGTGCTTCAACAGCATGAAATATACAATAATCTATTGGTTAATGATATTGTGACGAAAAGCGCCTCATTTTCGTCATGGCAGCATGAATTCATTCTCATTCATTCCGTGATGGTTGCACGAAATTAAAAGTGAAGCGGGCGTGTCGGGGTGGTTATGTTTAGGGTGGGGGGAAGGAGTGAGATTAGTTTATGGTTAAGGTTAAGGTTGGGAGTGGGAGTAGGGTTAGGAATAGTGAGTTAATAAAAGCTCTGTCATGAAAATGTCACGCATTTCGTCACAGGAGCACGAAAAAAAAAATGTGAGACTGGGCTGTTGAGGCACACCAAAGTCCCCATTCCATGATGCACCCATTCCAAGTGTGGAGTGAGTCCTTTTTAACCAAGGGAAAGCTTAAGACAACAGGATTTTTGGGAGAGTCAAGGAAAGAAGAGGATGGTGAGAATACTAGTCTTTATTTGTCAAGCAGAGGTTCAGGCACACTGAGAAGGCAGTCCGCGAGGCAACAGAAAAAAAAATAAAACAGGCACATAGGTAATCCAGGTAGACAGGCTGAGCATCAGAATACAGGAAATCCTCTAAACAACATAATCCAAAGTGCAGGCAAAATGTGAGAAAAACACGTGCATCAAAAGGTTGGCAACAGCAAAACAAACATGAGGGAAACAACGTGAGAAGACTTGTATGGTAGCATGATGTTCTGGCATGAGTGATAGGAGAGGGATAAATAGTGTTTGATAAAAGCAGTGAGGAAAGAGGCATGTGAACAGGAGTTGCATGTGAACAGGAAAAGAAGTGCAGGAAGAAAGGTGCAGAAATGAATTCTGAGCTCCCAAGCTCTTAGATTGCTTTCTGTATTTTTTTTCCTGCTGTCTGTCTGAGTTTTCTAGCTCAGCGTTTTGTTGCCATTTTTTCTAGCTTAATCTTGTTCCTACAGCTTCAGCTCATTTCAGCATTCTGGACTCAGCTAAGACAAACTGTTACTAATTGACTGTAATTTTTCTACCTTTTGGAATTGACTCGGTTCAGTACTCACTCACCTGTGTATCTTCTTCGGACCACGTCGACAGCTTGCAGGCAGCCACCTGGCTCCGGATCCACATCACCCGGGTTGACTCCATCAGGACTGTGGTTCCCTGGTTCCATTGCTGAGCGGGCCGGTCTCCACTCTGCTAGGCTGCTTTCTGGACATTATATTCCTTGTACATAATCCTCCCGTGTAAATAAATCAGTGTTCTGATTTATTCTGCTTCATCTCTGCTCCCAGCTTTTGGGTTCGCCGTTCTCTCCAGCCCGAACCATAACATTGAATTTCCTGAGTGGCCCCTCAATGCAACATGACTGCGAGCCAAATGTCACGACTGCTCCCCCAACACAACACGACTGAGAAGCAACTGTCCCGAGTGGCCCCCCAATGCAACACAACTGCGAGCCGAATGTCTCGAGTGCTCCCCCAACACAATACAACTGCAAGCTGAATGTCCTGAGTGGCTCCCCAATGCAACACGCCACCCGCCTAGGCGTAGACTGTGGTGAGACCAAACTGACCACAACAGTATTGTCTGCAATGAGCATCGCTTGATCAACCACCATGTGAGACAGAGAGCGGTAGAGAGAGAGAGAGGGTCACCCCTTTGAGTCTGGCCTGCTTGAGGTTTCTTCCTCAGAGGTAGTTTTTCTTTATCACTGTTGCCTGTGTGCTTGCTCTGGGGGTTGGTAAGGTTAGACCTTGCTTGTGTAAAGCACATGGAGGCAACTTTGTTGTGATTTGGCACTATATAAATGAAATGAAAAAAAGAGACAGACACAGAGAGAGAGACAGAGACAGAGAGAGAGAGAGAATAAGAGCTGCTGCACTCCGAATGCATGCAAATTAGTCCAGGCAGATCTGGCCCATGTTCTGGGTATTCGCATGGCATTCATACACAGCTGGCCGATTATTTGTCCTCCCGACTGCATCTTGACTTTTGGCTTTTTTGCCTGTTCAGCTTCATTCATGCTCATTTATGTTAAGTGTGACAGGGCTGTTAAGAACCGTAAGAAGTAGATGGGTATCACCCTTTTCCTAATAATCAGTGAAGTTATGGGAATAAAAAATAATGTATAGATAAGCAGTTAAGGAAAGACAATGCAGGCTTCAGATCAGGAAGGACCACAACAGAATAAAAATTTATTCTGAAAACCATAACAGAACAAGCTACCAAATGGGAATCAACATTATTTTATAGACTTCAGAAAAGCCTTTGATTCCATACATCAGGACAGCCTCTGCTTACCATAAAAACCTATAAAAATCATAAAGTGAAACATCTGATTGGTTTCAAGTAACAACTGGAATAAAACAAGGCTGTAATATGCCCAGCTTTCTATTTCTGATAGTGATGGCCTGGATAATGAAAAGGACGGTTTCAGAATGGAGAAAATAGAATTAGATGGAAGTTCATGGACAAGCTTTATGATCTTGATTTCACGGATGGTGTTACGCTGATGTCACCAATACGACAACTACAGAATAAAATAAAATAAAAAAAAATAGCTGAAGAAGCATAAAGAACTGGGCTACAGAAATTCTGGGAAAACAAAAGTCATGAAAAGAAAAGCCAAAACAGAAAGTATGGATTAATGGGGTAAAGACAGAAGAAGTGAATTCATTTGTATATCTTGGGGCATGCTATACAGAAGAAGTACGAGGAATGGATGGCAATCAACAGATTTCTAAAATGAAGGAACACTTCAGTAAAACGTAACCACAAACGGAACAACAGCATCCCGAGAAAGACTAAGATATAACTGTTTAAAACACTTTGTGGAAGCGATGCACAAAAGATGAACATAGGGCATAAAAAGGAAATCGACACCTTCTATATTAAATGCCTATGGAAGATAATCAAAATTAAAAAGGAAGATCAGGTCAGTATTAAAGAGCTATTGAAGAAAACAAACATGAAACCAACAAACAAAGTGGTCTTCAGGAGAGCACGGAGGTTCATCAATCATGCACTGAGGCAAGATCCACATGGCGATTATAATATTGCATTGACATGAACCCCTGAAGGGAAAAAGATGGCAATGATTAAAAAAAAAACATGGGGTGCACAGCTGCAAAAGAAAGGAAGGAAACTAAACGGAAGTCCTAGAACAAGGCAAAGAAAGCAGCAGGTGATCGAACTGAGCGTACATGTTCTGTCTTGCATGATGAGGAGAGGTTACAGGTAATGGCCCAGTCACAGGGCACTTAATGAAAGATAATGAAGCCCTAATGAAACAAGAAATCTGGACTTTTGTTGACTTTCGTTGGCATCGTTTAACCTTTGCACAGCTTTGTTCCTGCAGCTTCATAAGGATTTTTAAACTTTAAAAGTTTGAACGAATGCCGAAAAACTCATTTCATTTGTATTTCATTTTGTTGTAGTTCTTGACGTTTTTTTTTTTTATGGTTTGCTTGTTTTTGTAACGTTAGCATTTAGTTTGACTTCGATCAACCAGCTGAATGTTTTCACACAGTACAAATCCAGTTTGTGGAATGTCGTCAGGGCTGGTGTGTGTGGTGTGAGGCTTCTGCCACTGTGTGCGAGTGCTGCCGCAGTCATGCTATGGTGCTGGCCGGCCAGGAAGAATTTGTCGGCCTCTCTGCCAGCGCACGGCAACCTGTGATCATGGTGTTGGCCAGTGCTGTGCACACCTGAGGAGAGAGTTGCTGCACAAAAAGTCTGGCCGGGGCTGCAGCATTCTGTCCATGAGCTCTGAAGGGCTTGCTCTCCTCCAACATCTGCAGACAGAAGAGCCTGCTGCCTCTTTCAGCGTCTGACAGTTCAAACATTTTGAGGAAGTGATCCGTGATCACTGTATATTTTTTCACAGCGGGAGGGCTTTGCAACAGTGCGATCAGCTTTGTTTCCATAGAGCTGATGGCCGACACGACGTAATAATATTTTGTGTCGTCTGTTCTGATCTCTCAGAGCAAACTGTGCCTCCGTTTGTGCAAACCAACCGGCAGTTTACAGAAGCGTGACTTCGAGCCATCAAGTGTGAAAAAAGTTCCAGCAGCAGCGGACATTTGCGTGTGAACAGCTTTATAAACAGAAAACCCAGTGTGATTGCAAATGGCTGCATGATTTTTTTTAATGTTTGAGTCACTAAATCATGTACGAGGCAGTCCATCTGTGCACGCGTGTATGTGCGCTACAACACATCCAAACACTGTATGCATTCATCCAAAGTGAATCAGCTGGAGAGAAAGGGAAGAGCACGTGTGTGTGGCTGTGTCTGATCCACAAACGCAGCGCCTGTGCGTGCGTGATCAGAACTGGGAATCGAACCTGTGCGTGTGCGTGTGACTAACACACAGCCGCAGCGCCGGTGATCAAAAACACCACGGTTTTGAAAAAAAAGGCAGAGAGACTCTGTATCTGTCTCTCACCCCACTCCCCGCCTCACTCTCCCTACAGCCCCCCGTCTCGTATGTGCGCATTTCGGGTGTACAGACAATGATTAGAGTGTTGGTCTTTGAGAGATTTAAGAAATATTTGGCATGTTTGCAGTGTGTATTTTGGTGGTGTATTTAGCGTGTGTGGTGTGTGGTGGTGGTTTTGTTGTTATTTTTTTGTTTGTTTGAAAAAATGATTTTTTTTGTAAAAATGATGCGCCTTATGAATGTTGAAAAAGCGCTTCTGCTTTCTTTTTTTTTTAATTGGAGCAAGACGGAGTGCGCAGCATGTCGTCAGAGTTCGAACCAGACAGTGAGGATTCTGATGATGAAGGAGATGATCCTTCTTTTGTTCTGGACAAGGAACCAGAGCAGGTCGTGGATCCACCAACGTGCGCATAAATCTCCACAGTGGGTCGGATCACGCGCTTCTGTTTGCAGCTAAGCTCAGTCCCAGCGCCGAGTCTTGGAACACAGAGAGGCAGACATACACTGCTCCAGCTCCAGGCACATTTTGTTTAAAGCGTGGAGATCAATGTTAGCTTCGGTTTCATTTTGTTCCTCTTTTGTCCCTTTTGCGCTCTAGATTCGCAGGATATTTGGTGATGGGAAAAGTCAAAAGCTCATTCGTCTACCTTTTCTCGACGAATTGAGATTTTTTTTTTTTTACTCTTTCCCCTTCGTTCAGGAATCGCTGTTGTTGTGTGCCTGGGGCATAAGACTGCACTTCTACCAGAACCTCTGTTTGTCTGTTATTTTTATTTTTTGCTCTGTGTAACACTTGTTTTGACTGCCTTTGTACATGATTTGTCAGCTGCACGTGGCAAACAGGAAAGAGCTTCCAGAGGGTTACCAAAATGGCAGAAAAGATCACTGGGTACCCTTTACCCACACTGGGGGACCTTCATGGCTCTTATTGTCTCAGGAGAGCCAACACCATTGTAAAGGACTCATCCCACACTGACCACTCACTGTCTGAGCTACTGCCATCAGGCAGACCGTACAGGGCCATTAAAGCAAGTACAAGTAGATTAAAAAACTGTTTCTACCCAACATACTGTATGCCACTGGAACCAAATAGTGAGACCACATGCCACACTTGGAATAAGTGCAGTATTTGTTTATGTGCAATGTCCACTGCCACTGAAATATCCAGTTTTGTACATATTTTTCTCTTTTTTCATAAGTAATCTCTTTTTTTCCTACTATGTACTTATATATTTTTCTTTTTTATTTTGCGTTCTGGGCATACCTTTTTCATTATGTTAAATTTTATGTATATTTTTTTCTTCCCCTCACCTTTCAAGTCTGCACGTGGTTTACACAAGTTTCAGATTTGCACCGACAGGCTTGCACCTCACCTTTCGTTGTACCCGTTACAATGACAATAAAGATTCTGTATCTGTTTATGACAGCACCGAAGGACTACTAGGGGCACTGTTTAATCAATCACCCCTTCTATAGGGGAGGCGATGGTGTAGTGGTTTAGGCGTTGGGCTTGATACCAGAAGACCCTCGGTTCAAATCCCAGCTTGACTGGACAATCACTAAGGGCCCTTGGGCAAGGCCTTTAATCCTTGCCCAAGGGTGTGTAGTGAGCACCTTGTATGGCGGGGTGAATATGAGGCATTACTTGTAAAGCGCTTTGAGCATCTGATGCAGATGGAAAAGAGCTATATAAACGCAGTCCATTTAGTAATTTCGTATCAGTGGGAGACAAATCTGTTCTTATTTTTCCTAAAAAATTAATCAACTGTTACCAAAAGCTATAGCAATTTTTTAAACCCCTTCATCGTCCTATTACAGCAATGATTTGACCAGTCAAGACAATGAAAAGAACCACCAACAAACTAAAACAGAAAACAGTGTCTGTGTCTGCAACAATGCTGCAATGAGGACTGTGAGAGGAAAGGAAAAAAGACCATGCTTAATAAAGAAGGTAATCATGATGACAGCAGTAATCTAAGAATTTTCTAAGAGTTTTCCATGAATCAACGACCATTTTGAGTATGCATGAGTTACATGAACATACATTTAGAATAAGACGTTTCTGGGATGCTGTGGAACTTTATCGACTTTTGGTCGACCAAAAAAAAAAAGTAAAGACAAAAATAAATAAAATAGTCTCAGTTGTTGCTCACAAACGTCAGCTCAGTAAAGCATCATGTCATCTGTGAAGGTTGTTGGTTTTTACCTTGACAGAAACAAGGAACATCTGCAGGAGGGTATTAAGGTATCTGCGGGAGGAGAGGACGCTGGCATTGTTTGTTCACCGCTTCTCCACCCGTAATAATTTTAAATGCTTTTAAATGTTTTTCTGTTGTATTTTAGTATATTAGCAAAGCTTAGTTTAGTAGCAAAGCCATTTTTCTTATAGCACAGCTTCCGAAATTGCGGTACATTTTTGGACTTTGGAGCGGTGACTCACTCATTTTCTAATGGTGGGGTAGCTACCAGCTACCAGCTACCAGTGGTTCCTACCAGCTGCAAAAAACCACAGCTGACGGCTCAGTCCCACCTGCAAGGGGCTCTTTGGATCCGACCATCATATCGCCTGACAAACTGCCGGCTGTTTTCTGGCTGCCGGACTAGTGGTTGGTCGGCTGCGGCTCTGTGCTAATGTTGTTTGGCAGTTGACTGGGTAGCATGTTTCCTTGGTCTGCATGGTGTTCAGCTACTCCATCCCGCAACTGTCACAAAAAGCGCCCCATTTTCGTGCAACCATCACAAACCCATACATTAATGTACCTTTCATAATGCCACCAAGAACGGCCGTCTCTCCACTGGGAGAGGATGTGCATCACAATCTCTTTGAGTACCTTGCACTAAAAAGGAGGCAAGAGTCAACTACCCGGACCACAGGCCAGCTACTCCAGGAGAGTGTGCACCCAACCAGTCTGCAAGCAAAAGTGAAGCCACACCAGAAGCATGACAGACAAGCCCCCAGGCCGAACACCAGATAGGACATGAACTCTATTGTGAATAGTGAGAGTAGGCTAAATGGACTGTATTTATATTGCGCTTTTTCATCTGCATCAGACGCTCAAAGCGCTTCACAATTATGTCTCACATTCATCCATTTCCACAGACATTCACACATCGATGTCAGGGTGCTGCCACACAAAGCACCCACTACATACTGGGAGCAACTCAGGGAATAAGGACCTTGCCCAAGGGCCCTTAGTGATTTTCTGTTCTGGATGGGGTTTGAATCGAGGATCCTCTGGTCTGAAGCCCAATACTAAACCACTAGACCATCACCTCCTAGGCTAGTGAAAGGACTACACACTGCAGTGAAAGCCAGATGCAGCCCATGGCACCACAGACAACACCCCGAAACCCCCCAATGGGGAGGTTACTCCAAATATAACTACTGATCACATATAACTTTGTTAATTACCAACAAAAAAGAATCCTTGGTGGCAATAATAAAGATATCAATCTGTAGGTGTTGGTGGATGGACACTTTTATGCTGGTGCACAATGTATGTGGGTTAAAGTGTTTTCTTCTTCCTGCTTCGGTTTGAGCAATGCATTGAGTGATTAAGATTGAATGGCTCAAAGACAGCTCAAAGCTTTAAATGTAAATAACCCGCAATGAGTGCTTCAGACCAGCCGGGAGCACTGTGCTTTACACAGTCTCACTTCATTAAAACTTCGAGCTGCGACAACAAAAACAACATGAGCCGTGGGCGGGACCCTTTCCAAAAAAGAAATAAGGGGAAGAATTGCAGCAGTGGTGCGGTCAGTATCCCCTCTCTTCTCGTCTCCATGTGAAAGCTCTTCTGAAGGAGCAGGAGACAAGAAGAAAAAGGAGATGGGAAGGGAGGCTCTGGGGTCAAAGGGGGCAACCCCATCCTGCTGACTACCAGCCAATCAGAAGGTGAAGTGCGCTGTGTTGGAGGAAGCACAAGAGGTGAAGAAGAGAGGGAGAAGGGGGGTGAGTGGACTGCAAGGCGTATCCCTAGGGTCAATTATCCACAGGAAGGAGGTAGTGAAGCCAACACTCTGCATCTCATTTGCAAGGCAGCAGCAGAGGAGCACCTGAGCTCAGCGAGCGAGAGTCCTGCCGCAGCACTAAGGCAATTAATGTCTCCTTTCAATGACGTTTCTCACTGTCACAAAGGCTGGGTGGCTGTGGACCAGACCCACTGGCTGAAAGAGAAGGCCTCAGCGTCGCCTCCTGTCATTCCACAGAGACTAATTTCAGGTAGAGAGCCTTGCCTCTGTTTCACTGTATGAATTAGAGGACTTTGAATTCAAGCCTATACACACGCGCACTGGTGAAGACTGGTTTACTTAAAGAGTCTCCCCAGGTCTCTGTTCAGGAATATAAAAATATCCTGCTGTGAATAATATTTTGGTCTATATAGCTTTTCTTGACACTGGATGAAGGCTGAATTCATATCCACTCCTACTCCTTCTGAAAAATCCAGGAACAGCTAACCAAATCCTTTAGCCCTGCCCACCATGTTTGTGAGTGGCCACTCCAAATTTAGGCTGGACTGTGATTGGCCTATTTAATTTGTAATACTGCAAATTCAGTTAATGTTCTTGCGTGAGAACTCCGATGCAAGAAACACCGCCCCCTTCAGGAGAGGATTGTTTACGTTTGGAATAATGAACTCAGAACATAATGTACAGTAATGTTCAGAATAATAGTAGTGCTATGTGACTAAAAAGATTAATCCTGGTTTTGAGTATATTTCTTATTCTTACATGGGAAAAAAGGGACCAGTAGATTCAGTAGATTCTCACAAATCCAACAAGACCAAGCATTCATGATATGCACACTCTTAAGGCTATGAAATTGGTCTATTAGTAAAAAAAAGTAGAAAAGGGGGTGTTCACAATAATAGTAGCATCTGCTGTTGATGCTACAAACTCAAAACTCTTATGTTCAAACTGCTTTTTTAGCAATCCTGTGAATCACTAAACTAGTATTTAGTTGTATAACCACAGTTTTTCATGATTTCTTCACATCTGTGAGACATTAATTTTGTTGGATTGGAACCAAGATTTTGCTCGTTTACTAGTGTGCTTGGGGTCATTGTCTTGTTGAAACACCCATTTCAAGGGCATGTCCTCTTCAGCATAAGGCAACATGACCTCTTCAAGTATATTGACATATCCAAACTGATCCATGACACCTGGTATGTGATATATAGGCCCAACACCATAGTAGGAGAAACATGCCCATATCATGATGCTTGCACCACCATGCTTCACTGTCTTCACTGTGAACTGTGGCTTGAATTCAGAGTTTGGGGGTCATCTCACAAACTGTCTGCGGCCCTTGGACCCAAAAAGAACAATTTTACTCCCATCAGTCCACAAAATATTCCTCCATTTCTCTTTAGGCCAGTTGATGTGTTCATTGGCAAATTGTAACCTCTTCTGCACGTCTTTTATTTAACAGAGGGACTTTGCGGGGGATTCTTGCAAATAAATTAGCTTCACACAGGTGTCTTCTAACTGTCACAGCACTTACAGGTAACTCCAGACTGTCTTTGATCATCCTGGAGCTGATCAATGGGTGAGCCTTTGCCATTCTGGTTATTCTTCTATCCATTTTGATGGTTGCTTTCCATTTTCTTCCACACTTCTCTGTTTTTTTTTGTCCATTTTAAAGCATTGGAGATTATTGTAGATGAACAGCCTATAATTTTTTGCACCTGCATATAAGTTTTCCCCTCTACAATCAACTTTTTAATCATACTACACTGTTCACTACACTGTACACTGTACACTACACATACTACACTGAAAATTTTCTTGAATGTCCCATTTTCCTCAGCCTTTCAAAGAGAAAAGCATGTTCAACAGGTGCTGGCTTCATCCTTACATAGGGGACACCTGATTCACACCTGTTTGTTCCACAAAATTGACGAACTCACTGACTGCATGCCACACTACTATTATTGCACATGTCATTTGGGACCACCGCAGCTCATCTGAGATTGACTCTCTACATCCAAAGCGATCAAAGGGAATAAGACCATCAGATGACAAGGTAAAACCTCTTAAATCATTGTAAAATCAGTTTTAAGCAGAGACAAGGCTGTTTTATGCAGAAATGAGGTGATAATTTTTTGAGTCGTTACTGATGCTCTGAAATGATGTACATATGCTCTGATTGGTCCTCTGACTTTTATTATGAAATTTATGTGGAAATGATTGTACCAAAGCTTCAGATACAGTATATGTCGCTGAGATAGATGATGACTGGAGTGCAGTTTTAAGTAGATGTGTTAGGGTTAGTGCTAAATGAGGTGATAATCAGTGAAACGCTGGTGACACTCAGAAATGACGCTACTGAGTTCTGAAATGACGCATATGCGTAGTGAAGGCAGGGTGGACCAATTTTTGCGGGGGACCGTTCAGTCGGCGACACTGGTGCTCATCTCCACATTCTGCAATGTGAAGCAGATGAGATTCTACGATTTACCCTGGATGGGACACCAGTTTGACACAGGTTCCTTCCTCAGCCAAGGCAGGCCCCCATTTACAGCTGGGAGGATTGGGACTGTGTAGATTAAGTGTCTTGTTCAAGGACATGGACAGGTTGCATGAGTGTGAGAGCTGAGTGACACTCAGCTGCCTGCTCTAGGAGGCGGCTGAGGATAAGGAGCTGGCCTCGCTTTCATTTTCAAAGTGAAAATGAAACATTGTGAGAAATATAAAAGCATTTGTAGCTGGAGTAGATCTCTTAAATGGATAGACTGAGGAACAACTTTAAAGGTGCTCTGACACTTACACAACTTTGATCCACGCACTTGCATGCACTCTGCCGCGCATGAGCATAAACCCATTGTAAACTGTGCGCAGCTTCGTGCAAATGTGCAAAGAAAATGTTAAAGGAGATGTTAAAGATGTTAAATCTATCATAAGAATAGTTTTACAGCTGCTCACAAGAAGGGATGAACATGCAACTGATTTACCAAGCCATTACAATATAAACATATTACCTTTTTAGATGGTTTCAAATGCGTTCTCCACCTCATTCAGCGCACGCATGTGTGTGTGTGTGAGAGCGAGAGAGAGAAAGAGAAAGCTGCTGTTGGAGCAGTCCTCTGTGATTCCGCCGAAAGCCCTTAGAGGTGTTTTCAACAGCCAACTCTGAGAAAAAAATGATTAATCCACTACGAAATAATTATTTTATATATGCAGCGTCCAGAGCGGGGCATTCAGTAGAACAAAGCACGGCATCCAGCTACAGTGGGAGGGATCGTCACAACGATGTGCGTGCAAGTGTGCGGATCAAACTTGTGCAAGTGTCAGGGCACCTTTTTCCCTCAGCTGTCAAGAACTTAATTCTCGGCCACCTATCCCACTGCCCCCATCTCCACTAAAGCAATCTGTGTGCAATAACTGAATGCACTTTTAATATTTTTAAGTGTTTATTGTTTTTTGCAGTATTATTTATTAATACCAATCAAATTTATGTGTGAGATGTGTGTAAGAAGAAAGGAGAGCTGTTTAAAATTTTGTTGTATTCAACACAACAACAATAAAGACATTCTATTCTAAAAAGAGGGCAAACTCTGACACTTATTGTTTATAAGGGAAAAAAAATCTTTATTGTAATATTGGAAGTGACATGACAGACCTTGGTAGATTGTGTTTTGTTGGACAATTTTTTTGTTTGATTGGACAATTTACAGCCACCCTCTGTTCTTTTGCAGTTTATCCTTTTGTTTTATTTTATTTTTGAGAAAAGGATGACCCCTGTTGGTGGAGGGCAGGAGGGAAGGGGGGGGGGGGTATTGTTTTATATGTGGGAAGAAAAATGTTCTGAATTCTTGATGTTTTCAATAGTATCTATTCATTGGTAGAAAATAATAAAATGCAAGTCATAAAAAAAAGCTGGGAGTAGTGGGTGTCGTTGAAATTACAGTGCATCCAGAAAGTATTTGCAGCGCTGCACTTTTTTCACATTTTGTTATGTTACAGCTTTATTCCAAAATGGATAAAATTCATCATTTCCCTCAAAATTCTACACGCAATACCCCATTATTGACACTATGAAAAAGTTGTTTTTTTTTTAAAGATTTTTGCTAATTTATTATTATGATTATTATTAATAACAATAAAGACAACAATAATCATAATCAGAATAATGCTAATAATAATAATAATAAAACCTAAGAAATCACATGTACGTAAGTATTCACAGGTACATCCTGTTTCCACTGATCATCCTTGAGATGTTACTACAGCTTAATTGCATGGGGTAAATTCAGTTGACATGTTGGACATGATTTGTTAAGGTCCCACAGTTGACAGTACATGTCAGAGCACAAACTAAGCATGCAGTCAACGGAATTGTCTGTAGACCTGGGGAAAGGGACAGAAACATTTCTGCTGCCTTGAAGGTCCCACTGAGCACAGTGACCTCCCATCATCTGTAAAGGGGAGACGTTCAGATCAACCTGGGCTGTTCCTAGAGCTGGCCACCTGTCGAAACTGATCAATCAGGGGAGAAGGGCCTTAGTCAGGGAGGTGACCAAGAACTTGACGGTTAGTCTGGCAGAGCTCCAGTATTCTTGTGTGAAGAGAGGAGAACCTTCGAGAAGCACAACCATACACAGTAAAATCACCAGTGTTAAATTAACACTGACAGTGTACATATGGTCCCAGTCTGACCAGGGTAGGACCATATGCACACTGGCAGTGTTAATTTAACACAGTCAGTGTTAGTTTTACATTGATGATTTTACTGTGTATCTCCAGCAATCTACCAATCAGGCCTGTATTGCAAAGAGGCCAGAAGGAAGCAACTCTTTAGTAAAAGGCACATGGCAAGAGTACTCCCAGACCATGAGAAACAAAATTCTCTGGTCTGATGAGAAAATTATTGAACTTTTTGGCGTGAATGCCAGGTGTCATGTGATCCCTACAGTGAAGCATGGTGATGCAGCATCATGCTGTGAGGATGTTTTTCTGTGGCAGAAACTGGGAGATTTGTCAGGATTGAGGGAAAGACGAATGCAGCAATGCACAAAGACATTGTGGATGAAATTTAAATTTTTATTTCAATTTATTTTCATTTATATAGTGCCAAATCTCAACAGAGTTGCATCAAGATGCTTTACGCAAGTAAGGTCTAACTTTAATAACCCCCAGAACAGCAGTGGTAAGTAAAAACTCCCTCTGAGGAAGAAACCTCAAGCAGAACAGACTCAAAGGGGGACCCTCTGCTTGGGCCATGCTACAGACACAAATTACAGAACAATTCACAAAATGCATATACAGGAAATGCTTTTGATGCACAGGACAGGGGGGTCTCCAGCACAAATACCACACCCATCTCTGGATGGAGCTAAACCTTAAACAGAGAGAAAAAAACAGAATCAGGCATCAGAAAGACAAGAAATGCAGTATAATTTGTCAGCATTAAACAACAAGAAAAACAGGAAATACTAAGGTGATCGCCGGCCACTAGCTCTAAACTTCACTAACAGACCCAGAATTTAGGTAAAGTTGAGGATGCGGCCTGCTCCGTTTCCTAATAAAATGAATTAAAAGAGTAAAAAGCATAGAACTATACTATGCCAGTATGTTAGCAATACGAAAGGGAAAATAAGTGCATCTTAAGTCTGGACTTGAAAGACTCCACAGAATTTGACTGTTTTATTGATGCAGGGAGATCATTCCACAGAATGGGGGCACGATAAGAGAAAGCTCTATGACCCCAGACTTCTCATTCACCCTAGGGACACATAATAGTCCTACACCCTGAGAACGCAAAGCCCAGGCTGGTATGTAAGGTTTAGCTCAGCTAGGTAGAGAGGTGCCAGTTCATGAACAATTTTATAGACTAGTAGCAGAACCTTAAAATCTAATCTCACTGGGACAGGAAGCCAGTGAAAGGATGCCAAAATGGGTGCAATGTGGTTTCTGCTTCGTGTCAAAAGGCTGGCTGCAGCATTTTGAACCAGTTGGAGAGCCCTAATGTTGGACTGTGGTAAACCAGAAAATAGAGCATTGCAGTAGTCCAGTCTAGAAGAGATAAACGTATGGATCAGGATCTCAGCATCAGCCATAGACAGGATGGGACAAATCTTCACTATATTTCGCAGGTGGAAGAAAGCAGTCATAATATTTCTAATGTGGAGGTGAAAGGACAATGTAGGATCAAAAATTACCCCAAGGTTCCTCACTTTGCTATTGTGATGTATGACACACGAGCCGAGGCTAAGTGTTAAGTGGTCAAATTGATGCCAATGTCTCACTGGAACAAGAACCATCATTTCAGTCTTATCAGAGTTTAAAAGTAGGAAGTTTCTACACATCCAACTTCTCACTGATGCAAGCCAATCTTCTAAGGTTTTTATGTGGATGCGATTACCAGCAGTTATTGGCATGTATAACTGAGTATCATGAACATAGCAGTGAAAGGTAATCACAAAAGCGCCGCAGTATGTGCCCAAGGGGTACTATATAAAGGGAGAAAATCAGGGGACCTAAGACAGACCCCTGTGGAACCCCAAATTTCATGTCACTAAGGTTAGAGATAGTGTTACTGTACAAAACACAGTGAGAACAACTGGTCAAGTATGATGTCAACCATGCAAGGGCACTCCCAGTAATCCCAATATGATTTTCCAGCCTATCAAGTAGAATATGATGATCCACAGGATCAAATGCAGCACTGAGATCTAACAGCACAAGAACAGCCCAGTCTCAGATTTTTTTTTTTATGCTCCCGTGACGAAATGAGTCAAATTTTCGTCACAGGTTTTTTTTGTAACTCACTATTATTAATGCTACTCCTACCCCCCACCCTAACCATAACCACCCGACCCCCCACTTCACTTTTAATTTCATGCAGCCATCACGGATTGAATTAGAGAATTCGTGTTGTTGTGATGAAAATGAGACGCTTTTCGTCACAATGTCAGAAACCAATAGAATAATGTATATTTCGTGCTGCTGAATCACGACTTTCCGTGAGACTGAATTGCACAAGAACCATAGTGGTGTCCAAATCCATTGCAAGCAGAAGATCATTCACCCCTTTAGTGAGAGCCGTCTCTGTGGAATGATATTTTCTAAAAGCAGATTGCAGTGGCTTAAAGAGATTATTCTCAGTAAAATAGTCCATGAGCTCAGTAAGAAAGTCCACAAAAACCTGCTCCAGAGCACTGTTGACCTCATACTTTGGCAACGGTTCATCTTTCAGCAGGACAATGATCCTAAACACACAGCCAAGATATCAAAGGA
The DNA here is from genome assembly GCF_902500255.1 of Thalassophryne amazonica. Lineage (NCBI taxonomy): Eukaryota > Metazoa > Chordata > Actinopteri > Batrachoidiformes > Batrachoididae > Thalassophryne > Thalassophryne amazonica. The sequence goes on along the minus strand of NC_047109.1, from coordinate 46,442,521 downwards.
GTGGCTTCAGGACAACTGTGAATGCTCTTGAGTGGCCCAGCCCGAGCCCAGACCTGAATCCGATTGAACATCTCTGGAGATATCTGAAAATGTATGTGCACCGACACTCCCCATCCAACCTGATGGAGCTTGAGAGGTGCTGCAAAGCGGAGTGGGCAAGACTGCCTAAAGATTGTTGTGCCAAGTTTGTGGCATCGTATTCAAGAAGACTTGAGGCTGTAATTGCAGCCAAAGGTGGCTCAACAAAGGATTGAACAAAGGGTGTGAATACTTCTGTACATGTGATTTCTTTTTTTTTTTTTTATAAATTTACAAAAATTTCAAGGAAACCTTTTTTATGTTGTCATTATGGGGTGTTGTGAGTACAGTTTTGAGGAGAAAAAAATTACTCCATTTTGGCAGAGTCTTGTAACATAACAAAATGTAGAAAAAGTGAAGTGCTGTGAATACTTTCTGGATGCACTTTACACCTCTATTACTTTAATGCACAATTTCAATTTATTTTCATTTCATTTAGCACCAAATCACAACAAAGTTGACTCAAGGTGCTTCACACAAGTAAGGTCTAACTTTACTAACCCCAAGAGCAAGCACACAGTGAGGAAGAAGCCTCAAGCAGACCAGACTCAAAGGGGTGACCCTCTGCTTGGGCCATGCTACCAACAGAAATAAAATAAATCACAAAACGAATATACAGGAAATGTTGCCGGCACACAGGGCAGGAGGGTTTCAGGAACAGACACCACGCCCATCTCTGCATGGAGCCACACCAGGATAAATCAAAGTCTTCATTATTATTTTAGCATTGTTAATGTTAAGATTGTTTTACCATGAAAATTGCTTTTAAAATGTAAAAGATGGCATGGAGCATATTCTTTTTGTACTGAATGTTGCATGCATGTCTGCAAAGTATTATGTTTTCAGTATTACCATGGCCCATGTTTGTCCAATATGATATATTTTCATGGGCTAGGGTTAGGGTCATTCATAAATTTTTGAGAAATATTACCTGTGACAAGATGCATTTTGCAGACAAGTGGAGTTCAGTTTTAGAGGCCACACTTGCGGCTGTGCTGTGGTTTTCCATTTCTGCCTTAAGGGTCCCTTACACATTGTCTGTTGTACATCTGAAAAATTTGCCAGGATGCAGAAAAGGGATACAAAAGCACCCTTTTGGTGAAGGTGCTCCAATGCTCCTTGTACATTGTTTCAGTGCTGTGTGCATGCATGTATCAGTATTTTAAAATTGCATTTAAAACCTATTTCTAAATATTCAAAATAACAGAAAAATTCTTGAATTTTAATTAAACCTTTGAAGGACTCACTCACTGTGGATCAGGCTGAACGAGTCATCAGCACCTGGAGAAGGGCCCCACCCATGCCCCAGATCATCAGCTGCTGCTCACACCTTTGCCAAAACTAATAAAATGAGGACTCACATTAGCTTGCTGTCATACCATTGTAAATTATGTTTGCGCTGGCATACTTTAACAACACTGTCCTGTCTACTGCTTCACAGGTTCTTCATTACCATTCCAACATATATTACAATATTTTCTTAAATTATTTTTTTAACTGAAGTGTTCAGGGGGAAAAAAGTGCTTTTATTCTGAAGTACAGATTAAAAACAACAACAACAACAACAACAAAAAACAAACAAACAAACAAAAAAACAATTTACCACAGGTGATACATTTGAGGTATTTCCCCTGCTAAAAGTGTGAAGTCATTTTGATTTTGGACAAGAATTTGAAGAACAAATTGTTCCATAAATTGTCTAGCCACTGTACAAGCTCGCCTCGACCTCTCGCTGCTGGTGCTGGTGACTCGTTAGGACCATGTTGGTTACATGCTGTGCTTTTGCTCAATGAATGCAGGAATATTTGTCATGTTAACACAAGTCCATTCGCCCTATTGACGTTTCAAATCCTGCAAAACCTCGGAGAGGTCTCCGCGCTGCGAGATCTCAGTAACATTGAGAACTGCATTGAGACGCTCTGATCATGCTGCACTTTAACCGTCCGCTGCACATGGACAACAGCATTAACATCGCAACATAAAACTATTTTTATATTGTGCCTAAAACTCTCATGAATATATTCTCTGCGTTTATAGACATTGTTACTGTGTTTGTTTTATGTAAACATGCGAGAATCACAGGCTGTCTCTCCGTTATTTTCAAGGGGAGTTGCTGTGAGTTACGCTCGCTTCCTGATCATGTCATTCTGGGGGAAAGTGAAGTTTGCTCTTTAACGTCTTGATTATTGTCCTTTACAACACTGTTTGTCCTCTTTGTTCCAGACGAATATATATAATATGTCTGAAATTTGGTTTGCGTTTATTAAATTCCACGCAGATTAAACGTAGCAGACACGGATTATTTGTTATAATTGTTTTAGCAAGTTTTCAGGATATCATGCAGCAGTCTCTTAATAATGTGACGAAAAGAATAAAAAAATTACATTTTTGTAGTACAATATTCATTTACAATTGTCATCATGTGGATTCTCTATGTTGTTTGACTGCAGCGACTCTCTGGTGCACAGGGGATTATGGGATACATCAATAGGGCGAATGGGTGGCATATCATGATGTTTGCTTTTATTGCTTGTATGCAAAAAACAGTAGCAACAACAACAACAAAAGTAAATGTCTTAAGAGACAGAAAAAAAAATTCAATTTTAGCAATACTCGGACAAGATGTTGCTGTATTTCTGTGATATTAGTTAATTTTTGCTGTTGGAAGACATTTGTTGAGAAATTATGGTACTTCCACACCAGTGTCAGTGAGTGTGTTATTGTGTAATCAAGTTGTGACCTTATTTCCGACATCAGTGCTGCAGGGCATTGCAGCTAGCAAGGCTAACATGAGGCTAATGAGTGCCATTCATTGCATTTGGCTGCAGAGGAGACATGCATGCACACGGGTTTGCGCACGCACATACACCCTATTCACACACTCTACGCACGCACACACACACACACACACACACACACACACACACACACACACACACACACACGTCACATATTCAACAGATCCATCCTTCCGATCACTGCTCCCTGTAGCCCTGGAGCTCACAATGAGACCCACTGTCTCTCTCAGTGGGTCGTCTGTGCTCTCCGCCATGACCGTTCCCGCTCATCCGAGACCGAAATAGACGTCGCTTTGCTTCCCTGCTCATTCCCCTAGTCAATTCGTGGTTGACACACACTGGCTGAGTGACTACCTCATCCTGCTCGCCTCAGCCGACTACCGAGGTGCAGTTCCGAGTTGTCGAGCCTGCCACAGCGAAGAGAACAAGGGAGGTTGGAATTCTGCTCGGATTACAGAAGCAGACGGAGAGAGAGAGAGAGAGAGAGAGAGAGAGAGAGAGCTTGTGCTCGTTTCAGCAGCTGTGTGGCGCACATACACAAAAAAACGCACACACACACAGTTACAGCAAAACTAGCTGGAGTTTGACACTGGCAGAATTATTATGGCGAGGTGAATATTACTCCTGTGGGACTTCATTTACCTCCAGCATATTCACTGAGTTTCTCTGTGTTTTACTGCTCCCCATAATCCACATATACGCACACATACTTATATCACCATATCACACACTATTTTTATGTCCATGAGTGTTGTCAGGGTTATTATTGAGATCATTATGGAATGTATTCACACACACCCCCACCATCCTCCTCCCTCCCTACCCCACCTCGCTCACCCTACTGCGCCCCGCTCTCTTTCTCGCAGTTCTGAATCTTCGAGACCTCTCCTGGAAAGGTTACCAAATCTTTTCCTATTCCTGCTTCTATTCATCAATAAAGCACCCACTCCTACTGTAATTTCCGTCCGGCATTATTGTAATTCTCCTCTTGGTATTTAGCCACTAAAGGTCACTGATGGACTTCTTTTGTTGTGCTGTTTGAGGTCTTTTTTTGCCCATTGTGTTAACAAGTCATTAAAAATTAAGCGAATAAGGCAGGCCAGGAGACATTGCATATGTTTGGGAGCGTTATTATTATTAAATAATCATGTTTGTCTCTTAAATTGAGAGTGACTCGTGCCACAATATCGGTAATTAGATAAATTATTGATGCACTACAGGGTGGGTGAAAGGATGGTCTGTGGTGGAAATGGAATTGCCAAACCCAATTATTGTCTTTTTCCTCAGAGTGGCCCCATTAGGGTTGTCACTTAAGACCACCAAATGGTAGCACTAATAAAACCGCAACCAGCACTTAACCATCTTAATTAATAGCAAGATGATTAATATTTTAATTGCCTCAGATTAAATACAGCTCACACTGAGAGGGAACCTTTCCTTGAACAGTGCCCGTCGCCTCACGCTCACTGCTTTACAATTTCAAACGTCATTTATTTTATAACCTCGGTTCTCTCACACTGACTTTGACATAAAGCAGTTCTGCCCACGCAGACTCAACATGAAGAGATGTAAGGATACATCAGGTCTTTCCTTCATTGTAGAAGTTGCATCCACAACTCATATTGCCTGAATTCCCAAAGAGTTTTCATTAATTACTTTCACCATCACTGTGTGTCACCAGGATCCCACAAATGTTATGGATATTTCAATGAGGCTCTCAAGTTGGGGTGGATCCAGGAAATGCTTTTCAAATGAATATTTCAACAAGGATTCCTCATGATTTTCATATAATTACCTTTGCAGAAGAGATTGTGTTAACATCTGTGCTGATGCAATATTGAAACAAAAAAGTACTAATGGATTTCAAATAAATTTGACTTAGGGGAGTGTGGTGAACAAGTGTTTAGTGTTTTCTCCCAAAGCAGAAGGTTCCCAATTTAAAACCCCCTGTGCCCTTTCTCAACACAATGTGGAGTTGTATCATGAAGCCTGTCCAGTGTAAAACTTCTGCCTAATCAATATGCAGATCAATATCAGATCTGCTGTGGTGACCCCAAGTGAAAAAGGGAGAAGCTGTAATAACTTATACCCCCATCACACATAGCCAGATTCGTGCAGAATGGCGTCAAAATTATGAATCGGCGCACATCCAAAAGTGTCGGATTTCAGTTCCAAAACAGCCATCTGCGGAAGTCCACACAGTTGGTCAAAATCGGCTGGTGGCCCCGAGTGTGATGCATATGTTCAAAACCCTCCAGGCGCCGTCGAGATGGGACACCTATCTGATGGCGATCCATGTGTAATCTGAGGACCATCTGACCACAGTTTATTTAATCCGATGGCAGCAAACAGGATCCGAAACGATTTGAGGGCACACGAGGGAGCCTCAAGATGGATCTGGCACGGTATGCCTGCCAGTAAGATCTGCACGTGCCATGTACAAAAATGTACCCCCCCCGCCAGATATGACTATTCTAACCACTGCAACACACAGGGTGGAAATTGCAGTGATTGAGCATATTAGCTCAAACCAGCAATAGTGATGTACCTGTTCACAAATGAAATACAAATTGAAACAGCAATCATTTCTCCTTTAATCGACCATACAGGAGAGATAAAAAAAAGTATTACATGTAAATGTCCACCTATTTGGTGAAAACAAACAGTCATGGGGAGTGGCGATTGGTTCCAGTTTTCTTCACCTCCGGGAACTGACATCAATGCCACTCAACAACTTGCAGCAGGTATTGGCACTGCTGTTCATCCTTCATTATGATCTGATTGTAATCCTGGATAGGTTTTACTCCTCGTTCAGCAAAATCGCTGACAGCAATATTATCCAGGGCCTGCTGTGACAACTGAAATGATGGGTCATCCTCCCACTCTGACGGGTCCTTGATGAGGAAGTCCATGTTGACATTCAATGCCTCAAAAATGCAACCTGAGGCTGACGTAACAAAATCTGTCACTCATGCCGCTAATGAACTAATGTATCCAGTCCATAACTAGAATTATACAACGTCTGAGTGGATCCTTGTCATTTGATTGGTGCTTTGTATGTCACGTGACATGGATTATTCGTCCCATTTGTGTTGGGTTGCATTTAGTGTGAAATTTAGCTCCATTTAGCGTGCAATTTGGTTCCATATGTTTTGTACCATTGCACGCTGCGCACCCTGCCCACTAGTGGGGATGGTGTTTAGCTGAACATGCAGAGTTTGTTTTGCTGACAGACAACGATGTGAAGGAGCTAATTGACGGTGCTAATTCTTCTAACACACACACACACACACACACACACACACACACACACACACACACACACACACACACACACACACACACACACACACACACACACACAAGAATAAAAAAATCCACACCACTGTAAGCAGTCTGGAGGCATGAAGAGCTGTTAGGATGAAAAGCTGAAAAGCTGATGTGAATTTTTTGCTGGACTGAGGAACTACACAAAATCTTTTTTTAATCTTTTTTTTTTTTTGGACGTACATGAAGTCAGTGGGCCGCATCAATCATCATCACTACATTGTCGCAATTTTGGACTCCTATTTAAAGTTCATGTTGGACTGTTCAGCAGCAGTGGAACACCAAAATGTAAGGCCCTTTTCTGTTGTTTATAAATTAATAAAATATCAAATGACAAGAATCTATTTTAGCTGTTATATAAATCAAACTCTGAATGTTTTTCCATTCTTTCAATGGAACTAATGTTTAATTCGGTGAAAGCTGGACCAGCTTTGCCTCATTGAATGGTATGTTCCAGCTTTCACCTCATAAAATATTTGTACCATTGAACTCATAAACATTCATTACTTGTATAATGTCACTCGCACATCATAAAAACAGGAGCCAGGTGGTAGTGGTTAATATTTTTCAAATCTCATGAAATTTCACCCAATTTATTTTTAACCCTAAAGGAACCAACAAATTAAGAAGCACCCTGAAAAAGTTGGTTTGTTTTTCAGGATCACCCTAGTGCACATTGGTGGAATATGCACAACCATAATATCCATCTATCCATCCATTTTCTGAACCATCTTATTCCAGTTAAGGGTCATGGGGCTGGGGGTGGAGATTATCCCAGCAGTCTTTGGGTGAGAGGCATGATACATTATAGTCACGCCGCCAAGCAATTACAGAGTCGACATACTATATAGACAAACAATGTCATTCACATGCTCACTTACAAGTACAGTCAGTTTAATTCACCTAACCTGTTTACCTTTGGAAGTGGGAGGAAGCCAAAGCACCCAGAAGGAATCCGGGACCTTGTGAATCATGAAATGTGTGGTCACACGGAGTGCCAAGTAGTATGCCAGCTCCAGGCCACCATCCCTCGGCAGAGGCTGCTAGACATGGCCTCTAACTGCTGTGGACTCAACTGTTTTTGTCCTTTTTGAACATTTTATTACAAAAATCTGAGATAACAGCTTTCTGTGCACTTTATTGTAGTAGTGGACTATCAAAATAAATCAGTGCTTATGATCAAAACACTCCAAGGCTCCCTCAGCTGTGGAACTGGATTGGAATCAGGGCTGGAATCTGGATGATCTACCCAACCTTAGCAAGAAAGTTCTATTAATAAGTGCTTTATGCGTTACACTGTGCAGGAAATGTGTGTTTTTTTTAAGTAAGACTGAGCTACTTCCATTCAACTTCTGTTACCCTTCTACAAAGAAAAAACTACCCCTGAGCAAACACAGTACTCTTGTGTTCATATATGCCATCAGCACTATGAAGCACCTGCGTGCACACACTCACATATGCCACAATAAAAGGTGACTATCTCTCTACCAATGCTACCCATCAACCTCTGCTCTCAGGAGGGCACAGTGTCTTCTATCCGTAACATGAATAAAACAAGTTGTTCTTTTCTAGATAAACACTCTCAAAGTGCCTGCAAACAAGAGGGGGAAGCAACGCCAAGCTTTGGTTTTCCTCCAGCAACTGAAATGGAGACGGGCTCCCAAGACACTTGCCGGGCTCTGCAGACTGGTCCAAGACTGTATAAAGTGTCTGCTTTGCCAGAGGCACAGGATGGAACTTCTAAACACAAACAAAATTGACTAAATACCAAGAAAGGCATGTTCTCTGTTAGGACAAAGCATATTATTCATTCACTTTGTCAATTCTTTATGTACATGGTGTTATTAATCCAATTCCCCTGTGAGAGGCCTGCTGCTGTTTGCTAATTTGATACTTGCGGTTCATTTGAATCTACGGAATGACTCTGCCGGTAAGTGAATCATTAGGAACCATCACTTTGGCCCAGATTTGACAAAGAGGCTGAGAAGGTGTACGTTAGTCAACAGAAAAGGTTAAGTGTGGTAAAATGAGAGAGGAAATTGTGTCGGACAAATTGAGAAATTAGCAACGTGCGGGTGGGAAGAGTCTCAGAGGATTCGGCACTGAGGCGAGACCTATTATGGCACAAGGCACCAGGCATCTGGGTGGGTAATTATCATCATGTGTTAAGCAAGGCCCCCTTATCCAGGGTAACATACAGTAGTCGACTTGTGCTTTAACCACTTAGTTGGTGCACTTAGTGAGTGCTGCTTTAAGAGTACGCAGCACTTCCTGCTGCAGGTTTTAGCCAGCCAGTTGCAGTCAGTCTGGTTGGTCAGGTGTGTGCCAGGGTGGCTGTGCTGTGAAAAGAGTGTTGTTGGATGCCCTTGGGGAAAAGAGAGAGCGTGACCTCGTGACGCTCCTGTTGGGAGCCTGGGGAGCAGAAGCCCCAGATGTGTGTTTGTCATCAAGTGTCTCCAAGTGTGCCAGCTTGGTACAGCACAGCTGGTCTACACCATCTGCTGCTCCTCGACGGCAGCAGCCTCATGATGTGTATATACTGTGTGTACAGTATGTGGCACAGCCTGTTTTTCCTCACAACAGTCCACAATATTATACGCAGTCATTACGAGTAAAGACCTGACTACACTACAGCAATGTTGCAGGCCAGCACAATGTTGAGGACATACCAGAAAAAGCCTGGATTCTAAACAGTTTTCAGGCTGTTACTCTCTTATCTCACATATCAAGAACTTGGACAGTGACATCATTTCTGTAATATTGCCGATGTATTCACCACCATGAACTTGTAGTAAGTAACGGGACAAACTAAGCAAAATTGGTTATTTTTCATACATATCATCAGGTTTTTTCCAAACACAAAAATTTCAAATTTATTAATTTATATAGCGCCAATTCACGATAAAATCGTCTCAAGGCGCTTCACACAAAAAACAATTAAAAAATTTAAAACACAATAATAATTTTTAAAAAATTACCATAAAAGAAAGACAACCATAAAAGAATACAAGAATAAAAAAACTTCATAATACTAATGATAAAACAGAGAAAACAAATTAGTCTTTAAACGTGACTTAAAAATCTCCACAGTATCCGGCTGCCGAATGTGTGCTGGGAGATCGTTCCACAGAGCTGGGGCACGGTAGGAGAAAGCTCTGTGACTGGCAGACTTTTTACTCACCCTAGGAACACACAGAAGTCCTGCACCTTGAGAATGCAGGGCCCGAGCTGGTACATAGGGGCTTACCAGGTCAGCCAGATAGGGAGGTGCAAGTCCATGAAAGATTTTATAAACTAATAACAGTACTTTAAAATCCGATCTTGCAGGAACAGGAAGCCAGTGCAGGGACGCCAAAACGGGTTTAATGTGGTCAAACTTTCTGCTTTGTGTCAAGAGTCTGGCAGCAGCGTTTTGAACCAGCTGAAGACCCCTAATCCTGGACTGCGGTAAGCCAGAAAATAGAGCATTACAATAGTCCAATCTAGAAGAGACAAATGCATGAATCAAAGTCTCAGCATCAGCCATAGACAGAATGAGACGAATCTTCGCTATATTTCGCAAATGGAAGAAAGCAGTCCTCGTAATGTCTCTAATGTGGAGATCAAAGGACAACGTAGGATCACAAATTACTCCAAGGTTCCTCACTTTATCTGTATGATGCATAACACACGGACCTAAGCTAAGTGCTAGCTGATCAGGTTTATGCCAATACCTCGCTGGACCAAGAACCATAACTTCAGTCTTATCAGAATTTAAAAGTAGGAAGTTATTAGACATCCAACTTCTTTCTGATGCAAGGCAATCTTCCAAAGATTTTATGTGAGTGAGATTACCAGCAGTTATTGGCAAACAAACACACAACCAAACACTTTTGTTTAAACAAATCAGGGGATGAAAACATGAACAATTCCAAGTCACTAAATACTGTATGTCTTAGACTGAATTTAATGCATGGACAATGGGCTGCATGGTGGCACAAGCAACAAGGACACTTGACGCAAGAAGGCTGCTGTTTCAAGGCCACCCTTACCCCATTCTTCATATATATTTGGATTTCAATTTATTCAGTTTATTTCATTTATATAGCACCAAATCACAACAAAGCTGCCTCAAGGCACTTCACACAAGTAAGGTCTAACCTTACCAACCCCTAGAGCAAGCACACAGGTGACAGTGGTAAAGAAAAGCTCCCTCTGATGATTTGAGGAAGAAACCTCAAGCAGACCAGATTCAAAGGGGTGACCCTCTGCTTGGGCCATGCTACACACTTGACAATACAAATATACACTAAATTTTGGGAGTCCATGCTGGTGTTCGGGACGGGAGGCTGACTGAGGAGGAGATGGCAGGGGAGGGGGTTAGGTCCACAGATCCCATCTATTTCATGACCATTACAGAAGACGACACCCACTCCCACTTCTGGATAGAGCCACACCAAGACACAGAGAGAGAGAGAGAGAAAGAGAGAGAAAACAGAATCAGGCAGCAGAAAGACAACAAATAAGGTATGATTTGTCACCATTAAGCAACAAGAAAAACTGAAGAGATACTAAGGTGATCGCGGGCCACTAGCCCTATGCTTCACTAAAAGACCCAGACTTTAGATAAATTTGAGGCCATGACCCGCTCTGTTTACTAATAAAATTAATTTAAAGAGTAAAAAGCATAGTATCATATTATGTCAGTATGCTAGAAATACGAAAGGGAAAATAAGTGCGTCTTAAATCTGGACTTGAAAGTCTACAGAACCTGACTTTTTTAGTTGGAGTTGCATCAGCAAGGGCATCCAGCTTAAAACCTGTACCCAGTCAACATGCTGATTCATACAGGATCCTCTCTGGTACTACTGAGCACAAAAAAGTCAAAAGAAATCTCTTGTTAACAGAAATACCTTCATTGTAATCTATAGTAAATACAGGTAAATGGGGTAGGGGTGGTGGCCAAGTGGTTAGTGTGCTTGGTTTCAGTGTGGAAGGTTCCTGGTTCTCCTGTCCTATTTCTCCATGTAATGTGGAGTTGTGTCAGGAAGGGCATTGGGCATAAAACGTCTGCCAAATCAACATGCAGATCCACGTTGGATCTGCCGTGGGGACCCTGAGCAAAAATATAGGCGAGGCCAAAGGTTACTGTATGGTAAATCTGTCTTCAGTAGGTAGTTCCCAAAAACTGAGTTACCACATGCAAGAAGGAGACAAGTAAGAAAAGCCACTAAGAAACCCATGACCACATATTAGAGGCTTCTGTGGCTGATTGGTGAAGCATGCATAGTGCAACTTTTGTCTGCCAGAAGACAAATGGAAGACTCAAGCTTAGATTTGAGATGTTTTATTTTATTTATTTTTTGTATGAACATTTGTCTTCTGAAAATGGAGTGATTGCAGAAACTTTTATTCATGATTCAAAGCTGACAGTCTAAAATGCAGTCTAAAAATGTAATATTATATTTACCTAATCTAGTTATGTCAGCCTGTTCCACAAACCTCAGATGTTTAAATGTCAAATTAAATTGTAAAAACAAAAAAAGTTACAATTAATTGCATATTATGTTTCCCAGTGACACAACAAAAAGGGACTGGTTAACATAAGTAGATTAAGTAAAGCTTCAGTAAAAATAATGTTTCATATTTAGAATGTACCCAGCACATCTAAATTGTTTTATTTCACCTCTGTTGTGGTGATGCATAGAGGCAACATCACAAAATCATGCCATTGTCCAACTGCTTATGGATCTGACTAAATGCACGTACCTGGGTTCGTCTGTGTTTCTTGACATTTGGTGTAAACATTGAGCTCCTCCATTTTTGTTGTTATTTTGTCACCATTCAACTATATCACCTGACCGCAGTGACCACAATCAATGAGCTTCTTTCCCAGTGAAACATGACAATGCAAAGTTAACAGTGTGGAGATGCTCACAAAAGGAGCCAACCCAGTTGATTACTCATATGTAAATGTTATCACTGTGCAAACCTGATGGGACACTGATGTGCAGAGTGGTTGGAGCAAAATCAAACCTTATGATATCGGAGGTAACACAAGAAAATATGCAGCTTCCCTTGAAATAAAAGAAAAAATTATTCTGTTAATTTATTAAAAATATAAATCCAGTGCATGTACGTTTCTTGAAAGCTACACCAAGACTAGCTACTATGTCAGCTTTTCCCTTTGGTTGTTAATCTTTTGCTCCAAGCAAGCCGGGATCCAGGAATAAGAGAAGCATGGGGAGGTTGGGGGTTAGTATGTTAAAATCCCCCCAAACAAGACACATGAGACGTACAGTTCTAGTGTTAATTAGGGAGCCAATATTACAAGATAAATCAGAGATGGAGGGAAGGTTGGAGGAGGGAGACAAGGAAGGAGGAGTAAAGGGGAAGGAATGAGCGCAAGGGAGAGGAGGAGGCTGATTTGAGCGGGGCCTGGAGGCAGCCTACAGGGCAGAAAGGGGAATGATAGGTTGACTAACCACCAATTGATCAGCGTGTCTCCTTTCAACAATAATGATCAAGTTAAATGGTTAGAAAAAGTCTGTAACAATAGCTCAAATTCTACATGAAACCACTCAAAGCACTAAGTGTGCTTGGATTTAAGCCTATCAATTATGCTTTTGGATTTGCTGATTGCAAAAACTATTTTAAGGAATCAACTTCATGTCTTGGGGTGCCATATGTCACCATTCACCACACTATGGCACTGCCCCAGGTCCTGATTACCCATCCATCCTCAGTGCTTGAAAATATTTGCCACAGCCAGGTGAAGCATGGGTGTTAGTTCAGCCTTCTTCAGCTGCCTGGGTCCTCAACACTGAGGCACCTGCATGCTGGATTATGCCTAGAGAAATGCACCACATGACCAAAATGTCATTGCTGATGATCCCTCATGACACATGTAATACCGCTCTTCTGAGTCTTCCTAAGAAACCGTTTGTTTGACACAGAGTCTTTCCAACAGTATCCAATGATCCTCCAAACAGACCTGATACAAAAGGCACTTAGTTGTCACCTTAGGTCACAGGGTCCTCAATGGCAACCATCCAGGCAGACAACAGGTCCATCCCTACTTCTCTAAAATAACCATCTATCTTCTGCAGTGAAGTGAAACTTAGGTATCCCCTTGGCCTTGTCCAGCCATTGGGGTCCTCAATACTCAGGCACCTGCATGCTGGATCATGCACAAAAAAACGTGCCACATGGCCAAAATGTTGAAGGTGACGCTCCCTCACAAAACAAGTGATACTTCTCAGCCCAGTCTCCCTAGGTAACTGCTCATTTGCCACAAAGGCATGCCAATGGTCCCCAAGGGTCATCCAAAGAAGTCCCAAAGAAATTGAGTCATCAACTTACACCACTGTTAAGCTTTCAGGTTTCACAGCCATCTAGTAATACAGGTAGTACCACGACCACAAAGACTTGGACCTTCATTCTCCTGCAAAGATATTTGTATCACCAAACACATCTATCTTCCCAGGCATTTCTTGATCCCAAGTGCAGAGGACCCAGAGGCATGAATGCCACTGTTGAGATAAGTGAATGTCTCTCCAAGTTTATCATTTTCAGATACTCTTTTGATGGTCAATGAAGTTATTGCCAGCCCGACCCTTAGTCTTGATCCAGGACAATCACAACCCCAGACATGTTGCGCATTTATGATGTCCACTGATTCTGAAGAGGGCACAGCACCATCCAGACCTGCCAACCATGCCAGATTGCGTGAGATAGTCCAAGTATTTACCCCATGTCCCCTGTCCCACATGAGTGTGTATGGGACACCCATTAATCCTGCAGTTGTGTGGGTCTGGACATGGCCCTGGCCCCCCTAGTTGCACTCTGCACCATTTCCACTCACGGCCACAACTGCATCCATGGCAGGTATACATCATCTGCAATGTCAAAGTCAGTAATCCTTTCATTGTCAGTAAAGGCACCATGCTGGTTTCCACAACACTACCCCCCACCCAGTCCATGTAAGTGTTGAAGAGTGTAGGAGGCAAAATACATCCCTGATGAACTGAAGTTTTTACTTATAAATTTCAGAGTTTACGCCCTGCACCATACAGTGCTCACTTTACCTGTGGCATTTTTTTCTTAATTTAAGGAATGTCTTACATTCAAAACATTTTTGTCCACATCATGAAAACTGATGGCATCTGCAGCACCCGTTTGCTCACTGTACAACAAGTATCCTGTTGCTTCACTGAAGGCAGGAATGAAAAATAACATCCTTTTACCTCCCCAAACTTCACGTTGAGCAGCAGTCGCCAAAAAAAAAAAAAAAAGTAAACTGTAATCAGAGCATTATGGAGGACTGAGACGCCACTACTAATGTGACTAGGCCCTGCTGTTCTCTGAAGAAGCCACTGCCGGAGGAGGGGGACGGGGTGGGTGGTGGTGGGGGAGAAAAGGGGGATAAACAGGAGGAAGAATGCACACCGAGGCAGTTGGAGGATGGCATGCTCCGAACAAGGAAGTACAGTCGCCGCACAGAACGCGCCTCTCTGTGTGGGCCCCATTATTTTTGCTACCCATTCTCTTTTCTCCCCCTCTCTCCTTTTTGAAGACGGCGGGATTTTTCTCCTCCTCCCTGACATAAAAGTAAACAACGTTGCCTGCAGGCACAATTTTCTCAGCAACACAATAAAATGTGCAGTGAATTTATGATGGTCATCCATTAGCTCTTACCAAGGAAACATCACCCATATCTGTCGTCCATCATTATAATAGAGGGTTAATGCACTGAATTTACATAAAAAAGTCATATTGTCTGCATGAATTATTTACACCCTCAGCTGTTTTTTCCAATTTCCCTTTTTTGTTCAGTCTTCTTCTTGGTGGTGCGTTTTTTTTTTTTTTTTTTTTTTTTAGGTCCAGATTCTCATAGAGTAAATCTGACAGTAAATTCCCCCGTGTGGTGGTCCTGTCGCCACCACCTTTGTCCCAATATTTCTCTCCCTCCTTCATCTGTTCCTTTTGTCTTTGACTTGAGGATTCGGGGAGTTCTGAGGGTGATATGGCGTGCTTTTTTTCATGCTACCCTGTAATTACGTTAGATTATCAACTTGACAGTATCTAGATGAAGAAACATGCACACAAATGGTCCGCGATATTGCAAAGATAAATCAAATTTATCATGAATCCACTGCATTATTTCAACATTATCATCTTCCGATTAGGTGAAATCTTAATTCTTTATTGTAGCCTAATCTGGGACAGCGCGCACAAAGTGATCAGCGTTTGTCATCGTGCTGTAAGCGAATTATCCCGATATCACAGCACTGTAATGAAGGCGTGTACAGCGCTAACAGTTGCCTCTCAGACCCCGGGGATAGGCTCAGTGATTGAGCAATTATGACAAGCTCAATTACTGTCATCATATTATCATAGCTAAACCAACTCCACCATGCTGTGCCTTCCACTGCACTGATCATGCCGCCTTTTTCGCTGTCACAGAGGTGAGGAAGTGCTGTCACTGCCTGCGCTCCCACCAACACGCTCAAATGTGGCAAATATGTCAATCCGCCGGCACCCGTCTGTTTCCAGCTTTTTCCTGGAAGTCGCAGGGATAGATAACTTAATTCTTTCTAATTCCACTTGACAGTGCCACAGGCGTTCCGGCACTGAGGTAAATTTGTGACATGCTTTGACAGTGAAGTTTTTTTTATTGGAGTTATCTACTCTCCTGATCTGGCTAACGCAGCGATCACAGTGGCAGCAGCCGTTACAGCACCTTCGAGACTCGTCCAGCAGGAGCAATGAAGCGCGGTGAAGCACAAGGCTGAGTGGAAGTGCAGGAATCCATACAGGCGAGTGACCTCGCGGCCCCTGCGGCTAATCCTGCAGCAGCCGGAGTGACACGGCTCAGTCAAACAGATGCAGATGAGGTCAGCACCAAAGAAAGTCAAACAGAAAAGTTGCAGGTGTTTTGCAAAGACAGCAGCTGCGACCTGAGGTGGGAGTGAAGGTGAATGGATCAATTGGAGCTGAGCCTCAGTTCTAACCTGCATAAGCTCCCTGCTGGCTTTTTCTCCCTGCTGTCCACACGGACACTCTTGTAGTCTTGTTTATGCTTCTCGGTTGGCACCTCTCCTCCGGGGGCCTGATCCTGGCTTGCCCCCAGGACAGATTCTCAGTCCTGCTAAGGAGGAGCAAAGTGGAGGTCACAAACATAGTCACCCGCTCGGCCCCCATCGATTGCTGTCTCACTTGTTTCATGAAGTCATTTAAGCAAGCAGGGACTTGTCGAAGGATAAGATTTAGGTTTGTGAACGAATGACTTTCTCTGCAGTCTCTCTTGACTTCCTACCAGAAACTTATATATGAAGGAACATTTTGTAACTTCTGAGATTCTTGCAAATAATACTACAATTGCTGTAGCTCACACATAATGTGATTTTTTTGTCCCACTTATTTGCAAACACTGTAAAGGTGTAAGCCCTTTCAGTTTTTAACAATTTAAGTCATAAAAGGTTTTTTTTTTTTCTCAGGGCTGCCCAGTGGATAGTGATTAGCACTGTTGCATCACAGCAAGAAGGTCATAGGATCGATTCCCACCTGTGGCCTTTCTGTGTGCAGTTTGTGTGTTCGCCACTTGTCTGCGTGGGTTCTCTCCGGTTTCCTCCCACATGCAAAGACATGTAGGTTAGGTGAATTGGAGACTATAAATTATCCGTAAGTGTGCATGTGAATGTGTTTGTCTGTCTATATGTGGCCCTGCGGCAGACTGGAGTCCTGTCCTGGGTGTACCCCTCTCACGCCCGATGACTGCTGGGCAGTGTTGCCACAGTTACTTTGAAAAAGTAATCCAATTACTGATTACTGATTACTCCTTGAAAAAGTAACTTAGTTACTTTACTGATTACTCAATTGTAAAAGTAACTAAGTTAGATTACTAGTTACTTTTTTAGTTACTTTCCCCAGCTGCCGACAACAACTCACTTTATAGTCACCCTTTCTTGACTTCAATGAAAATAAATACTTGTTTTATAAAAAGTAAAATAAAGACCTCTTTCTTGACCTCATATTTAACTGTTGACAGCACTGTAACAGTAAAACTTGCAATTTCAAACCTACATTGTTTAGAAATGTAACTATTAAATTCTAACTCTCTAAACATTTTACTTGTCGAAATTATTATTATTTTAAGCAATATTAGTAGTTGTAGTAAAAAACGGCTTCAAAACTGGACCTTTAATCTAGGGGTGTTGTGGGGGGCACATCCCTGCCCCACACCCCCATTCCATCTGGATTCGCCCCTGCTTTGGCGTTTGAGCACAAAGAATGGATAACATTTATTTATGTAGAAAACAGGACCAGATTTACAGGTAAGAAAGTTTTATTGCGTTTTCACATCATGTGGTCCTCAGAAAGAGAGTTTAGGTGCATTTGAGTGGAAAATAGTGTTAGTTGTTGACGCGTCGCGGAGGATCAGCTGTTTTTAACGAGACGATACAGAGCGGCTCAAATCAGAATTCTAAATAAAGGAGTGGAAAAAGTATAAAAATGTCTTTGTAAAGCTCAGTGCAGGTGTGCTGATCACCGCGCTTTAAGAGGTGAGGACGAGTCGAGCAGCTGCAAAAAACCGTGGATGAAAAGCTCACAGCTCACTTAAAGTGGTCAGTTCAGTCGAACCCCGACCTCCTGCCCACAGACCAAGTTTAATGCTGCTATCGACCCACAATGAAAAATAATAGTAACGCACAGTGACATGGAGAAGTAACTTTAATCTGATTACTGATTTGGAAAGATTAACGCGTTAGATTACTCGTTACTAAAAAAAGTGGTCGGATTAGAGTAACGCGTTACTAAGTAACGCGTTACTCTAATCCGACCACTTTACTAAGTAACGCCTTACCGGCATCACTGCTGCTGGGATAGGTTCCACCACCTGTCACCCTTAATTGGAGTAAGTAGTTGAAAATGAGTGAGTGAGTAAGTGTGAGGGTTTGTTCAGTAACCCTGTCATTTTGTTCCTACATATTCAAATGGTGTTGTTGCAGCCAGGTGAAACATGGGCAGTTCTTTGACCTTTTCCAGCTGCTGGGGTCCTCAGCACTGATGCTCCTGCATGCTGAATCATGCACAGACAAGCACATGGTAAAAAAGACAGTAGTCATCCCAGCAGTACTCAAGAATTCTATGAAACTTGTACATTGCAAAATGCAATATGCAATGTAAACAATGGCACTACAGTTTTTAACAAAGAGAATGCAGGGTTCCTGCAACGCTGAAATAAGTGCAGGATAAAAATGAATTGTATTTTGGGTTTAACTGACATGTTTGCTCAAAATGCATCATATTCTTTCTTCTGTCTTGTTAGCTTTGGTAATATTAGTGGTCCCACTTACTGTTTCCACATAAATCTGATTAACATTTTTTGCAGTTTATACTTTTCATTTTTTCTATATCCGTTCCCCTGCAAGGACTCTGCACCATAGTTTTAGAAATATAGATCACAAAATACTTATAAATAACAGAAACAAATTTTAAATACTTTGCTAAATATTCATTTTTTGTGCTCATCGTTCTTGGAAAAAATACTGTATAATAGTTGACATATTTGCATCATGTTATTATTTTTTAACGAGGCAATTAATTCCTGTACTGTAAAGTTGCAATGCCTATGGTATAGTTAGTTGATGATGCTGTAAGGATACCGTCATGATATGAATAAAATGAAGAAAAAAACAAAAAGTCCTGGCAGGAAAGCAAACTAATCAGTCACTTTGAAAGCATCAGGCAAAGCTGAGAAGTGCTGAGAAGAACGCAGACAGGTCAGCTTACTGTACAAATAGGGTGGTAAACATATTTGCATGTAAAAATTAAAAATCAATGTGTTCTCACTCACCTAATGACCAATCTCCTTACTGCTGCTGTTGGGCTCTGATTAACATTCTGGGGGTTTCAGGAGAAAATGTTAGAGCAAAGCATTAATCTCTCTCAGCAAAAAAAAAAAAAAAGCTTGTATCTTCTGACAGGTGGGTCAAAGTTGCAGTTTAATCTCGCCCATAATTTCTGAAAAGTGCTGACAGAGTGTATTTTAATACATTGAAAACATGGCCGCGTTTGAGAAAGCTCAGAGCGCAACACCTCAGCAGGAAGTCCGTCCCTGACTCTGAGTTATGACATGCTGGGATGGGATCAAATGGCAACATTCTGGCTTTAAGAAACACTATAAGAAATCAGGAAAAAAAATTGTGTCAGTCAGTAACGGTTACTTTTTTAGACCAAGCAGAGGGAAAAAAAATATGGAATCACTCAATTCTGAGGAAAAATTATGGAATCATGAAAAACAAAAGAACGCTCCAACACATCACTAGTATTTTGTTGCACCACCTCTGGCTTTTATAACAGCTTGCAGTCTCTGAGGCATGGACTTAATGAGTGACAAACAGTACTCTTCATCAATCTGGCTCCAACTTTCTCTGATTTCTGTTGCCAGATCAGCTTTGCTGGTTGGAGCAGGTTGTCATGGACCATTTTCTTCAACTTCCACCAAATAATTTCAATTGGATTAAGATCCGGACTATTTGCAGGCCATGACATTGACCCTATGTGTCTTTTTGCAGGAATGTTTTCACAGTTTTTGCTCTATGGCAAGATGCATTATCATCTTGAAAAATGATTTCATCATCCCCAAACATCCTTTCAATTGATGGGATAAGAAAAGTGTCCAAAATATCAACATAAACTTGTGCATTTATTGATGATGTAATGACAGCCATCTCCCCAGTGCCTTTACCTGACATGCAGCCCCATATCAAGGTTATACAAGGTTCTGTGCTAGGACCAATTTTATTCACTTTATACATGCTTCCCTTAGGCAGTATTATTAGACGGTATTGCTTAAATTTTCATTGTTACGCAGATGATACCCAGCTTTATCTATCCATGAAGCCAGAGGACACACACCAATTAGCTAAACTGCAGGATTGTCTTACAGACATAAAGACATGGATGACCTCTAATTTCCTGCTTTTAAACTCAGATAAAACTGAAGTTATTGTACTTGGCCCCACAAATCTTAGAAACATGGTGTCTAACCAGATCCTTACTCTGGATGGCATTACCCTGACCTCTAGTAATACTGTGAGAAATCTTGGAGTCATTTTTGATCAGGATATGTCATTCAAAGCGCATATTAAACAAATATGTAGGACTGCTTTTTTGCATTTACGCAATATCTCTAAAATCAGAAAGGTCTTGTCTCAGAGTGATGCTGAAAAACTAATTCATGCATTTATTTCCTCTACGCTGGACTATTGTAATTCATTATTATCAGGTTGTCCTAAAAGTTCCCTAAAAAGCCTTCAGTTAATTCAAAATGCTGCAGCTAGAGTACTGACGGGGACTAGAAGGAGAGAGCATATCTCACCCATATTGGCCTCTCTTCATTGGCTTCCTGTTAATTCTAGAATAGAATTTAAAATTCTTCTTCTTACTTATAAGGTTTTGAATAATCAGGTCCCATCTTATCTTAGGGACCTCGTAGTACCATATCACCCCAATAGAGCGCTTCGCTCTCAGACTGCAGGCTTACTTGTAGTTCCTAGGGTTTGTAAGAGTAGAATGGGAGGCAGAGCCTTCAGCTTTCAGGCTCCTCTCCTGTGGAACCAGCTCCCAATTCAGATCAGGGAGACAGACACCCTCTCTACTTTTAAGATTAGGCTTAAAAATTTCCTTTTTGCTAAAGCTTATAGTTAGGGCTGGATCAGGTGACCCTGAACCATCCCTTAGTTATGCTGCTATAGACGTAGACTGCTGGGGGGTTCCCATGATGCACTGTTTCTTTCTCTTTTTGCTCTGTATGCACCACTCTGCATTTAATCATTAGTGATCGATCTCTGCTCCCCTCCACAGCATGTCTTTTTCCTGGTTCTCTCCCTCAGCCCCAACCAGTCCCAGCAGAAGACTGCCCCTCCCTGAGCCTGGTTCTGCTGGAGGTTTCTTCCTGTTAAAAGGGAGTTTTTCCTTCCCACTGTAGCCAAGTGCTTGCTCACAGGGGGTCGTTTTGACCGTTGGGGTTTTACATAATTATTGCATGGCCTTGCCTTACAATATAAAGCGCCTTGGGGCAACTGTTTGTTGTGATTTGGCGCTATATAAAAAAATTGATTGATTGATTGATTGATTGATATCATCAATGACTGTGGAAATTTACATGTTCTCTTCAGGCAGTCATCTTTATAAATCTCATTGGAACGGCACCAAACAAAAGTTCCAGCATCATCACCTTGCCCAATGCACATTCGAGATTCATCACTGAATATGACTTTCATCCAGTCATCCACAGTCCAAGATTGCTTTTCCTTAGCCCATTGTAACCTTGTTTTTTTTCTGTTTAGGTGTTAATGATGGCTTTCGTTTAGCTTTTCTGTATGTAAATCCCATTTCCTTTAGGCAGTTTCTTACAGTTCGGTCACAGACGTTGACTCCAGTTTCCTCCCATTCGTTCCTCATTTGTTTTGTTGTGCATTTTCAATTTTTGAGACATATTGCTTTAAGTTTTCTGTCTTGACGCTTTGATGTCTTCCTTGGTCTACCAGTATGTTTGCCTTTAACAACCTTCCCATGTTGTTTGTATTTGGTCCAGAGTTTAGACACAACTGACTGTGAACAACCAACATCTTTTTCAACATTGCATGATGATTTACCCTCTTTTAAGAGTTTGATAATCCTCTCCTTTGTTTCAATTGACATCTCTCATGTTGGAGCCATGATTCATGTCTGTCCACTTGGTGCACTTGGTCCACTTTTTAGATGCAGACTAATGAGCAGATCTGATTTGATGCAGGTGTTAGTTTTGGGGATGAAAATTTACAGGGTGATTCCATAATTTATTCCTCAGAATTGAATGAGTCCATATTTTTTCCCCTCTGCTTGTTCTAAAAACGTAATCGTTACTGACTGCCACAATTATTTTTTTCTTATTTCTTATAGTGTTTCTTAAAGCCAGAAAGTTGCCATTTGAAATGACTTTAGTTTTGTGTCATGTTTGTGATCTGCTTTTTTTCTACAAAATTAAACAACTGAATGAACATCCTCCGAGGCCGGTGATTCCATAATTATTGCCAGAGGTGTACATACATACAACCCACCAATCAAATGTCAAGGATCCACTCAGCCATTATATAATATAATATAATTGTGGGTGGAGTAGAGAGAGTTGTAAAACATGCTGGTGCAGGTGCCCTCAAGGTGCACGGGTGGAGAGGCCTGCATCTGTCGAATATCCAACCTAAAACTAACTTCACCTTGGTCTCTGATATGTGTGTGAGTGAAAGAACATCATCATCCATTGTTCACCTCATCTGATTTGTATTGTTACACTTTTAAGTTGATTTTTAACCAATTCACGATGCATCATTGCATTCTTAGGCACAAAGTTCCACATAACTCATAGCAACACTGGCTGAAGAACCCGTTCTTTGTTATTGTGGAAAATAGACTCATTTGCAAACTGTTACAGCCGATTAACCAGAGCATCTGAATCTGACTGGACTCATAACAACCCAACATGATTTTTTCTTGCATGGGGTTTTTCAATAGATTTTGAGTAATATTCTATTCTATTCTATTCTATTCTATTCTATTCTAATTTGGGGGCACTGAATCCAAATCTGGTGTTAGATTTTGCCTATCACTTTACGGTTTTGAGATATGAAAACATATTTGTCATACTGAGCATTGAAGGAAAAGCTGCAGTCTTGCGCACCTCTTTGGTGCCATAAATATTACAGCTCTTGTTCACATGATTTTGTGAACCTGATTTAAAAAGTATGCTTTTGAAGCTGCTTTTGTGCATGATTAGTGGCGTCAAACCCGTGAGTGAATGAGCAACGTTTGCATAATCCATCAATACGGAACATGCATATTGCAAAAAACATGATGTGTTACAGCAAATTTGAGCTCAGATTCGGATTCAGCACCCCATAATGACCCTAAATCAGTTCTTAAAGTCCATGCATTTTTTTTTGTTTTTTGACCAGTGTAATGAATTCATATATACACAGTGATTGCTGTTTTAAAAATGTTAAGAATAAAGGTGCAAATATAGCTGAAAATTATGAAAATGTTTAGCTTTGCCATTTTTATGACCGTTAAAGATCCAAGGATTTTCTCGGCTTGTTGTAACTGTACATTTATTTGAAAACCTGCATTTCACTGGTCACTGGTGGCACAGTTCCTCCAGTGGTGTCCTCTTTGCCTTCTGAAAAAGGCGTCTCTTACCTTTTGCCCAACCTAGTGGAAATAATAACAGTCACACTGAGAGATCATGGTGTCACGGTCAATTGTCCTGCAGAAGATGGCTGAGATGGGAGACGTATTGATTTTTCATTTTGTCGGGGTAAGCGAGCATGTTGCGGCTGGGCGCGGGTGCAATGAGGCAGACAGAATGTGCTCAGTTCGTCAACCGTGAGAGACCTTGAAAACTCTCATCAAAACTATGGAGACGTTATCATTGTGTGCGTTTTATCTTCTATAGAAACAATGAGAACTCTCCTGTCTAATCATACTATATAAAGAGAGAAGATGAGGAAAATTTGGCAGTGGATCCATGGGGGGGACTCAGCCAGCATCACTCCACAGAGGGATATGCTAGTGGTAGCCAGAGCTGGCAGCCGCATGCTTTGCTGGGTTTAGCAGGGCAGGAGTCTCACATGCTTGTAAAAACACATTGCGTGATGCCACAGGTCACGCACCCACCCCAGCCTTCCCGCTACAATCAATGAATAAATGCCAAAACAAACATCCTGCGTGCTCCTCACTAAGTGAGCATCGTCAAAAAGCCAAGAGTCCAAACAGCAACTTTCCTGTTGGATTTGACTTTGTGGTAGAGGACGTTGGTGTCATTTCAGGTCATCACCTCAAATGCGTCCCTGTCAGCGCTGCTACCGTGACACAACAAAATGTCGACTACTCATTTCCCAACATGGAGGCATTTGGAGGCCCGTTGCCCTGAGTTTGCTCGCTGAATATACATGACCTGTTTGAAGGGTGATGTGCACACTGCTCCATCTCTAACACCCCATCCCATCACACCTCATGCATTTTGTCCATCGCTTCCCCCCCGCTCCTCATTTGCAAAGGCTACGCTCTCGGCGCGGCGGTGGTCAGAAGTGTGACAGATACACAGAGTGCATTCTGTTGCACCGCTCACCTTGATGGCCGATACAGACTTTCGAGAAGTCTGCACCCCTCCACACTTTCTCTGCTGTCTGAGCCGTAAGGGTCAAAGGTGAATCATGAGATGATGAGCTCATCGGTATACCTAACACTTCCTGTTTAGGTGCTCTCTATATCTTCATGTAAGTCACCCTTTTATGAAGATAAACATCAAAATACTGGGTGCAGAGATGACATGTCTGTGACAGCAGCAGTGTGACTGTCATTTGTGAAGGTCAAAGACAAAAATATCAGCATGAGTACGTTTTAAACAACCACAAGAAACAAGAAAACATATTGTGTGTTATACATAAGTTTATTTTAAATGTAATTCAAGGAGTATATAGGCTGTAATTGGTACTGATCTATGTTTTAAATATAAATGTGTTCATGTCCTCAAAAGCCAATGATTCTGTGGTTATTCATGTTAAAAGTTTTGCTGTTATACATTAATTTAGACCGGAGAAGTCTCATTTTAAATGTCTGACTGCATGTAAGAAAAGTCCGTATGTGTCCATATGTTTGCTCAGTGAGCTGGTCTGGGTTCTTTGACACACAAACACAGTGTCACATAGGGACAGTGAGGGGACGTGGCAAACAACAGGTCCTTTTCATTTAAAGCAACAGAATCAGAATTCCTTTGTTGTCACTGCACAAAGTACAGTGAAACTGGTTAGTCCCAATGGTGCATTCAGACAACAAAACTATGAGGTCTGTTAGAAAACTATCCGACCTTTTTATTTTTTGCAAAAACTATATGGATTTGAATCACGTGTGATTGCATCAGCCAAGCTTGAACCTTCGTGCGCATGCGTGAGTTTTTTCACGCCTGTCGGTTGCGTCATTTGCCTGTGAGCACGCCTTGTGGGAGGAGTGGTCCAGCCTCCTCAGCGGATTTTCATTGTCAGGAAATTGGCTGATCGACTGCCGCTTTACTGCATCAAAAATTTTTCAGAAACTGTGAGAGACAGCCAGGTGGAAACCATTCGGAAAATTCAGATGGCTTTCCGTGAAGATCTTATGGGGATCACACAGATTAAGGAGTGTTACAACCGGTTTAAAGATGGCGCACAATGGCGGAGGGCGCGCCGTGCTCCAAGCGGCGATCGACAGGCTGAAACGACCAGATCATTTCCAAAGTGAAGGCTGTGTTGATCCGGGATGTCGTCTGACTACTACAGAAATGGCAGAAGATGTGGACATAGCACTTTTTCGGCACATTCCACTGTTACAGGAGTTTTTGTCATGGAAAGAGGAGCGGAGGAATTTGCCACGGAGCCGCTAATGGCGCGGGACAAAAGCACCTCCGTTTTGGTCTCACAGGACATGTTCTAACATGCCCAGTTCTTGCACCATTCAGAAGATTCAGACGGCTTTCGGTGGCTTTTCAGTCGTGTGACTATCTGAGAAATTGTGGACGAGCTGGACATGCCACAACATCACGGCGTTGCTTTTTTGTTGTGCGCCTCCGTCCCGACGCGCAAATTCCTCCGCATGTCTTTTCATGCCGAAAAAGTGCTGATGTCCAACTCTTCTGCCATTTCTCTGGTAGTCAGACGACGTCCCGGATCAACAAAGCGTTCACTTTGGAAATGAACGGCACATTCCACTGTTACAGGAGTTTTTTGTCAAAAATTTTGATGCAGTAAAGCGGCAGTCGATCAACCAATTTCCTGACAATGAAAATCCGCCGATAGTTGGATAGTTTTCTAACAGACCTTGTATATATATATATATATATATATATATATATATATATATACAGTAGTGTTCAGAATAATAGTAGTGCTATGTGACTAAAAAGATTAATTCAGGTTTTGAGTATATTTCTTTATTGTTACATGCGAAACAAGGTACCAGTAGATTCAGTAGATTGTCACAAATCCAACAAGACCAAGCATTCATGATATGCACACTCTTAAGTCTATGAAATTGGGCTATTAGTAAAAAAAAAGTAGAAAAGGTCACAATAATAGTAGTGTGGCATTCAATCAGTGAGTTCGTCAATTTTGTGGAACAAACAGGTGTGAATCAGGTGTCCCCTATTTAAGGATGAAGCCAGCACCTGTTGAACATGCTTTTCTCTTTGAAAGCCTGAGGAAAATGGGATGTTCAAGACATTGTTCAGAAGAACAGCGTAGTTTGATTAAAAAGTTGATTGGAGGGGGAATAAGCTCTTTCAAATCTTCCTCTGCCAGAAAAACAAACGCTGCCATGTTTAGCTAAATGCCTCCTCCAGTAGTGTGACATATGTGGTGGTCGGGGCATGCAATATATATATATATCAAGAAACAATGTATTTACACCCGGGTGCCTTCTTCAGTAGGGTGATTTTGAGTGGTGCATTGCTAAATGTGAACAAAGGATGGATTTTTTTTTCTGGTTACAACTGTTACAGTGGTTATCAGTGTTCCAGACTGTTTAATCTGCCTCTGAAAGTCATTGTCCAGTCAGGTCCGGCCCATTCTGGTGCAGTTTCAGTCATGTTGAAAATTGCTCCACACATCTCTCACAGACTCTCATATAAAATAAATATTTTTCACAAAAAGGAACTTTCATTGCAATCTCTATGGGTTCCAGGTGTGCATGCACCTTATGTGTTTCAGACTTCAGACTTCAGACAACTTTATTGATCCCAAAAAGGGCAATTACTTTTACACTCCAATTACCTCAGAAAAGATACAGCAATTAATCCACAATTATTACTTGTTTACCGTAATAATGGCACACATCAAAATTAAAGACAACACATATACATTTGACATTGTTTATGTGCACTAACCTTGAAGTAGTCTGTCTTCCGAATTGAGGAAAAGTGGGTGAAGGCCGCAGCAGGAGGGGCCCGCGCCGCCCAGCCTGGGGTGCAGCAGTAAAAATGAAATGGGCTATGAAGCCCACCTCAAAAAAAATGAGGTGGGCTTCATAGATAATTGGCAAAGCTTCTGGGGAAAACCTGGTCTTGTTAGAAGAGACGGCATCCATCTCACTTTGGATGGAGCAGCTCTCATTTCTAGAAATCTGGCCAATTTTCTTAAATCCTCCAAACCGTGACTATCCAGGGTTGGGACCAGGAAGCGGAGTTGTAGTCTTACACACCTCTCTGCAGCTTCTCTCCCCCTGCCATCCCCTCATTACCCCATCCCCGTAGAGATGGTGCCTGCTCCCAGACCACCAATAACCAGCAAAAATCTATTTAAGCATAAAAATTCAAAAAGAAAAAATAATATAGCACCTTCAACTGCACCACAGACTAAAACAGTTAAATGTGGTCTATTAAACATTAGATCTCTCTCTTCTAAGTCCCTGTTAGTAAATGATATAATAATTGATCAACAAATTGATTTATTCTGCCTTACAGAAACCTGAATATGTTATATGTTATGAATATGTTAGTTTAAATGAGTCAACACCCCCGAGTCACACTAACTGCCAGAATGCTCGTAGCACAGGCCGAGGCGGAGGATTAGCAGCAATCTTCCATTCCAGCTTATTAATTAATCAAAAACCCAGACAGAGCTTTAATTCATTTGAAAGCTTGACTCTTAGTCTTGTCCATCCAAATTGGAAGTCCCAAAAACCAGTTTTATTTCTTATTATCTATCGTCCACCTGGTCGTTACTGTGAGTTTCTCTGTGAATTTTCAGACCTTTTGTCTGACTTAGTGCTTAGCTCAGATAAGATAATTATAGTGGGCGATTTTAACATCCACACAGATGCTGAGAATGACAGCCTCAACACTGCATTTAATCTATTATTAGACTCAATTGGCTTTGCTCAAAATGTAAATGAGTCCACCCACCACTTTAATCATATCTTAGATCTTGTTCTGACTTATGGTATGGAAATTGAAGACTTAACAGTTTTCCCTGAAAACTCCCTTCTGTCTGATCATTTCTTAATAACATTTACATTTACTCTAATGGACTACCCAGCAGTGGAGAATAAGTTTCATTACACTAGAAGTCTTTCAGAAAACGCTGTAACTAGGTTTAAGGATATGATTCCTTCTTTATGTTCTCTAATGCCATATACTAACACAGTGCAGGGTAGCTACCTAAACTCTGTAAGTGAGATAGAGTATCTCGTCAATAGTTTTACATCCTCATTGAAGACAACTTTGGATGCTGTAGCTCCTCTGAAAAAGAGAGCTTTAAATCAGAAGTGCCTGACTCCGTGGTATAACTCACAAACTCGCAGCTTAAAGCAGATAACCCGTAAGTTGGAGAGGAAATGGCATCTCACTAATTTAGAAGATCTTCACTTAGCCTGGAAAAAGAGTCTGTTGCTCTATAAAAATGCCCTCCGTAAAGCTAGGACATCTTACTACTCATCACTAATTGAAGAAAATAAGAACAACCCCAGGTTTCTTTTCAGCACTGTAGCCAGGCTGACAAAGAGTCCGAGCTCTATTGAGCCGAGTATTCCTTTAACTTTAACTAGTAATGACTTCATGACTTTCTTTGCTAATAAAATTTTAACTATTAGAGAAAAAATTACTCATAACCATCCCAAAGACATATGGTTATCTTTGGCTGCTTTCAGTGATGCCGGTATTTGGTTAGACTCTTTCTCTCCGATTGTTCTGTCTGAGTTATTTTCATTGGTTACTTCATCCAAACCATCAACATGTCTATTAGACCCCATTCCTACCAGGCTGCTCAAGGAAGCCCTACCATTATTTAATGCTTCGATCTTAAATATGATCAATCTATCTTTATTAGTTGGCTATGTACCACAGGCTTTTAAGGTGGCAGTAATTAAACCATTACTTAAAAAGCCATCACTTGACCCAGCTATCTTAGCTAATTATAGGCCAATCTCCAACCTTCCTTTTCTCTCAGAAATTCTTGAAAGGGTAGTTGTAAAACAGCTAACTGATCATCTGCAGAGGAATGGTCTATTTAAAGAGTTTCAGTCAGGTTTTAGAATTCATCATAGTACAGAAACAGCATTAGTGAAGGTTACAAATGATCTTCTTATGGCCTCAGACAGTGGACTCATCTCTGTGCTTGTTCTGTTAGACCTCAGTGCTGCTTTTGATACTGTTGACCATAAAATTTTATTACAGAGATTAGAGCATGCCATAGGTATTAAAGGCACTGCGCTGCAGTGGTTTGAATCATATTTATCTAATAGATTACAATTCGTTCATGTAAATGGGGAATCTTCTTCACAGACTAAGGTTAATTATGGAGTTCCACAAGGTTCTGTGCTAGGACCAATTTTATTCACTTTATACATGCTTCCCTTAGGCAGTATTATTAGACGGCATTGCTTGTTACGCAGATGATACCCAGCTTTATCTATCCATGAAGTCAGTGGACACACACCAATTAGCTAAACTGCAGGATTGTCTTACAGACATAAAGACATGGATGACCTCTAATTTCCTGCTTTTAAACTCAGATAAAACTGAAGTTATTGTACTTTGCCCCACAAATCTTAGAAACATGGTGTCTAACCAGATCCTTACTCTGGATGGCATTACCCTGACCTCTAGTAATACTGTGAGAAATCTTGGAGTCATTTTTGATCAGGATATGTCATTCAAAGCGCATATTAAACAAATATGTAGGACTGCTTTTTTGCTTTTACGCAATATCTCTAAAATTAGAAAGGTCTTGTCTCAGAGTGATGCTGAAAAACTAATTCATGCATTTATTTCCTCTAGGCTGGACTTTTGTAATTCATTATTATCAGGTTGTCCTAAAAGTTCCCTGAAAAGCCTTCAGTTAATTCAAAATGCTGCAGCTAGAGTACTAATGGGGACTAGAAGGAGAGAGCATATCTCACCCATATTGGCCTCTCTTCATTGGCTTCCTGTTAATTCTAGAATAGAATTTAAAATTCTTCTTCTTACTTATAAGGTTTTGAATAATCAGGTCCCATCTTATCTTAGGGACCTCATAGTACCATATCACCCCAATAGAGCGCTTCGCTCTCAGACTGCAGGCTTACTTGTAGTTCCTAGGGTTTGTAAGAGTAGAATGGGAGGCAGAGCCTTCAGCTTTCAGGCTCCTCTCCTGTGGAACCAGCTCCCAATTCAGATCAGGGAGACAGACACCCTCTCTACTTTTAAGATTAGGCTTAAAACTTTCCTTTTTGCTAAAGCTTATAGTTAGGGCTGGATCAGGTGACCCTGAACCATCCCTTAGTTATGCTGCTATAGACTTAGACTGCTGGGGGGTTCCCATGATGCACTGAGTGTTTCTTTCTCTTTTTGCTCTGTATGCACCACTCTGCATTTAATCATTACTGATTGATCTCTGCTCCCCTCCACAGCATGTCTTTTTCCTGGTTCTCTCCCTCAGCCCCAACCAGTCCCAGCAGAAGACTGCCCCTCCCTGAGCCTGGTTCTGCTGGAGGTTTCTTCCTGTTAAAAGGGAGTTTTTCCTTCCCACTGTTGCCAAGTGCTTGCTCATAGGGGGTCGTTTTGACCGTTGGGGTTTTCCGTAATTATTGTATGGCCTTGCCTTACAATATAAAGCGCCTTGGGGCAACTGTTTGTTGTGATTTGGCGCTATATAAATAAAATTGATTGATTGATTGATTGATTAAAAACCGCGCTGCCTTCGAGGTGGCAAGGAGGAAGCCAGGGTGGGGGGAGTGGAGAGACATGGGGGGGGGTGGGGTTACAGGGATGGAGGGAGGGAGACATGCGTCGTGTGCAGATGAGTTAAATTTCTGTCTATTTCTGTCCGTGTGTGTGTAAAGTCTGATGTTGCTAGGCAACAGCAGGCTGGAAGGGGGGGTAGATGAGAAGGGGGGGCTGAATTCCTTCACCAAGGCTGTAGAGCCTTCTGGGGGAAGAGCAGGGAATTTGGCCTTCAGGAGCTGATAAGGCTGCCATGTTGATGTTTGGCGGAGAGATACAGAATTCTATTTACTGCACCCCTGACTGTCGAGAGTCCAAATTTATGAAGAATATTCTGTGGTCCTCAGCAGTACAATCTTATGCAATGCAGTGATTTGCTCCGAGATTGAATCCATTTTGCGTTTGAGTTCAAGAGTTCATGCAGTCTGAGATTACACAGCATTGCCCAACTCATTAATTATGATGGACTGATGAGGGGACAAAATTCTGGAAGCAGCCGTCTTGCTAATATTCCTGTGGGTCAGGGCAGCGCACAAACCAATCAGCACCAAACCTCCCACCATAAAAGCGAATACAAATGAATCCTCAATGTCTTCCACAGAGAGTGGAGCCACATGTCACACTCCATTCTCTCAGGCGTCGAGAGCAAAGCCCGCTGGGTAGGTTCCATCAGGGCACACAGGGTCCCCAAACCCTGATCTCCTTGTCGAAAACAAGTGGTGTCAATGCTGTTGAGAGACCAGCTGATCAATTCCATAGTTAATCCAAATCATAATTTGAAGAATTCACAGTCTGGTGAAGCTGGGACTTTGAAGGTCGGAGCAGAGATAAAGAGCAGAAAGGAGGAGAGGAGAGGGGAGGAATGCGACCATCCTTGCCGGAGTCCCAGGTTGAAACAGTTGTTTACATCATACACAACTTGAAAAGTGGGACCGATGGCGTCTGTCGTTGCTGTGTTCAAAAACCCTGAGACGGGTGGACTCTGATTTACCAATGAGATGGGGACGGGTTCCATTCTGCTGGACGTTTCTGCCAGTCAGTGAATTACAGCCATGCTAACTATTTCTTATTATTGTTATTTATTTTATGCTATTATGGCTGTGAAAATAACATGTTAAGTAAGGATTAAACAACTTGAAGCCGTGCATTATACGGTTTGAATGCACGATGCAGAGTCTAAAACAACACAACGTATAACATATAATGCATGGCTTCGAGTTGTTTAATCCGCTTATACCATGGTCCCACACAGTGAGCGAACACACAAAAATTTATTTAACAGAGCTTGATAAAAATGCATAAGTATTTGGGACTATTTTATGCCAGTCTCAAGACATTTTGCCTCCGATGTGCTTACCGTGTCTGCGGGCTCGGTAAATGCTGCAGCGGGCCACTCACACCGCCCCCCTCTCTGCTTTGCGGAGCTGCGGCCAAGTCCGGCAACAGGTCCGGAAACTACGCTCGCTGTTTTGATGCGGAGCGCTCTGGCAGCCCGCAAGGATAGAACTGTTCTCTTCTTCTTTCCCGTCTTCAATCTTGTCCAGTTTGTCCGTTAAATCTTTATGCCGTTGCTTTTGCTGTTCTTCTTGTTTGCTCTCCTCCTCTTCCCATTCCTCAAACATTTTATTTTGGTCAAAAATATTGAAATTCACTTGGAAATCCATGTTTTATCGCGTTTCTGTCATTCACCTGTCAAAACATAGCTGATCTGCGCCAACTGATTTGCGTGTTGCTATGGTGACGACCAGAGCGGAGTGATTATAACAAGTGACTTAACTCTCCGAACTACGTGTGCGTATACACGAAACTAATGCACGCCAGTTAGACATGGAATTCTCACTGACCATGGTATAATTTAAATTAATTAATTACAGCACCTATAATGCAATTAATTGCACTTTTCTCCATTTTGTTCAGATGTCACATGGTCTGTACATAGTGTGTGCACGGGTTAGTATTTGTGGTTACAACAGCCTTGTTAATGTTTCCTCCTGCTTAGCGAGACATTTAGGAAAAATACACGTTCGCCTTTCTCCTCATTCTGATGCTGTGTTTGAACTTCAGCAAGTTGTCTTCACCAGATCTAGATGTCTAAATTCATCGAGTTGCTGTCATGTGATTGGCTGATTAACTATTTGTGTTAACAAGCAATTGAACAGGTGTACCTAATAAAGTGGTGACTGCACACTGGACCTATGGGTAGAAAGAAGCAAGTTGATGTTGGCTAGGATTAGTGAAATATCAAGCTCAGAGTTCAAGGTGAGATTTCTAGCCCCATGCCAAGACATAGTAAAATGACTCGTTTTATGAAAATGAGTTGAGATATTTTATTGTGAGTGAATTTCACAGTGTAAAAGTCCACAGAATTTCCATCTACAGCCCTGATATACAGTGAAATGTGGTTTGTGATGATTGTCTGAAAACTTTGTGAGTAATTGTGCCAACAGACCAACAAATACCAATGAAAACTCATTTCGAGTGTCCTCTGTGGATGAAATAAGTATTTCAGGAGACAATTCTACCTTCAGTGATGGCTTGTTTTGTGAGATTTGTACACTGTTGAGAGTGCTAAGACTGGTAATTCCAACAGATGTAAAAATCCAGCATTATAGCCATAAATTATGATACAATCACAAAGTCTGAAAGGTTTCCAGGATCACAAGAGTCTCCTCACACACCTTCTGGGCATGTCAGTGTATGGGTGAGGCTGGCTATGTTATCACAGACACACACACACACACACACACACACACACACACACACACACACACACACACACACACACACACACACACACACACACACACACACACACACACACAACTGTGGTACTTCCACTAATGGTGTAAGTGTTCCAGTTTCTATCAGAAGGGTGAGTGGGGTGAGAGTGGGGGCGACCAGCAGCTGGTTACCTTGGATGACTCTCACACCTGTTTGCCTGTCACGTGACATTACAGGAATGACAGGCGAGAGTAAACGGCTGATGCAAGTGCTCGGTAATGAGGAGCACAAGGATTTTAGTTTCTCATGTGCTCATTCTGCCATTAGTAGAAAATTCATTTCATTTAAAGGGAGAGACAGTGGTGGCTCCAGAAGGTTTTTGTGTGTGTGTGTGTGTGTGTGTAAAAGTGTAGAGATTGTACAGCAAACACATGTGTGAGTGGTGGCGAGGGAAAGGGAATTCATCCCAGCCACCATGTTTATCATAGAGTGTATATATTGGACAAACACAGAGGTTTTCTGTGGAGACTCCTTCTTTGTTCAAATATGTGTTGGGCATGGTGTAAGCAGAGTAAGCACTGCCAACACTGTGACACCCAGAGGTGAAGCATGGATGAGACCCCTGCATGACATGTGTGGGACAAATGAAGCTCTTAGAGTTACCAAATAAGCTAAGCTACCAGGCTAACCTTATTTCATGGGTTTATTAAATCATATTCCTGGGAGGTGGTTTTCTTATCGCCTGACTTTGGTGTGGGCATTAAAAATTAGGACCCGCTTATTTCCTCAGCAGTGATGCCAGTAACGTGTTACTAAGTAACACTTACACCATTAGTGGAAGTACCACAGTTGTGTGTGTGTGTGTGTGTGTGTGTGTGTGTGTGTGTGTGTGTGTGTGTGTGTGTGTGTGTGTGTGTGTGTCTGTGATAACATAGCCAGCCTCACCCATACACTGACATGCCCAGAAGGTGTGTGAGGAGACTCTTGTGATCCTGGAAACCTTTCAGACTTTGTGATTGTATCATAATTTATGGCTATAATGCTGGATTTTTACATCTGTTGGAATTACCAGTCTTAGCACTCTCAACAGTGTACAAATCTCACAAAACAAGCCATCACTGAAGGTAGAATTGTCTCCTGAAATACTTATTTCATCCACAGAGGACACTCGAAATGAGTTTTCATTGGTATTTGTTGGTCTGTTGGCACAATTACTCACAACGTAACGTGTTACTAAGTAACACGTTACTGGCATCAAAATGAGCAAATATTTGCACAAAAACAATAAAGTTTATAAGTTTGAACATTAAATATATTGTCTTTGTGGTGTATTCAATTGAATATAGGTTGAAGAGGATTTGCAAATCATTGTATTCTGTTTTTAGTTACATTTTACAGAATGTCCCAACTTCATTGGAATTGGGATGGAATTATGCATAACTTTGTGGCTTAAATGTCTTGAACTGAGGAATTTTAACAATTCACTCCCTGTACAGTTGCCATGGAAGGGGTCGCTTGCTATAGAAACCAAAACCAATTGATATATTTTATTATTTTTGTACCAGGCTGTAAACATATTTATTTCAGCTCTAAAGATGGACATTTTAACATGGACTTTTTTGGGTATTTGCTGGTTTCTAAAGTCAACTTCAAGCAGACAGTCAAGGAAATGCAACTTTTTCTTGTTCCCAGTGTGTCTCATTTTGGACAGCTGAAGCTTGTATGAGTCGGCCGTCTTCCAAACACGCCCGTGATCATCCGCAGAGGCACGCATGTCCGCAGCCAGGATTTTTGAGCTGTTCAAAAATCTGAATGCGGATAATATCCACCTTACATACTCCATACATACTCACTCTATGCGCTGTATATCTGCCGTTAACCTGGGACAGTGTGTAAAACAGATATACTGCGCGTCCATCATGTCCACATCACAAATTAAAATATGTTGTAGCGAATGCAGGCAAACTGGCCACGAATAAAGCGC
This sequence comes from Thalassophryne amazonica, assembly GCF_902500255.1. Lineage (NCBI taxonomy): Eukaryota > Metazoa > Chordata > Actinopteri > Batrachoidiformes > Batrachoididae > Thalassophryne > Thalassophryne amazonica. The sequence continues at coordinate 46,406,862 of NC_047109.1, read as the reverse complement.
TTTTATTACATCTGCTTTGCAGCTGATTTGCAGACAATCTGTGAATGCATAACAAAGACGTCACGTAAACTCAAAGCGTGGCAGAAAGCGACATACCTGCCAGTCAGTGCCGGTCCGGGTGTGTAGATCCCCAAAGACGTAATAGCTGCTGCAATCCAGGACTTTTATTTAACACCACCAAAAGGAAGAGTTGCTGTTTTAGCCACAACTCACTCAAAAAACAAACAAACAAAAAAAAACACCGTCTCACACCCCGAGCAGCTTCCCCCCTCTCGCTCCCCAAACTCATGAACAGTTAACCCTCGCATGACAAAATGAACATTGACTCTGTGATCAACTTGTCCAAGTCCAGCAAATGCTCCAGAGGCTGTATTGTTGGTGTGAATAGTGAATCCGAAAGGAGCGAGTGCGCTTATTTTATAACCGCAATGCAGATGCTGTGCACGCGCAACACATGCGCGATGCATTCATAATACACCCGTAATACTGCCGAGATAATCTCAATGTGTCGGATCGGTTTTCTCACTACATGCGTTATACAACCGTGATTGTTCATCATATATTTGCTATATATTATTAATATATCCGTAATTCATACTGGGACATTTGTCATTTTTGGCCATTTTTGTTGCGGACGACAACGAATGCCCGTACTTTGTATACTCAATTCATGCTCAATTAATCCTCTCCCCAGTGGGACAGGGCCCTTACATTGGTCTGTGTGGACAGGCCACCTCTGTCTACACAGTTTCCTGCACTTTTGCCTCTTATGGAGTCATTGCATTAGCATGCCATATGTCATGTTTCAGAAACATTTATACACGTGCAGTGCCCTCTGGTGGATGCATATCTTAACATCCATGGCAAAAGAAAAGATATATGGAAGTATGAAGGCAGTGAAGATTACTTAATGTGAAATGCATGGATAGCTTTATATATGGAAATAGAGTGTAAATTGGCCTTTAGTGAATGCTGGATGGATTATAGTGAATTAAGAACATCCCACTCTTCTGCTTAAAACAGGAACGAGCCTCTCATGGACAATCAGCTTGTAATGACCAACGCCGCCAAATATTCAGGAGGCTAAAGCATCTAACTGTATAGCAGGTCATTTTTAAAACTTTCTTTACATTTAGTGAGGTAAACATATGCACCTTTACTTCCACAGGGATAATCTGCATGTTACCAGACACTTCTAATGACAATTTCCCCTTTTAAGTAGTGACAAAAAGTGGTTTACTGTGAGTTTTTGTAGCACATTTTGTGGCACATTTGCCTGTTCTGATGTTTGCATTCAAAATCAGTCTTACATCAGTTAAAATCTACAGGTTTCTCTGGTGGGGTGGATGCAGTTATGCATTGCACAAGTGTTTAGTGCCAGATCTGACCTGACCTATATTCCAGTTGATCACATAAGTGTACCCACTGCAGGTGAAACCATTAAGCCAAAAGACAAAAGAAAAACAATCCACTCCTATTTTGTTGTAGAAAAACCTAAAGTTTAATTCGACTCCTTTTACCTTTTCAATTCGCAGCATTCAATTTCAGTTAATTTGAGTTAATTTCATTTATACAGCGGCAAATTACAACAAAGCTACCTCAAGATGCTTCACAAAAGTAAGGTCTAACCTTACCAGCATATGCTCTCTTGTCTACTTTATGTGACATCATTTGATTTTGACTGCTTTGATGGATACATGGACAATCTACTGCAAAACTGTTTCAGAAATGCCTCAGAAACATTAAAACTGTTCCACACCTGTTAATATCTTACTGGTTTTATACTTTAAACCACTGATTAAAAGATACAGCTGGTTTAATCTGTTACAGTCAGAAATTATATGGTTTCTTTGGGTTTTAATCTGCAGTAAATGGGATTTAAACCAACATAAACATGATGTTAGTTACTTCAGTTTAAATAAGATCGACTTCAAGCAAATCAGGTATCTTACTGGCAGAGAGGTTGGATTTCCAAGCCACAGACTGAAGCTCAATTCCCACTGAAGATACTTGTCTGTGTTGCTGGTCAAGTCACTTCATCTGCATGGTTCGTGTCATACCAGCTTTTCATGGGGACCAGCCTTGGCTGGGAAAGTAACCGGTGATAGCCTGGTGTCCCGACCAGGGGGAGTCGTACATCCTCATCCAATTCATGCCATGGGATTTGGGAATAAGCAACAACACAAACAGGCCACAGGGCCCATGGAGGACTTACTTCTACTCTAAAGGAAAACTAGTTTACACTGCAAAAAAGATAAATTTAAGATAAAATGGTTTTGATAATTCATCAATTTTCTGAACTCACTTATTCCAATTAAGAGTCACGGGGTGTTTTTGTGTGTGTGTGTGTGTGTGTGTGTGTGTGTGTGTGTGTGTGTGTGTGTGTGTGTGTGTGTGTGTGTGTGTGTGTGTGTGTGTGAGAGAGATGGGGGTGGGTGGGTGTGTACCCTGGGCAATATGCCAATCTATCACAGAACTGATGCATTCTTTTATTCTTTCACTTTTGATACTCTGTATGCTTCTTACCCTCTGTGCTGCTATACATTGCTGCTGGAACCTCAATTTCCCTGAGGGAGTCTTCCCAAGGCATCAATAAAGTTCTATCTAATCTAATCTAATCTAATCTATCATATAGACACACAAACATTCACACTCACACCTACAGCCAAATCAGAGTCACCAATTCACCTAACTTGCATGTATGTGGAAGTAGGAGAAGGCTGGAGCATCCAGAGGGGAATGCACAGAAACATGTGGAGAACATGCAAACCCCACACACAAAGGACCAGGTCGGACGCCAGAGTGGGAATTAAAAAAAAAAAAAAAGACAAAACAAATAAACAATAAACAAACAACCCCCCCCCCCCCCCCAAAAAAACAAAAAAAAACCAACAAAAAACCAAACCAAAACAAAACAAAACATGCCTTTGAGCTTCGGCCAAGAAGTATGAAGCTGTGGCTTGTTCTCCAGGACAAAGTAATGATCATTTTTATGTATCCAGTTTCAGGCATTTTATGGAACAATAATCAAATGTGTTTAAATTACATTTATACAGATGACTGCATGTCCAAATCAAACAGGAACCTCTGCACTTGGAGCTAAACTACAAACTGGAAGTCATTTGGGCATAAATGTCTTACACAGGAAACCCCATCACACACACAGGTGCAGCAAGAGCTCAAATCATCAGCCTTTCAGTTGACAGAGAACTTGTTTTAACACAGTCGGCCCAAGGAGTTACTGCAAAACATATTAATTTAGAACAAAAATAATGATTAGTTCCCATTAGTTCAAACGACAGAGGTGATTCTTTAGGCATTATTTGCATGGAGTGTGCTCCAGTGGTCTTCCATGTTGGTGCTGTGTGTACTGTATGTAAAACCAGGATTCATATTATTTGTACATTCTCTAAGTATCGTTCTCTGTGAGCTCGAGTGGTGTTCACCTTCCGTCCGCCGGTCTGTGGCGTTTGCAAATACTGCAGCATGCTGAACCAACTGGCCTGGCCCTGCAACAGCCCTCTCCAACTTGGTGTGTGTGTGTGTGTGTGTGTGTGTGTGCGTGCATGTGGTACTTGTATTTAATAATGCATGGCCCCAAGCCCAGGACGGGCCCTTTGATAAAGTACAGCTCCGCAGCACATGCATAAGCAGCTCCAGCCATATGCAGAAAGCGGAAATTGATGGTGGAGATAAAGTCTGTGCTGCTGCTGCTTTGTGTTCGTGTGTGTGTGCGTGTGTTAGACCGAGAATGAAGCACAGAGAGATTTACGGCACGTATCAATGTCTATACGCAAGTGTTTGATCAGGTGGTAATTTGGAGCTTTTATGCACAAATCGTTGTGCTGTGTGAACATGTTTGAGGTTTGGTTCTTTCTGTTGCATTTAATTAGCAGAAAACGTGCAAGTGCGTGAACGTGTTAGTGCACACAGTAAATGGTGTGCATGTGTTTAATAGCATCATGTGGTGTATCTGTATGAAGCAAATGTTTCTTTTTTTTTTTTTTTTGGATTTTCTTACATGCTTTTTCCATCCTGCAATTACAAAAATTAACTTTAATTTTGCAGTATTTCCTAAAATCTCTAATTTTCTTCAAAATTAATACATTCATTTATAAGACAATTAAAAATAGATTATATTGTGTCTTCTTGTTTATATTTCTCTCTTTGCAGAAGCATCTATTTGCCTCAAACATTTCTAATTTAACACTTTGCAATATGTGTAAGCATGGCTGTACTGACAACAGAGGTCACCCAGGTTCAGACATCAGTATTTTTTTTCCCAAAAAGGTTGTGAAATACTTGTCTAAAAATAATAAGTGTTGGAAAAACTACTCAGACATATTAAGACTGTCCCATTGTAGAAATACAATGTTACAAGTACAAATGATAAATTACAAGTCCTCGACTGAAAATATCACATTTCTAAAAGTGCAAACGTTTTTCCACAAAATATGGTTAAAGTACCAAATGGAAAAATACTCACTGGAATTGTCTATTTCAGAGTAATATGTATTATTAGAATATGATTATTGGTACATTATTGTTTTCATAGTTTTAAAGATGGAACCACTAAAATCATAGTTAATGCTGTTATCTATATTATAATAGCCAAGTGGTCTGTGTGTGTGTGTGTGTGTGTGTGTGTGTGTGTGTGTGTGTGTGTGTGTGTGTGTGTGTGTGTGTGTGTGTGTGTGTGTGAGTGTGCGTGTGTGTGTGTGTGTGTGTATGGCTTTGATAAGGTAAAAACTAGGTAGAGCTGCCGTTTGCCGTTTGGTATGCTTATGTATTTTGGGTCAAGGATGAACACTGCAAAAACACAAAGTTGATAGGACAAATATTTTTGGAGAAATTAATTTTAGCTAACCAATAAATAATGGATGCTGTGCTGTAATGCACCATGGGGTTTTGGGGTTTTGAGGTTTTAAATGTTGTTATTGTGGTTTATGTTAGTTTAACAGTGTTGTCGTAGCTCAATTGGTTTTGTCAGTTTAGATAAGTCTCATGTTGCTATAACCATGAGTGACTTAAGTCTCATATTAGTACCATGAGTGAAATGTTTAGTGGTTTTAATGTCTTCAGCTCTGCCTTTGTCAAATAAAAACCACCTGCCTACAGCAGCTGTGCATACATACATGCATACATGCATGTATGCATGTATGGATGTGTAACTTCGATCAGGGACAAACAGAGCACAGCTGACATTTACTGTTTGGCATGCTTATGTATTTCGGGTCAAGGATGAACGATGCCAAAATGGAACACTGACTAATAGGTAACATTGCAAATTACATTTTGGACTTGCTTACTTTGGACTTTCCAGCAGGGGGTAGTAAATCATCTTTATATTAAAAGAATGAGTGTAACTGCATATAACAGTAAATACATTAAAAATACATGGATGACACAAGAAAGTGAAAACACTTATTTCCACTACGGCCCATTTAAAAATCTAATAAAAAAAATAGAAGTAATAATAAAATGAAAATAATAATAATGACAATTATAATACTGTGTATATGATAACAATAACCTAAACAATTTATAAATACCTTAAGACAATAAATTAACATTACAAATTACATAATTAACAGGAAATAAAAGGGTTGAGTTCCTCTTCTAAACATTGTTGAGGTCTAAGGTTCTAAAAACATTCTGGACTCACATGTCATTCCAACCCATTGCTTAATTTATTACCACCCTTGAAAAATGTCAGCTACTTATTTTATAAACACTGCACAGTCTAGAGTCAGTGGATCCCCACGGGGAACATGCTAGTTATTATTATTATTTGTGCTGCATATTCCAACTATATTTGCAAAGTGCTTCCCACACTAAAATACAAGACAGACATTTTATTTTGAACTCTGTCTTTCAGTCATTAACGGTTTACTTTTGAAACAGGCAGCATTATTAAATTGTATATAATGATAAATACCAATAATGATCAATTAATAAAACCCTCATAATATTTTTTAATCACCAAGTCACATTTCCCAATAATTGCAAAATGTCTCAGTTCATACTGTGGAGACAGTAACACATCAGATATAAGTGATTTCTGCTGGTGCAAGTGCACATATTGTGTCAGGCACTTGATACCAGAATGTGATTATTTTAAGCAAAAGTAAAATTGGTCAGGGGCCAGCATTTGTGGTCCAAGGTTGCAGCATTGTTAAATAATGAGAACGACCCTTCATAAACAAGCTGCTGCAATCTGTGTGTCCACTACATGCAAACGAGCCTATTATTTCCCTTTCTCAATTCTTGCATGACCCCTGACCATTGCAAAGTAACAATAGTAATCTCTCTCTCACAGGCTCTTTTTTTCACAACTTCTCTACTTTTTCCATTGAAGTGCTGTCTAACTTCTTACCATTATTTTCATGGCTTCACTCTCTTCCTCCTGTGGCTTACTTATCTCTTCTAATTTGGTGAATGCTGAAGTTCATCCAGCTCATCAACACCATCCAAAGGCAGAACAGCACAAACCTCTCCATGCCCTTAGTCATTAGAAATGTCACTCTGTCTTTATCTGCCACCCACCTTCCTCACCTCCTACCCTCCTTCATTCATCCTCCCACTCCCTTTCTTTGTCTCTCTGCCACCCCCTCATCTAAGTCATAAAGAAAAGACAGTCAGATATACAGGAAGAGAAAGAGAAACCGCTATCTCTTTTTGTTGCAGCTTTAATTTACTTTGTACATTAATATTTCAGGGCCCTCTGCAGGCTTGGCGCGGGAGCCGGTGGGCGCTACGGTGTGTGTTGATGTGTGTGTGTCACATTCCAGCTGTAGAGGAAGAAAGGATTAATATTTCAGTGGACCTTATTGGAGACCCCTGTACCGTATCCACTGAACCACTGTGGCATGGGTGCACAGCGATGCTCCTCCTCACCTTGCTGCTCTGACCTTTCTTTGTGCCCTCTTTTTTCTTCATCAAATGTAATTTTTTGATTGTACACATAGGGCTGTGTTTGCGTAATTTATATAGAGCAAAATCCACACCACATCAGCCACCATTCATATGGAATGACTGATAACACAAAGTTAAAATTAATGTCAAATATCAATGTTAACAGGTAATTTCAGTTGCTGGATGACATCGTGATGAATGCTGCATGTTGTCTCAATGTCGTGTTCTCCCTGATCATGTGTTAACTTCCTGCTCGTGGTTGCTAACATTTTAACATCATATAAAACAGACTATAGTTGAGTTGTGATCCATACAGACCGGCCCCACAGTTTGGCACACTGATGACCAGTGTATTAATTGGCAATTTAAATAAAGGTGTTAAATTCAAATATATTGTCATGATAAATTCTTTTAAAAGTAATAATTGTGTAAATCTTGATGCAGAGTTGCAATGAAACTGCAGGAGTTGTGAGCAGTGGATTGATGTATTCTGTTAAAAGCAGAAAGTCTGGCATAGGGTTGATGCACCTCGAGGTCTAAGCACAGAAAGAATCACTCCAAAATATGGGGAGATGATAATGACATGATGGAGTCAGGCAGTCTGCCATCCCTACAGGACCTGTATGCCTCCAGGACCATGAGGCAAGCAAGGAAAATTGTGGCTGATCCCATCCACCCAGGTCACAAACGTTTTGTCACCCTCCCCTATGGCAAGAAGCTGAGGTCCTTCAGGACCAAAACCTCAAGACACAAAAGCAGCTTCTTTCCATCCGCAAGTAGACTAATAAATAATGCCAGAGACCCCATTTACCTTGCCCCCCCCCCCCCCCCCCCCCCCATTACCACAAGTACAGATTGGTCATCCCTGCACTGAAAGGTACTGTACATCTATACTTCAATCACCTGTTTTTGCACACTCCCACTCCACTACATTATATTTATCTCTATTTAACAGAGATAAATATAACGTCATTGCCACTTATCACTGCCATTGCCTATTTGACCCTCTTATGCCTTACAAAAGCATTTTTTCTTTTTTTTGTTCTTTGTCTATGCACTAATAACACCAGATCAAATTCCTTGTATGCATGAACTTCCTTGGCAATAAATTCGATTATGATTCTGAGTGTGTGCAAAGCTCCTTCCTTGTGGTGTCCTGAGCTGAACATGGGTGTGGACATGGTGGCTGAGCTCCAGAAAAAAACAACAACAACAACAACAAAAAAAACTAACTAAACTAACAAAATTCAGCATTTTCTGACTTTTGCCAAGTACTATGCCTATTAAGTAGAATTTCATGTGTCCAGGCTGCAGCAGTTAAGAAGAGGTGCAGCAATTTACGCCTGGCATTTTGGTACTGACCAAGAAGGTGTTTTCTTTTTTAAATTATCATGTAAACACTGGGCACCTTGTTTTCATTCGGGAACTCGGGCAGAAGTTCTTTGCCTTACCTGCAATGCAGTAAGTGCAAGTGGCTTCAAGACAAAAAAAGCCAGTCCACAGTCAGGAACTCTCCTGACTAGGGAGCACATGAGCATCTTTGTTTTTGATTTCAGTGCCCATCTTAACAAGTTACAGCTTGCAATGTTTCTGTGACATGTCTGATTTGGGCACTGTTTTAGGGTCACAGGTGTTTTGAGTTGTACGTAGAGCCCGATGGACAATCTATAATCGCAATCAAACCTCTCCCACATAATTAAATAAAATAAATGAATAAATAAATAAATAAAATCTTTAAAATTTAAAATTTCAGGTATGAAGACACTCACGTCATTGGCTAATTATCTTTATGTTGCTTTTATTGTTGGTTGTTGGTTTCTCTGTAACCGTATTGTCATGGCTTCCTCCACCGAGCCATATTTTCATCTGCATCCAAATGGATGTTCCAATAAATTTTCAACAGGATAATTCAAGAAGTAACAAGCAGATTATTGACTGATAATCCTGTCATCCTGAAGGGGCGGAGCATGTGCAAATTTAGATTCTATTAAATCTGGATCTGGTTGCACATTAATGATTTTATTTCTTTGCTTTAGTCAACACTGATTGATATTGAAACATAATGACATTATCTTTGGACACGTTCACACATGGACCTGCAACCTAAAGATCACAAGGCTTCAAACTGTGTTTGCACAGGTCAAAGGGTAAGGTTGAACCACAGATCAAGTTTCAAAGTCACTTTGAAAATCTTTTAAGAGTTACGATTGATCATTTTAGTGACCAGTCTTTAAACTTTCAAATGGAGACAAACTGATGTGTCCAAATACAGTGCATTTTACTTCCGGGAAAAAAGACAGAGAAGCAATTTGGAAGAGCTGGAATTGTGTTTTCAAGTTGGAAGAGGATGATGAGGACACAGGGGTACCTTTTATCACAGATCAGTGGCTCTCTGAACGGGCGTCTCCCCCTTGCTGCATCGAGTTGCCGGCAGGAGACCACATTGAAATGAGGTGCCTTCTCTCAGGCTCTTAGCCACCCCTGACATTTGGGTGAATGTGTGTGTGTGTATGTGTGGTGGAGTGTTTAGATTGAGCAGTGGGAGCTTCTGTTTTGGCCGATCTTTTGCTCCTCTGCTACTTGCCTCCCCTCTTGTAGCCACATACATTCTCACCAAGCCTCCCTCCTTCTTCGATTGGTCCCTGTTTCTCATTTGCCTATTCATTTAAAAGCACAAAATGCCTACTGAGATCCAATATGGGGTTGAGGCAGGGGAGCACGAGTGGGCCCTCAGCAGGGGTGGAAAACACAGCAACATCATGATGAAGGGAAGGGGGAGGGTGGATGGAAACGGGAGAGAGGTGGAGGATGCCCAGGTCTTCAAATTGCTTACTGGCTCCCTCGTCTTTCCAAGTATCCCTTCGCTCAGTCTTTTTCCTCACCAATGGTCTGCTCACTGAGGTAGAGCTGAGTTTGGGAAGTGCAGCCCTGTTGATCCGGATGCCGAGACTAAGTGAGGGTCCGAGCAACAATGCAATCGGTGCGTGAGGAGAAAGGGGTCCACTGACTTTCACAGCTGCAAAAGCCAAAAGCAGAGCCCCATTTTTGAATGTTGTATCTGCAACTTTGCAAAGTCAAATACAATGACACTTTGCATAAATGCTTGAAAAAGAAGAAGAAGCAAAAACATGGTTAGTACTGAGTAGCAGTGTGAACACTATATCACATGTTTAATGCATGACTTCTAGATCTCTCAGGTGGGCCAGTTTCACATCAACAAAGTGTGGAGAGTGAGTAAAGGTGAGAGGCATACTGTCAGAGGACACGTAGGGGTGAGGAGGCAACCCAAGGAGTGGATTGAGAGAAGGAGGATTCACAGCAAACTGATAGAGATTCAAAGACTGAGTCCGTGAAGGAGAACAAATGGAGCATCAGTTGTGTTTGTAGTCATTAAGATGATGCAGTAATAATCACAAGAACAATTTATGGAAGCTGTACACTTTAAAATGAGTGAGACAGTGATACAAGAACAACAAGGACAACCTGTTTCCTGCTGCCCTGAAAGATCACAATATCCTTCTGGAATCCTTAAAAATAAGGATTTGTGGCAGATAGATTTCAAGCAAAAAAAATCTGTCTTTTTTTTTCTTCTTTTCCTTCTGTGCTGTTATCTATATGTCTTTTTTATGGAGTATCGCAGACATTACTATGTGTCACATTTTTCTTTAAAGAAGAAGGTTCTGTAAAGTAACAGTGGCAGTACTGGATACTAGGACTCTGAGATGAGCAACAAGTCATTACAAGCAATGTGATAGGTTTGTTTGTTTGTTGATTGTGATTTCTTTTTGGAGGTGTACACCTTTTATTTTTGACTTGTGGTGTTCTGAGAAAAATGTAACACATTTACCTAAGGTGTGACTTCATTCCCAGTCGCAATTTATGACTTCTGAGGTAAATACAGTGCCTGATGTAGCACAGCATTTGATGTCTTTTTTATGCAATCTCTGGAACAATATTTAAAATGCAAATGTTTCAGATAATTTAAAGACAGTGTCACGTTACCATGTTTCATCCAGTATTCGGCAGAGGTGGGACGAAGTCACTGTCAAGTCATTCTCAAGTCATCAATCTGCAAGTCTCAAGTTAAGTCTCAAGTCAGCTTACAAACAATTGGTGGACATTATGACTTGAGCATGTCCACATGCTGAGACATGTGGACATTGTCTGACACAAATATGTCACACTTTGTGTGACATATTTGTGAACAAAGTGCTCAGGATGGCTGGAGAATGAACGGAGGTTTATGACCACATTTCTTTCAGTCTTTGGGTGGACTCGGCAGAGCTTTGCAATCGTGTGTTTTCTGCCAACTTTCAAGCCTATAAATTCTGTTTGAGCATTTGAAAACAGCACAATGTGCCCCTGTCATTATTGTATGCGTCGCTTAAGGCTTAAAGCCTCTGAAACAATCCCTGTAAAAGCCTTAACTTTTACAGTCTGTTAATGCTACTGTATACAAAATTCAATGGGAGCGGTGTGAGTTTGGTAGTTGAGATTTTTGCCCCCGTTTGACCCACGCATGCGCAGATGCGTTTCACACTTTGCTTATTTTGTTGGTAGCATGGCCCACGCAGACGGTCACCCCTTTGAGTCTGGTCTGCTTGAGGTTTCTTCCTCAAATCACTGTTGCCTATGTGCTTGCTCTGGGGGTTGATAAGGAAAGACCTTACTTGTGTGAAGCGCCTTGAGGCAGCTTTGTTGTGATTTGGCCCTATATAAATGAAATAAATTGAACTACTCCAACCAATCACAATATAGGTTCACCCGTTGTCAACCCCTCACAAAGTTCTCTCATGATTCTTACACAATATGAGTCATGCTGACTACATTTGGTCTGTGAGTATGTGGCAAGGACCTTTGATGAGCTGTCAACTTTGTTCAACAGTCATTGTGACACCAGCTTGTGTTGTGTTTGTGTCATTGTAGTTGGTGTATTAAATCAAATAAGACTTTACATGGACTGCATTTATATAGCACTTTTCCATCTGCATCAGACGCTCAAAGCGCTTTACAATTATGTCTCACATTCAACCCGATGTGAGGGTGCTGCCATACAAGGCGCTCACTACACACGAGGAGCAATAGGGGATTAAAGACTTTGCCCAAGGGCCCTTAGTGATTTTCCAGTCAGGCTGGGATTTGAACTGATTATCTTCTGGTCTCAAGTCCAACACCTTAACCACTAGACCATCACCTCCCCTGACGGTCCACCTGTGCTGAATTGTTACTGACTGACCCCCTCAGTGAACATTGTGCTTGTTCAACAGTTCAGCTTTGAACTATTCAAAATTCAGGTGCAATTTAAGTGATGCCCTATGACTCAAGCAAGGGAATAATGACATCCAGCAAACATCAAGTGTATTCTCGCAAACTCTTTCACAAATGCTGTTTGCAAGTTGTTGCAGCCTAGTGAGATAGTACCGTTAAGCCCTCGTCACACATACCAAGAATGCGGAGGAGCCATTCCGACACGGCAAATATTGCCATTATCTAATGCAGTCGGTAAGAAAAGAGACGAGGTCAGCTGTGGTCCAAACGCATCTGGAATACCTCGTCTGCACCTGCACGATGGCATCCGAAGCCTAAGTAGACAGCAGATAGATGACACAGATTGCTGTCAGATGGCCATAGAAGGTGCTGCATACTGCCCAATCTCCAAAAGTCTGCAGGGCAGACCAGAAGGCTGTTTTCCTCATGCACACATCCGCGCATGTGTGAGTGGCACACCTGCGCGCCACGCACACGTATGGGACTATGATTATCACTCAGCTGTGTGTGTGTGTGTGTGTGTGTGTGTGTGTGTGTGTGTGTGTGTGTGTGTGTGTGTGTGTGTGTGTGTGTGTGTGTGTGCATAACACTGCATGGGCCACGTGTGCCCCGCGTGCACCTGCCACTGGACAAGTGGACAGCTTCGCTCCAAACGTTTCTGGCAGGGGCCGTGCAGTCCCTCAGATGGAGCCTTTCCAGGGAACTTTCTTCTTTCTTGTTTGCCACTTCAGCAGCAGAACGCAACTCTAGACACCGCAATGGTTGGATTATCACATGGAATTAATTTTTTTCTTTTGGGTGAGAGGATTTCTAACCACAGGCCGCTGTCCCAGCTTCATGGTGCTGTGAAACACTCCTGGAGCGCTGTTGGAGGTAAGATGCATGTTTATTAATGTGCTGTAACGGCCTGGCACAAGCTCCATGTTATATCTCCTACAGAGTTAGAAGGTGAACATTTATTACAATGTGAGTCCCGTCCAGCTCTGAGCCTGATGCGCGCAATGACCCATTACTGCGCACCACGAATGTTATGATGGAGACAATAGTTCACATTATTTACGTCACCCATGGGAAGAAATGGATAAATGTCTGTACTGTAAGGTCTATTGATGATATAACAGCCTGTTCAGATTTGCGCCACCATGTGCGCAGCAGCGCACAGAACTTTTGGTTTCATAGCTGCTCACATTCACTGTACATAATGATTATGAATTATTATCATGATGAAGGGCGCCACATACAGTTCAACAATTCTTTCGCACTCCAAAGGGGGTGGGGGTGTCCATTAATATTATACATGGCACTGCGGGTTATACCAGCAGGTATACTGTACCAGATCCATCTGGAGGTTCCCTCGTATGCGCTCAGATCATTTCGGATCACGTTTTGCCGTCATCAGAATATGTAAATTGCAGTTAGATGGTCCTCAGATAACACATAACACAGTAGGGTGGGTGTCCCATCTCGACCGCGTCCAGAGAATTATGAATGTGCGTCACACTCGGCCGATTTTGACCAAGTGTGTCGACTTGGCAGATGGCTGTAAGTCCGTTTTGGAACTGAAATGCGACACCTTTCGGATGTGCGCCATTTCACAAGTTCGACGCCACTCTGTGTGATTCCGGCTGTGTGTGACAAGGGTATTACCTTTATTACCTCCTGTATGAATGTCACCTCACGCTTTGTTGACAAATGTGTACTGCGCAGTCTGTTTATGGTCATTCCAGACTGAGAAAAACTGCATAGTGTGGCCCCATCTGATATCTCAATCTTTCAAATTGGGATTTCAATGTAAAAAAATGATTAAGTGCTCAGCTATCATAATGTTACAGCAAGAACACAAGCAGCTCTCAAATTATATTACCCCCACGTCTGACCTACAGTACATAAATGAAACGTACATAGCAGCTTGTAAAATTTAAAAATACAACACAGTTGAGGTGAAAGTTGGGATGATTGGCTTGAAACCAGCACTTTATATTCATAAAGCATCAGCTGGGTGTTGGTGCTGTTCACTGCCTCTCCTCTGATGTCTCACCTTTTATCTAAGAGTACATATAAACAAACACACATACTGCATGAGGCTAATTGCAAAGGCGATACAATTTCCAGAACATAAACAAAATCAAAGCAAGCTGCGTTTTCTCCCCTCCACGTACCCTCTTTAATGTTATTCAGAAAGTGAAGTTGGGCCCACTTCAGAGAAACACCTCACTATGTAGTAAAAAGCACATTGTTTTCCTTTGCTAGAAGAAACCAGAGGAACTCAAATTACCATTAACCAGCTTTCTTTCTTTAACAGCAGCTCTTGCAGACTGTTGACCAGATTACCTAAAAATTGTGATTTAATTTCTTGGTAAATTTTAAAACGACACTTTGGTAAGGTATGCTAAAGTTTTCTTTATCCTGCCTATGCACAGCTTTCATTGACAGTGTGCCTGAATTCTTATTCCATTTGAATATTTAAAGCATCAGAATGGTGAAAGTGCTGCATTTGGAACCAGACTGGCCCAAAGCACGGTAATCAGGAGATGATCTCTCATATGCAAAAAAAAAAAAAAAAATGCAACGGACCCCTTTGCTTTTACATACAACCTCAAATCAGAAAAAAGTTGCAACAGTATGGACAATGCAAATAAAGCCCCTGCAGTGATTCTTACATTTGCTTTGACTTCTAATTCATTGCTGTAAGTATGGATCCGAGATATTTCATGTTTTGTGTGGTCAACTTCAGTTAATTTGTTAATATACATCCACTTCTGCATTTCAGATCTTCAACACATTCCAGTACCCATCCATCCATTTTCTATACTGGCTTACTCCAATTAAAGGTCATTGGGGGGGTGGAACTTGAGCCTATCCCAGCAGCTCAAGGGCATGAGTCAGGCTGCATCTGGGTTTGGCCATCACACAGTGGTAATTTGTCTGGTTGTCACACGAATCAGCATTCCAGATGTTTTTTAGAGGAAATGGATGTCATGTGCTCCAAACCAAAGGCGAGAAAGACCATACATACTCTTATTAGTAATAAGTCCAAAAGCCAGGGTCTGTCATGGCATGGGGTAGTGTCAGTGCACTTAATAAAGGTAATTTACACTTCTGTGATGGTATTATTAAGGGCCTCTTTGTTGTGTGTTGGGGGGGTGTGGCTGGACATTTTGGTGTTCTTTTCTTTTCTTTGCTCTCCAGGTGGTATGCAAACTGATTTATCGTCTGTGGAGAAGGTGCTGGCAGAAGAGTCCTTCACCCTCATCAACATGATGTGCAGCACCTGTGGATGGTGCTCACGTGCAACCTTGAAGACTTTCAGCTGAAGCAGATAATGAGATGGCGTACTGCATTTAAGCCATGTGTGATTCAAGCAGAATTGCCGGGAACTCGACCTTGTGATGTTCGTTTGTGAGACGCTGAGGACCGCGCCTGGGTTTGACACACCGTGCCTGTGAAGGAGGAAGGGTGAGGGACACATGCTGTCAGCACACATCAGAGGTGATTGATTATCTGAATAATTGTTAACAGTAACTTGGTATTTTGTTACGCAGTATATTTGAACTTTGATGAGAGTTGTGCAGCTCGCTTCTCACTGCCGTGGCATGCGGACTGATGATCCTCCACCTGTTATGAGAGGCTGCTCATTTACATAAAGCTTAAATTCAGACCTGAATGTGTTGCTGATAGTGTGTGCCTTTGAAGTATATTAGTTGTAGCTGCTGACTTACCTCACCTTTTCTATCCTTCGCAGAGTCGGTTTGTCGTGTCCACCTGGGGGGTGTTTGGCGGTGAACGTGGGTCCAGAAGCGCCGGGCTTCGATCCTTTTGGGCGCTGGAGAGCGCGCCATCCTTCACTCCGCCAGACAGACGCATGTTTCGTTTGTACACTTTGCTATGCACCAAAGGGGGAAAATAAATTGTTTTGTTATTGGAACCGCTTTCTGGTTGTTTTGGCGCTGGGTTCCGTCAGACGCAGGTCCGCTCCTCAACCCGCGTCGACACATAACACTCTTCACACATAACACGATTGAGGCAGAATGGCCACTCATGAAATTTCGGAGCCGCCTCAAACGCCTTGCGCAGCAGTCGCCACAACCATTCGGCCACAGCACATGCACTTACGTGTAGCTCGTGATGGAAACTTATTTGAATGGCAGGCAACATGAGGTCTCACTGTCATCTGATCGTGCTCGCAACATTTGCACGGCATGTTGAACGCAGGTCAGACATATCATGCTTTGGCAGAGGGGCTGCACAAAATCATCAGCCACATCGAACTGTGGCCAAATGGTGCGATAGAGGCAGCCTTCACACCAGTGGCTGAATGACAGAGAATGCCAGCCGAGTGGCCATTGGACCCACTCTTGGCCGGAGTTGGCCGGAGTCCAGGTGCCACCTACAAATGTCAAACACCACTTGTGGGGCACATAGAAAAGGTGGGGCTATTCACACTGCCAGCATGAAAGTAGAGAGCAGGCAAACGACTTTTGAGTTGGCTGTGCATATGGCACCACATTTTCGAAGTGCCCTGCAAGTGTGCCATGTTCCTCCGAGCAAGACAAATGGTGTGCAAGTGTGCTGTCCCCCTGCAACACATATGGCGTGCGAGGTGAGGTGGCAAAGGCTCGCTCGGTGGCTGGAGTGTGATCACTGTCCAGCGCAGTGTGTATCTGGATGGCTGTCATGTCCATGCTGGAACAGCTGAACACTGTGTACTCGCAACTCACAGCTGGAGAACATATATCATGCCATGAACAACATCACCGCTCAACATGCCACGTAAAGCACATGCATGGGCCAGCTCTCATGCTCTTCTGATATGCTTATAATTACATACAAACAAGATCACCCTTGGATCATCCAGTCACATCTCAGCACACACAGCACAAACAAAATGATAAGCTGGCTGGCCAGGCTAACGTCATGTCCACCACGTAAGTTGTAGTCCACATGACAGACAGAAAGAGTGGAAAAACAAATAAATGCATATAAGTGGAAAGGTGAGATTGCTTTGCATTTCATCGCACTGTGGACAGGGGCGTGTCAGCTGACAGCTGGCCAGTGACTCACTGTCAGCTGGAATTGACAAATTGAACATGATGTGTTACATTAAAAGAGAACAAAGAGAGGGAGGAAAAATTCATAAAATACTACAATAAATAAATGCATATTTACATGACAAATACATAAGTAAAATAAATAATCACAGACAGGGTGATACTTTGCACACAAAGTGGTATTATCCTGATATTTTGTGAATAGATGCTGTACAAATTCCACCCCTCCCCCACTGTACCCAAGAATTAGTAACACACAGTAATAACAAAAGTGTAGTGTGGCTCTACAGAGGAGAAAATACAACAGGAGGAAACTGTGAACAGAGCACTCACCCACTTGTAGAATGATTTTCCGCAGGATGAAATATGTAATGTCAGGCAGTCCATGCCATCAGAAAGCTCATGGCTACAACCATCACGCATGGAAAGAGTGCGAACACCAGCCACAGGATGAAATATACAGTATGCATGGATTGTGAGTGACATCTTCCTGTGGCCAGATTCACTATGATATAATATAGCCTTTATTGTCATTGTACATATTTCATACAGGCAATGGAATTTGTCCTCTGTATTTAACCCATCCTAATTACAGTTAGATGCAATCCAACCACTTCGAGCAGTGGGAAGCCACAGTCCGGCACCGTGGACCAACTCCAGATGTAGAGAAGCTGCTTTGGACAGGGGCAGAGAAAGGAGCAGACCCTAAATAAGTATGTTTTTGATTGTAGGAGAAAATCAGAGTGCCTGGAGGAAACCTACACATACACTGGGAGAACATGCCAACTCTGCACAGAAAGGCCAGGAAGTGATCCCACAATCTTCTTGCTGTGAGGCATCAGTCCTAACCACTAAGCCACCATGCTGTCCTTCTTGGTTCTTGGGAATAACCAGTATTCATCCACCACTGTGCTGAAGTCCACCTTTGCATGTAGGCTCCTGCTGTAATCCTCTATATAAAACTTAAAGATTATTCTAGCTGCTGTTAACAGGTGTGTCCAGCCCGCTGACTATGCATGCACATGGGTCTGCAGTTGAGGTGTGGCTGCTGGACTTCTGCCACTTCCAGAACTGCTGTCTACCTCCAATCATCAACGCTATTTTGGCATGCTCACAGGGTAGCTCATGTGTGTCTCCCACAGGGAATGAAAGATCTTCGTTTTCGTCTCCAATCACTGACAATGTACTTTTACACAATGTCAACACCTCACAAAGTTGTGGGGATGGCATTCAGAGGACTTCCTGATGCCCCCAGTGGCTCTGGGAGTGTATAATGCTGACGTGTAGATGACCCTTGCTGTCTCGTGACATGCTGCGCCATGTTAAGTGAGGGATAGAGCGACACCGAGCGAACATCACACAAAATAAAATGATTTCCCTTCCAATACTCCGATCGCATGCTGTCGCAGCCCAGTGAGCTAAGACCCTAAGACAAGTTTGCAAGAAGAATAGCACAAAATAACACCTGAGCTGGTTCAGCGCTTGGTATCTTCAATGCCAAAATGTATTTTAAGTGTTGTGGGAGGGAATGGCAACATTACAAAGTTGAAAATACTTCAGTTTTCCACTTTTTGAAATTTTTTTTGAATATACTGCAGGTCTGAAATGCAGGGATGAATGTACAGGGTGTCCCAAAAAGTGCCACAAAAATAAAGCCATAGAAAATCTATACAGTTTTGGATACTGATATCTTTCATACAGTGCCTTGCAAAAGTATTCAGCCACTTGGTATTTCACATATTTTAATTTATTTATCCCATTTCAAAATAATAATAATAATAATAATAATAATAATAATAATAATAATAATAATAATAATAATAATAATAATAATAATAATAATAAATCAGGCTTGTCAATAATAATAATAATAAAACTAAAAGTATCTTCTTTAAACACCCCTTTGGTATAATACCTGTAAATAATCAGTTTTATTGCCAGTTTTCTTCAGACAATGCAGGGGTGGATACAAGAACATTCCCAAGTCACTGAATTTGTCTTGGACTTTATTTACATCAGTTATGAAGAAATACAAACAGTATGGCACTCTATGGTAAATCTGTGTGGAACAGACATTTCTCAAAAACTGAGTGATTCTGCAAGAAGGAAAAGAGGAAAGACATCAAGACACCCAAACAACCTAGAAGAACGTATAGGTTTCTGTGGCTGTGATTGGAGAAATTGCACATAGCTCATGTTCTGTATTTTGTGTTCCCAGTTATAGCTTCATTATGAAGAGGTACAGAGGAGGATTTTCTTAAAAAGAAAACCTTGAAAGTTTAGCTACAGTTTGCCAGAAGGTACATCTAAGATGCAAGCTTAGATTTGGTGTTTTCTCCTTAGCTTCATAGTGAAGTAGAATGGAGAAGTACGTTATTTCACTCCAAGCTGTTGTTGATGTTAAAGGGGTCAATACACAGCATTAAGAACAGGGGTATGTAAACTTTTGAAAAACAGTAAACAGTTGTTTGCCAATAAATGGATTCACCAAACCACTAACCATGAGTGAAAAAAAATGTATCATTCATATTCTCTGAAAAATGGCCAAAAAACCTAAAAATTCTGCCCGGGTATGTAAACGCTTGACCTCAACTGTATCAGTTTGAAACTTCTTTGCAATCCTCCATGTTGTCTTTCTGTCTTAACCTTTTCTAACTGCAATATAACACTGATATTCTCATTGGATTAGTGTCAAACTATATCAGGAGAAATTCCTCATATATATCCTGATGTCTGACAACAAACAAGCAAACAAAAATAAAACAAAATTCAGATTAGCGGATGCAGAGTCAAATGATTTTGTGGCACGTTTCTTGGGACACCCTGTATTCACAAATGAAATGAAGCTGACCACACAAAACATGAAATATGTTGGATTCATACGGTCTGCAGTGAAATAGAAGTCAATGTAAGGATCACACTGCATTATTTATTTATTTAATTTGCATTTTCCACACCATCTCAAGTTTTTTTTCCTGGTTTGGGGCTGTATGACAGAATACCTTTCCCTGTTGAATATATTAGAATGGGAGCAAATGAATATCTGCTTACTCCTGCTGCACTGCAGCATCACAGCATCCAGGACAGAAAACATCCATTTGTCCTTGTAACATTTTTCATCGTACCTGCATGAGAGCACCTGCAACAAGCCGCCCACTGTGAATCAAACACACATCTTCTTCGCTCTGAGTACAGCCCGCTACAGCCTGCATTACTGCCTAAAAGCCGTTACCCTTGTAGACTAACTCCATGACAATCCACAGTGATAACACTGGGGTTATGTTTCAAATCCTTGTACAGGAGAGAGAACTGAGAGAGATCAAGCAAGAAACACAAGGACCCATGATAGCAAGCAAAGCGGGTAGCAAGAAGGGCATCTATCCCTCTTAAAATCCAACTTATTGGTGAGTTGCGATCCTGGACTCAGCACTCTTTTCTGTGCACCTTATCTTAATGTGGGCTGCGTTGTCTTCTCCATTACACCTCGGCCATTCAATTAGCCCCCATTACCATAGTAATAGAGCGCGGCATCGCTAGGGTCAGGATTGACAAGGGGAGGAGTGGAGTGAAAAAGAGATGCCAGTGTACGTGCACAGCAGACCAGTGACAGTCTCCATTATAGCCAAGACAAGAGAGGCCAAATCACTGATGGATGATATTTGGAGGTGAAATTATCTGAAAACAATGGAGGACAAGAATGACAGATGGGAAGGATTTGAGGTAAATTTTGTTGACTCCAGCAGAGAATGTCTTCATACAGAGTACCTCTCCAATAGTTCCTTCAGACTTGGGCTGCTAGAGGCTGGACCTTGATGTGGCTATAGTCCCCCTCCCAAAGACTGTCAGCATATGTATATCCTCACCACAACTGACATTAAAAGTCTTATGTTTTCAGCCCTGTTTTGCACCATCACTACCATTCTGTGGCTGTTCCACTTCCACAGTGCTTGTCATTTCCAGATGACCCACAAAATATTGTTTTTGGACTGCAGAGGATCAGACAAAGTCCATTTCTGTATGATGTAAAATGTATTTTTTATTTCTATGACAGTACCCTGCAGTCCTGCTGACACTTAGTGTACTGTAGTTATCATATTGTAGTTACTCATGTTCATGCAGTTGCTCATCTCCATATGTTCCATAGACTGTACATTGTGTAACTTACACTGAGCTAGTCTGACAACTCATTTACTGAGCTTTTTCTACCTACTATAAATACTACAAAACTTTTTCTGATACAATGATGACGACATATAAGAGGGGCGATCACTAGACCGACAAACTAAAGTAATGGACTGGAATGGTTCTTCAGTTTAAAGCATTCTTTAATAGATATCATCAGATAGTATCTAAGTTTGGGGTTTCCATTAGAAGCATGTAGAGTATGGAATTTGTCTTCTTATAGTAGCAATCCATAACCTAGCTAGCAGGGTGAACTTTAAATAGAAACCTAAAACATATTACATCATAGCTTCTGTTTCTATAATAACATAACCAGATTTATATCTTAGCCTACTAGCTACAATTTAGTTTTACAATCAATCAATCAATCAATCAATTTTTTTATATAGCGCCAAATCACAACAAACAGTTGCCCCAAGGCGCTTTATATTGTAAGGCAAGGCCATACAATAATTATGTAAAACCCCAACGGTCAAAACGACCCCCTGTGAGCAAGCACTTGGCTACAGTGGGAAGGAAAAACTCCCTTTTAACAGGAAGAAACCTCCAGCAGAACCAGGCTCAGGGAGGGGCAGTCTTCTGCTGGGACTGGTTGGGGCTGAGGGAGAGAACCAGGAAAAAGACATGCTGTGGAGGGGAGCAGAAATCGATCACTAATGATTAAATGCAGAGTGGTGCATACAGAGCAAAAAGAGAAAGAAACAGTGCATCATGGGAACCCCCCAGCAGTCTACGTCTATAGCAGCATAACTAAGGGATGGTTCAGGGTCACCTGATCCAGCCCTAACTATAAGCTTTAGCAAAAAGGAAAGTTTTAAGCCTAATCTTAAAAGTAGAGAGGGTGTCTGTCTCCCTGATCTGAATTGGGAGCTGGTTCCACAGGAGAGGAGCCTGAAAGCTGAAGGCTCTGCCTCCCATTCTACTCTTACAAACCCTAGGAACTACAAGTAAGCCTGCAGTCTGAGAGCGAAGCGCTCTATTGGGGTGATATGGTACTACGAGGTCCCTAAGATAAGATGGGACCTGATTATTCAAAACCTTATAAGTAAGAAGAAGAATTTTAAATTCTATTCTAGAATTAACAGGAAGCCAATGAAGAGAGGCCAATATGGGTGAGATATGCTCTCTCCTTCTAGTCCCCGTCAGTACTCTAGCTGCAGCATTTTGAATTAACTGAAGGCTTTTTAGGGAACTTTTAGGACAACCTGATAATAATGAATTACAATAGTCCAGCCTAGAGGAAATAAATGCATGAATTAGTTTTTCAGCATCACTCTGAGACAAGACCTTTCTGATTTTAGAGATATTGCGTAAATGCAAAAAAGCAGTCCTACATATTTGTTTAATATGCGCTTTGAATGACATATCCTGATCAAAAATGACTCCAAGATTTCTCACAGTATTACTAGAGGTCAGGGTAATGCCATCCACAGTAAGGATCTGGTTAGACACCATGTTTCTAAGATTTGTGGGGCCAAGTACAATAACTTCAGTTTTATCTGAGTTTAAAAGCAGGAAATTAGAGGTCATCCATGTCTTTATGTCTGTAAGACAATCCTGCAGTTTAGCTAATTGGTGTGTGTCCTCTGGCTTCATGGATAGATAAAGCTGGGTATCATCTGCGTAACAATGAAAATTTAAGCAATACCGTCTAATAATACTGCCTAAGGGAAGCATGTATAAAGTGAATAAAATTGGTCCTAGCACAGAACCTTGTGGAACTCCATAATTAACTTTAGTCTGTGAAGAAGATTCCCCATTTACATGAACAAATTGTAATCTATTAGACAAATATGATTCAAACCACCGCAGCGCAGTGCCTTTAATACCTATGGCATGCTCTAATCTCTGTAATAAAATTTTATGGTCAACAGTATCAAAAGCAGCACTGAGGTCTAACAGAACAAGCACAGAGATGAGTCCACTGTCCGAGGCCATAAGAAGATCATTTGTAACCTTCACTAATGCTGTTTCTGTACTATGATGAATTCTAAAACCTGACTGAAACTCTTCAAATAGACCATTCCTCTGCAGATGATCAGTTAGCTGTTTTACAACTACCCTTTCAAGAATTTTTGAGAGAAAAGGAAGGTTGGAGATTGGCCTATAATTAGCTAAGATAGCTGGGTCAAGTGATGGCTTTTTAAGTAATGGTTTAATTACTGCCACCTTAAAAGCCTGTGGTACATAGCCAACTAACAAAGATAGATTGATCATATTTAAGATCGAAGCATTAAATAATGGTAGGGCTTCCTTGAGCAGCCTGGTAGGAATGGGGTCTAATAAACATGTTGATGGTTTGGATGAAGTAACTAATGAAAATAACTCAGACAGAACAATCGGAGAGAAAGAGTCTAACCAAATACAGGCATCACTGAAAGCAGCCAAAGATAACGATACGTCTTTGGGATGGTTATGAGTAATTTTTTCTCTAATAGTTAAAATTTTGTTAGCAAAGAAAGTCATGAAGTCATTACTAGTTAAGTTAATGGAATACTCAGCTCAATAGAGCTCTGACTCTTTGTCAGCCTGGCTACAGTGCTGAAAAGAAACCTGGGGTTGTTCTTATTTTCTTCAATTAGTGATGAGTAGAAAGATGTCCTAGCTTTACGGAGGGCTTTTTTATAGAGCAACAGACTCTTTTTCCAGGCTAAGTGAAGATCTTCTAAATTAGTGAGACGCCATTTCCTCTCCAACTTACGGGTTATCTGCTTTAAGCTACGAGTTTGTGAGTTATACCACGGAGTCAGGCACTTCTGATTTAAAGCTCTCTTTTTTAGAGGAGCTACAGCATCCAAAGTTGTCTTCAATGAGGATGTAAAACTATTGACGAGATACTCTATCTCACTTACAGAGTTTAGGTAGCTACTCTGCACTGTGTTGGTATATGGCATTAGAGAACATAAAGAAGGAATCATATCCTTAAACCTAGTTACAGCGCTTTCTGAAAGACTTCTAGTGTAATGAAACTTATTCCCCACTGCTGGGTAGTCCATCAGAGTAAATGTAAATGTTATTAAGAAATGATCAGACAGAAGGGAGTTTTCAGGGAATACTGTTAAGTCTTCTATTTCCATACCATAAGTCAGAACAAGATCTAAGATATGATTAAAGTGGTGGGTGGACTCATTTACTTTTTGAGCAAAGCCAATAGAGTCTAATAATAGATTAAATGCAGTGTTGAGGCTGTCATTCTCAGCATCTGTGTGGATGTTAAAATCGCCCACTATAATTATCTTATCTGAGCTAAGCACTAAGTCAGACAAAAGGTCTGAAAATTCACAGAGAAACTCACAGTAACGACCAGGTGGACGATAGATAATAACAAATAAAACTGTTTTTTGGGACTTCCAATTTGGATGGACAAGACTAAGACTCAAGCTTTCAAATGAATTAAAGCTCTGTCTGGGTTTTTGATTAATTAATAAGCTGGAATGGAAGATTGCTGCTAATCCTCCGCCCCGGCCCGTGCTACGAGCATTCTGACAGTTAGTGTGACTCGGGGGTGTTGACTCATTTAAACTAACATATTCATCCTGCTGTAACCAGGTTTCTGTAAGGCAGAATAAATCAATATGTTGATCAGTTATTATATCATTTACCAACAGGGACTTAGAAGAGAGAGACCTAATGTTTAATAGCCCACATTTAACTGTTTTAGTCTGTGGTGCAGTTGAAGGTGCTATATTATTTTTTCTTTTTGAATTTTTATGCTTAAATAGATTTTTGCTGGTTATTGGTAGTCTGGGAGCAGGCACCGTCTCTACGGGGATGGGGTAATGAGGGGATGGCAGGGGGAGAGAAGCTGCAGAGAGGTGTGTAAGACTACAACTCTGCTTCCTGGTCCCAACCCTGGATAGTCACGGTTTGGAGGATTTAAGAAAATTGGCCAGATTTCTAGAAATGAGAGCTGCTCCATCCAAAGTGGGATGGATGCCGTCTCTCCTAACAAGACCAGGTTTTCCGCAGAAGCTTTGCCAATTATCTATGAAGCCCACCTCATTTTTTGGACACCACTCAGACAGCCAGCAATTCAAGGAGAACATGCGGCTAAACATGTCACTCCCGGTCTGATTGGGGAGGGGCCCAGAGAAAACTACAGAGTCCGACATTGTTTTTGCAAAGTTACACACCGATTTAATGTTAATTTAGTGACCTCCGATTGGCGTAACCGGGTGTCATTACTGCCGACGTGAATTACAATCTTACCAAATTTAC
Organism: Thalassophryne amazonica; assembly: GCF_902500255.1. Classification (NCBI taxonomy): domain Eukaryota; kingdom Metazoa; phylum Chordata; class Actinopteri; order Batrachoidiformes; family Batrachoididae; genus Thalassophryne; species Thalassophryne amazonica. The sequence continues at coordinate 46,381,231 of NC_047109.1, read as the reverse complement.
GCTTAGCCTTAGCCAGCAGTTTCAAATTTCCTTCAATGTCGCCTGCTCTGGCCCCCGGAAGACAATTGACTATGGTTGCTGGTGTCGCTAACTTCACATTTCGCAAAACAGAGTCGCCAATAACCAGAGTTTGATCCTCGGCGGCTGTGTCGTCGAGTGGGGAAAAACGGTTAGAGATGTGAACGGGTTGGCGGTGTACACGGGGCTTCTGTTTAGGGCTACGCTTCCTCCTCACAGTCACCCAGTCGGCCTGCTTTCCCAGCTGCTCGGGATCTGCCAGGGGGTAACTAACGGCGGCTAAGCTACCTTGGTCCGCACTGACTACAGGGACCTGGCTAGCTGTAGAATTTTCCACGGTGCGGAGCCGAGTCTCCAATTCACCCAGCCTGGCCTCCAAAGCTACGAATAAGCTACACTTATTACAAGTACCGTTACTGCTAAAGGAGGCCGAGGAATAACTAAACATTTCACACCCAGAGCAGAAAAGTGCGGGAGAGACAGGAGAAGCCGCCATGCTAAATCGGCTAAGAGCTAGTAGCTACGCTAAGCTAGCAGATTCCTAAAAACACGCAAAGTGAATAATGTGTAAATAATTTAGAGGTGATTCAGCAGAAGGAGTGCTTTAGTTAAGGCACGTAAAGATTACACTGGGAAACAAATCGTAATCTAGATAACTAGATGTATACTACAATTTTTTTCCTGTAAGTATGAACACGTAGGATTCAGGAGCTAACTCCTATAATATTATGTAGTAACTATATTTCTTGTATATGTTGTTTACTGCCCTGATTGTGTAAATGTCACTTATATACTTGCTGTCCATATTCTTGAGCTGCTTAGGTGGGTAGGGAGAGTTCCCATGGGATAAAAAAGCTTTTCAACCTACCATCTCTGGTTCTCAAGACCAGGCACCTAAGTGGCTCTGCCCTCCTTTTTTTTTTTAAAGAAATTTAAGTTTACCTTAGTATACGCTAGTAGAGTTCTACCTTAGATTTGGAATCTATCATAGAAGATATACCTTATTGAATTTTCATGTGTGTCTGCCTGTGTACAAAATAATTCAGAAATGAGTGAGTAGATTTTCTTCAAACTTGTCAAGAATGTTCCGTGGGTGAGTGTCTCAAGATGATCAACTATTAACAACTGGAGCAGAGCAGATATTAAAGGTTTATTAACCGACTGCGAGGTCTGTATGGGGAAATATCAGACCGACGTGTTGTCAGTATGGACCGAGCATAGCGAGCTCTGTACGAAAAACACAGAGGTCTGGTATCCCCGTACAGACTAAGCAAGTGAGGCTAATAATTTGTTTATTATATGGCCATTTTATATATATAAAAATGCAAACTTACAGTGTTGCCCAAATATGAAAGCTGCTGATGGCTCATAGTCTGACCTGGTCGCTTCACCTCCGTGAAGAACTTATTAACAGATGGTACGGTCGTTAGCTGGTAAGGTTTCAATCTGTGTGTTTTTTCAGATGCTGTTTAGATATTTATGGAGTACGTTCATGTCCGACTTAATTTTTCTAATCACGCTTTTAGCTTCCTGGTTTGTAATGAAAATATGCATTGCGGACCAATTGTCATGGAAACCAGTCCAGATATGTGAACATATCCGACCAATCAGACTCCGTGTAGTATTGTAGCCATATAATAATAAAAAATTATTATATGGCTGTGACGCTATGCATGCTCTGATTGGCTGATTACCGGTCAGATATTTTCCCATATCTTGACCACTTACCATGACAATTGGTAGTTGAATTCAGACTAAAATGCATATTTGTGAATTTAGCTCAAATTCTGTTTCCCCACCATTAAATTATCATGCTTCCACCCAAAGAAGAAGAAAATAAACCACTGCCTTCAAATGTGTGACTTGTGATTTCTGTAATGACCTCATAAGAGGTTAACCACTGGAATTTAATGTGTAAATTAAATGAGATGAATGACTAATTTGTTCCCCCCGCCTCACATGTCAATATTGACTTACATCTCCTGGCACTAAGTGCTAATCATTACCTATAATGACTGTTATAAACCAGCTACGTTAGAATCTTCCATTTGATCTGGCATGTTTGAACAGATGTGATGGAATTCACAGAGAAAAAGGTTCCAGTGCAATAATCAGTACAATACAATACAATCATCAATGGAGATGGAGCACTTCATTGGTGATTGTTTATTAGTTTATTTACTTGTTTGGTTGGTTCCATGTGTTGTCTTTGAGGCATCGATTGTAACTGTGGTGGAAATTGAAGTTTGGGCAAAACAGAACAGCTTTTTAAGAACAGAGGTAAACCCTGTATAGGCCCCGAGGCCACATTTCATAGCATGAAGCGGATGAGGGCACATGACTTCTCATGGACAGGCTACTGGTCAAGCACAGGTTACTTCCTCAGCCAATGTTGGTACCCTTTTATGGCTAGGTGAACCAGAACAACATAGATGAAGTGTCTTGTCCAAGGGCAAAAACAAGTCATGTGACAAGGAATCAAATCTAGGTCTACGTACTTCACGTTTTCCTCCACCTCCTCAGCTTTTCTGTCACTTTTTGAATGAATGAATGAATGAATTTATTTATTTGGCACACAGATGAACAACAATAAAGACAATAACAAAACATAAAAAGAACAACGTACAGAGATGATTTTTCACCACTGACTCTCTTTCTCTCAGTTTCTTTCCATTCTCCTCTTGCTAAAAGTCTAGAATTACTCTCAGCTTGTACTTTATGCGCTTATATTCTTGTTTCTCTTCAACTCTGCAATGGCACAGTGGTTTACTGGTTAGCACTGTACTCACAGCACCAAGGTTCTGTGATTGCTTCCCATCTGGACTTTTCTGTGTGGAGTTTGCATGGTCTCCTCATGTCTGTGTGGGTTTACATCCGGCCATTCCGGTTTCCTCCCACAATCAAAAACTTGCTTATTTCGGGTCTGATCCTTTCTCTGTCCCTGACCAAGGCAACATCTCTGCATCTGGGGTTGGTCCCCGGGCGATGGACTGTGGCTGTCCACTGTTCCTAGTGCTTGAATTGTGTCGAACTGTTATTAGGATGGGGTAAATAAGAGGACACTTTTCATTATATGTATGTACAATGGAAATAAAGGCCCTTTTCTTCTTCTCTAAAACTCTTTCCCTTGTTTTTGCTTTGTTTTCTCCTTGCCACTGCCCATGCCACACTGGCACGTGTCAGGAAGCCTGGGCCTGCATGTTGTTCTATTCTGCATGCTGCCCCATTGTTGCTGCTACTTTCTGGCACTGTACCATGTGAGAGAGTGGAGGGAAAGAGAAGTGAGGGCCAAAGAAGAAAGGCAGGGAAACAAGAGAATGCATGCAGATGTAGGGCCCATCTCATTTACAAATATGCAAATACTCTTGCCTTTGTGATATGCAAATGAGAGCTTACAGAGCGCTAATTAGGGTCAAAAGAACTGTTCACGTCAATTAGTGGAGAATGAAAAACAGTCCCCACTCTTGCTGGCCCCCGGCCCTGAACCTTGCTACGGATATCCTTAGCTTTTGTCTTTAAAAAAATGGAGACATTAAACAGACAAATAATGAGCAACATGCGTACAAGGGACGGGGCCCCAGAATTTGGAGAACCAAGGTGCATGCTGTAAGAAGCAGAGGTCCAGGTTTGTTTTTGCAGAAAAGCTTGATTGGCTTTCTCATACAAGCATGACAGAAATAAACTAGAGCACCGCGCTCATAGAGCGCAACCCTCCACCAACACTATTTTCTAATTCCAACAATTTTTACCTTGGAAAATTCCTGTTAGATGTGGCATTTCATAAGCTAAAATATAATACAAAATATTAGATCAAAAGGGCTTTTTAATATTAAAAAGAATCAAATATCCACTAAATCCACAATATGGATCAGATGCGTATCAAACTTATTCTATTCATTGAGAGTGCCCGTTTGCACCTCATTGTCACAAATGAGAGTGACTGAAGCACTTTTGATTTAGATATAACAATTGGGCTTTTCATTATTAAATTCAAATGTCCACAAAATCTACAATACGAATCTAATCCAGATCAAACTTTGAAAAGCAATAGTGAGTGCCAGTCTGCACCTCACTATCAAATGTGAGCATGAATGAGCCATGTGTGATTAAAAAATAATTTAAAAGATATATAAAATTGAAATTTCATCTTTTTTGACAGAGTGATGAAAATTGTGTGAAAATTGTGTGAAAATTCGTTCAATGTTAAAAATAGAGATTTTTCCAGTTTTCCAAGATTTTTCCTGCCTTTGTCCTTTGAGCTATGACCTTGAAAACTGAATCAGTCCTTGCCTAGCAGGATATGAATCTTCAGTAAAAAGTTCAAAATTATGGGCTCCAGGCTGTTCACAAACAAACACACAAACAGACAAACAAACTTGAGCACCGCGTTTGTAAAGCGCAAACCTCCACCAACACTAGTTTGCAACTCCACGAACAGACAAACAAACAGGGGCACTAACATAGCCTCCTCCACCAATGAAGCTGGAGTTGGAGGTAATGCACTGCAAATTATTTGGTTCTTACCAAGATAAAAACACTCAGATTTAGAAGTGTAAGATCATTTATTTTGTTTAAAGAGTTAATTTCTTATCTTCTTCCACGTGCTTATTTCTAGATTGAACCATCTTAATTCAAGACATCTTGTCAAGTGAATTTATTTGTCCCTGCAGCAAGATAATTTCCCTCAGATTTAGAGTTTTATCTTGTTTTTAAATACCCTTGTTTGCAGTGTGACAAAGACATGTGGAGCTCATGGTAGAGTCACATTCTAATGTAATTTCAATTTTTTTGCACCTTTATTTATTTTTAAGCAATCATTCCAAACCTAATTCTAAATCATCATGTCTATAGCCTATTGAAAAAAAAATCCAAATAAGGATTTCTTAAAACTTGCACTTTAGTATTACTTGACTGGAGTCATAATATACTGTATGTCTTTTCCGAACCTTAATGCATGTAACAGGTAACATGGTGAATGTGCAAGAGTTTAAATACTTTTGGTCGCTGCTCAAATTAATGGAGAGTGTGGTGGAGAGGTGAAGAAGAGAGTGGAGTGTAGGCAGGGTAGAGTGGGTGGAGAAGAGAGGCAGGAATAATTTGAAATAGAAGGGTGTCTGCAAAGAGAAAGTTTACAAGACAGAAGGTCCGTTACCACCGTCGGAACTGAACTAACTTCCCAGACGTCCATCAAGAAGAGAGCCTCCTTTTCATTCCATTCTGTTTTGGTTATTGTGCTCTTGTTCTTGTTTTAATAATTTGACTTGCTCTTGTTGTTGTCTTCTCCAGCATGAGTTAACCACCAATCTCCATCGAGCCCTGCTTGATGCTTTTTCAAGGTAGCTCAGAAGTACGTAGTGTGCAGCAAAGCTCATCTCAGCTGTCTCACACCTGAAAAAGGCCCTGAACATCACCTTTCAGGGGCGGTCCCTGATTTACAGACACACAAAACAGTGTCTGACTCTGAGTTCCTGAGATGACAAGGGCCTAGGACTGAGACCAACTATGTCAGAGGCAGTGCTGTTAATGAAAAGACAGAAGGTGGAGCTGGAGGTGGCAAAGCTCAAGATGTTGCGAATTTCCTTGGGAGTAACAAGGATGGACAGGACTAGAAATCATCATATCAGAGGGAATGTGCAGGTGGTATGGCCCTCATCTTCCACAGTTCATTTCAGTTATTTTATACAGCACCAAATCACAGCATAGATCACCCCAGCATGCCTCACATGGGCAAGATTTAAACCTTACCCAGCCCCTCAGCAAGAACTTTAGCAACAGTAGTATGGAAAAAGTCCCTCAGGCTCTTAATCATTGAAGGAAGAAACCTCGAGCAAAACAGACCCAGTGGGATGACCATCTGATTTGGCCATTCAGTACTTCAGCATTTTCCATAATCCCCCTGGTGGCCCCCTGCGCTTCCCAGAATGCACTGTGTTGCCAGCAGAGTTCTGCCATCTCACAGTGCATGTAAAAAATGGTAAAGAGAGGATTTGGATGGTGTTGATTTAGCAAGTTCATGGGCGATTATGATGATAAGTTCTCTCAATTTGAGAGTGTTATCTGGAGGAGGTGTACCACCTGTGATGGACTTTTGCTGTGCCCCGATGTTGATTTATCATCCATACTCGATGGGATGTGTTTACACTGTGAGTGCTGAGCTCCTGACACCGGAACTCTGCTGAAAATGACCTCTCGCATGAGTTATGGTCTACGAGACGGCGCAGGATTCACAACTGTGAAACACTGAATACTAACAAATGTAACAAAATAATGAAATAAAACAAAAGCACAACCAAGAAATTTACTAAAAACATGCAGGTTAGGTGAATTGAAAACTTTAAATTGTCCAGGGGCCTCATGAACAAAGTCTGCGTACGCACAGAAACGTAGCATACGTCCATCTCCACGCTAGCGTTCAGATGTATCAAAAGTGAAATGACCATGGAAATGTGTGGTGCGCCACTCAAAATTCATGGCTGGTGTACGCACGTTTCTACAGCTATTGTTCCATTGCCGACATGTAGAGGTGATGCTGGGAGCAATTAATAATGTGAAAACAAGATGTTATCACAGTGATGTGCACGCCAGAGACACACGCATCAACACCCACATGTTTGCAATTACATGTGTGGATGTAAAAGCATGCGCAAAGTGATGAGGAAAATGGCACCAACAATGGCTGCCTAAGCATTGTTGGAAGACCCTGCAAATGGTGAAATTGAACGTGAGTGTGTATTCAGGGAACGCAAGATCTCCACATTAGAAATATTACGAGGACTGCTTTCTTCTACCTGCAAAATATAACGAACATTTGTCCCATCCTGTCTATGGCTGATGCTGAGACCCTGATCCATGCGTTTATCTCTTTTAGATTGACTACTGCAATGTTCTATTTTCTGGTTTACTGCAGTCTAGCATTAGGGCTCTAATTCTGCAGTCAGACTTTTGACAAGAAGCAGAAAGTTCGACCACATTACACCCATTTTGGCATCCCTTCACTGGCTTCCTGTCCCAGTGAGATCAGATTTTAAGGTTCTGCTATTAGTCATAAAATTGTTCACGGACTGGCACCTCCCTACCTAGCTGACCTAATTAAATCTTACGTACTCAACTCATCATGTTTGGAGGAAGAAGAATGCATTCCAAGAACACCATACCTACTGTGAAGCATGGGGGTGGAAACATCATGCTTTGGGGCTGTTTTTCTGCAAAGGGGATAGGACGACTGATAGGTGTTAAGGGAAGAATGAACGGGGCCATGTATTATGAGATTTTAAGCCAAAACCTCCTTCCATCAATGAGTACATTGAAGATGCAACATGGCTGGGTCTTCCAACATGACTATGATCCCAAACACACTGCTCAGGCAATGAAGGAGTGGCTCTGTAAAAAGCATTTCAAGGTCCTGGAGTGCCAGGACCTTGAAATGCCAGTGTCCAGACCTCAACCCCATAGAAAATTTGTGAAGCGAGTTAAAATTCTGTGTTGCCCAGTGACAGCCACAAAACATCACTGCTCTAGAGGAGATGTGCATGGAGGAATGGGCCAAAATACCAGCTACAGTGTGTGCAAACCTGGTGAAGACTTACAGGAGGTTTGTCCTCTGTCATTGCCAGCAAAGATTATGTTACAAAGTATTGAGTTGAACCTTTGTTATTGACCAAATAGTTATTTTCCACCATAATTTACAAATAAATTCTTTAAAAATCCTACAATGTGATTTCCTGTAATTTTTTTTTCTCATTTTGTCTCTCATAGTTGAAGTGTACTTATGATGAAAATTACAGACCTCTCTCATCTTTCTAAGTAGGAGAACTTGCACAATCAGGGACTGACTAAATACTTTTTTGCCCCACTGTATGTCTGTGAGTGCTTGCAGCCAAAGTAGAAGCATATTTAAATTCAGAGAAAACAAGAAGTGGGTTAGTATAAGAGGCAATAAGTGAACCCAAAAAGATCAGAAGATGAATGACACAAGGAGGCTACCCCTATCCCCACCCCACCTGTCACTCCCTCCTGATTGTCCATTGTCTTCCTCTCTGTCAGCACATCTTTCTGTTAAGGCTGTACAGAAAGATCGTACCATCATATTTGCATCCTAATGACCCCTCCAGTGGCCCCCAAGGCTGGGCCCTCTGCATTACCCAGAGATCAATTAGGACCAGGACCCAGTGTCTGCTGTGCGCTATTACAAACCCCGTACCAACTTTCTCTCTCTCTCTCTCTCTCTCTCTCTCTCTCTCTCTCTCTCTCTCTCTCTCTCTCTCTCTCTCTCTCTCTCTATCTCTGCCACAACCCTATTTCTCCCACGTGTCTTTCATCTGCACCTCTAACTTCTCACTTCTCCTACATGTCAATTACATTTTTAACACACACACACACAAAGATATGTGTGTGCAAAACCTCTGAGCCTCTGCGGTGCAGTGGAGAGGTGAAGGGTGTGCAGAATGGGTCTGCAGAGCTTTCTCTGTGTGATTTCATCTGAGCCTCGTTGCCAAGCAAAGCTGCACAAAAACCGGGTTGTGAAATTGTACATCCTTTTGGGTGTTCAGCTGTTCATAAGGCACTCGTGGCTGCCAATCACTCTGATATAAAAGCACACTGATCCAGCTGAAGGATGAAGAACTTGACTGAGGATACAGAGCACTGCAGTGCACCTCGTTTCCTTTCATGCCTTCACGCGATGTCTAAGTCGCAGCGGTAGAGCTGACTGAGCGTTCACAGCTGTGAAGTCAGGCATGAAAATGTTTGATATTTGTTACTTTGAGTCTGACACACAATATGTCACCTAAAATGTACAAATATATCAAACAAACACAGTAATCTACTTGGAGTATTTCAAAAACACGGATCAGCTGTGGGGATGAGGTATCAGTTGGTGTTTGGATCTCATGTTACTTGTACAATAGAATTTAAAATCTAACATTTTCCAAGTTCAAAAAGGTACACTACAAAATCCTCAATCTTGAATGAAATCAAATACTAGCAAAAATTAACCCTACTAGGCAATAGCACCCTGGGCATGAAGGTGCTATGTACTATGGCAAGACAGGTATGGCAAGTGTAGCCTCAATAAGTATGTGGTCAGGACTCTCAGGAGAGACATTACTTGTAAATAATACAATTTATTGCCTTGACCTTGATCTCTATGACCTTGACCTTCAATTGAAAGGTTTATCTTTATGAATTTGCCAGTACAACTCCAGAGTCTACCTAAATATGGGTGCCAAGTTTGGAAAGTCATATTCAGTTTCAATTTATTTAGTTTATATAGTCCCAAATCACACCAAAGCTGTCTCAAGGCGCTTCTCACAAGTCAGGTCTAACCTTATCAACCCCTACAGTAGGAACACAGGCAACAGTGGTAAGGAAAAACTCCCTCTGATGATAATGAGGAAGAAACCTCAAGTAGACCAGACTCAAACAGGTGACCCAGTGCTTAGGCAGTGGGTCAAATTCCTTGACTTTGACCACAATGGCCTTGACTTTTAAATGAATCCTTTAAAGGCAATTTTAGGGTAAACCTTCATCCAGGTTTGGTAGAAATGAGTCAAAGGACAGTAACAAATGGATAGACATGAGCGTGACCTCCATGACCTTAGGACCCAATGAGTGACCTTTGGGCAAATTTGACTTCATCTGGGCAATTTTGGAACCAACCTTCATAAGTGTGATAATTTGGTGCAAATCAGATTTTGTGTGTGTGTTTGTTTTGTTTTGTTTTTTTTTGGGGGGGGGGGCAATTTTGCCCTTTTAAATGTTTACATGGACCAGCACCATCTCCTGTTAAAGAATTCATACACATAAAAAGATTCACAGGGTATGGTGCAAGATCTGACACAAGAGGTATCTGTGAGATTACTCATAGAAGGACCACCTTTGGTCAGAACGTGTTATCCATAAAAGGTGGGCAAGCTTGGAACAACCTCCCAGTCACAATCAGTGAGAGCACCACTTTCAGTACTTTCAAAGGACAATTAAAAACTTGGTTACTGGCAAATCAGACATGCAACCATCTGTAGCCTATAAAACAATTCAACTGTGGAAGCACCATTCGAGTTTCTTTTCCAGTTCTACACAATACCCTGGTGTATTTTATTTTATTAAATGGTTTAGTAGTCTTTATGTTATGTGTCGACGCGGGTTGAGGAGCGGACCTGCGTCAGACAGAACCCAGCGCTAAAAAATAACCAGAAAAGCGGTTCCAAAAACAATATATTTATTACACCCACTGGTGCATAATAAAGTGCAAGAACTGAAAAAGCGTCCCTCTGGTGGAGTGAAGGCTGGCACGCTCTCCAGCGCCCAAAAGGATCGAAGCCCGGCGCTCCTGGACCCACTACCACCGCCAAACACCCCCCAGGTGGACACGACAAACCGACCCCCTGCGAAGCATAGAAGAGGTGAGGTAAGTCAGCAGTTACAACTAATATCCTTCAAAAGACACACACTATCAGCAACACATGCAGGTCTGAATTTTAAGCTTTATGCAAATGAGCAGCTTCTCACAACAGGTGGAGGACCGCTTGTCCGCATGCCACAGCAGTGAGAAGCAAGCTGCACAATCCTCATCACAATTCAAGTATACTGCGTAACAAAATACCAAGTTACTATCAACAATTAGTCAAACACTTAATCACCTTTGATGTGTGCTGACAGCATGTGTCCCTCACCCTTCCTTGCTTCATGGGCTCGATGTGTCAAACCCAGGCGCGGTCCTCAGCGTCTCACAAACGAACATCACAAGGTCGAGTTCCCGGCAGTTCTGCTCGAATCACACATGACCTAAATGCAGAACGCCATCCAATTATCTGCTTCAGCTGAAAGTCTTTAAGGTTGCATGTGAGCACCATTCACAGGTGCTGCACATGATGTTGATGAAGGTGAAGGATTCTTCAGCCAGCACCTTCTCCACAGACAAATCAGTTCGCATGCCACCTGGAGAGCAAAGAAAAGAAAAGAACACCAAAATATCCAGCCACACCCCCCAACACACAACACTTTACATAATAAACTTGTGTATGACACCCTGTGCAATATTTACACTTGTGCATGTGCAAATGAGTGTATTGGGCATCATTCACTACAACCTAGTACTGTAATGTACAATTACAACCAGGCACTTTGCACTTAGCACTTGTCACTTTAATACAGTACTTTTGCACCTCAACACCCATCATGAAACACTTTTGATTCCTCCACTTGTCGGCTACTTATTATCTATCATTTATTGTTACTTTGAATTGTAAATATTTGTGTGTGTATTCTGTTTTATTTGTTTGTTTTTTCTGTCATGATTAATTTATTTTGATATATTGTGTGGTCTTAGTCTGTTTTTATGTCACTGGGACTACGGATGGAAATTAGCATATAGCTATAATCCAGCATATTTACATGTAACTATGTTCATTAATATGCATTGTCCCATTTCCAATAAACTTATATATTAACACTAATGACCTTGATCTTTGGCAAAACAAACTTTTTGAGGGCAACTGACCTTTATCCATATATACTATGTTTGATGGAATTTGGCCAAATGGCACAGGAGGAGTATGGTAACAAAGAAACAAACAAACAGATGGACAGACAGACAGATGTTGGTCAAACTATGATTCCAGAGTTTATATAATGCTCATTGGTTCAGAGCTGCTTGCAGTGTTAATGTCTAACATAAAAGTATATTTGCAATCAGTACTGCTCAGTTTTAAAAGGGTAATTGTTTAAGCATTGTTTAAAAGAATACCAGAGACAAAGACGTCAGTAACTGGACAAACAAAATCATAAATTATAATGTCATTCAATGTAAATAAGACTGGAACCCACAAACATCATGAGGCACATGATGCGCTATATTAACAATAACTGAGTGCATAGCACAAGTGCATTTGTGACATATCCAACTCCACCTTGCTATTTACAAGGTGGAGAATCTGACCACATAGCATGGTGCAGCACACAAAGAAGCTGTATCTTAATTCATCATATTTGCATTTTCTGCATCACATAAAATAAACCAATCACATTTTACAACAACCTAGTGCTTTGCTGTTTCGATGGCAGAGTGAAGTGAAAGATTTTCCTGCAAGTTAATGGATCTACACACAGCGCATCCAAGTGCGCAAGCGGAGAGCAGCCACCAAATCTACCTGGGGTGAAGCATTAAGGTGAAGTTTTGTATTTTTACCTCCTTAATATTTGACATTAAAATAGACGAAAAGTGTGACTTGAAGCACACAGGTTTTGGGAATAGATCATCTTCATGCAGTTTGTGTGTGATAGCAGCAAACATCACTTCAGTTCTGTGCAGCATCTGATGTGAAATAATGGATCAGCATCCTGTTTGAAGCAAAGCCGGCCTGTTGAGACAGCTCCTTGTGGGGCCTTTTAGCTGATGCTTGCTATCACACAGAGGATGCAGGCTGCTGTAACCAACAAGTCATTTTTTTTTTCCTCACTGGCCACCTGGTAGAAAGCACATCAGACACTTCCTATGTTTGAACCCCAGAGAGTCCGCAAGTAAAGACGGCATCCATCATTTCTTCTCAGGAAAGCTTGAGGATACTGAGACACATTCTCCCTTATCCCATCACTCCTGGGAGATTAGAATATTTTCTTTTGCACCTGCAGTCTTTTGTTAGTCTTCATTTCTTCCAGGCAGACTATCTGTCTCTCCACTGCTTCATCGTGTTGCTAAAACACCTCACTAGTGGATGGACATATGCTGTCAGTGTATGCAGTTCCTGTGTTAATTTTTGCCAACAATCAGAAGTATAGCCTACTCAGCCCTACTGTCTTTAGGGGACAAATGACATTTATAGAGGTGTGACATTTCAAATTGTTCAAATCATGGAAACCCACAAAAAAAAAAAAACATTTTTATCATAACAAATTATATAAAAAAGCACACTTTCCCGTTTCTATGAAGCATTGTTCTTGGATTATAAATTAAAAGGTGAGAGTCAAGCTCACTTGGATCAAATGTTAAACTACTATAGCCAATTCTGTCTTCATGCACACTGGTACTGTTATGTAGTTTGCGAAATGCCGTATAACTGAACAGATAATTCTGACTGGGATTTAATTTGGGCTCCATTCTTGCTGTTTACCAATCCATTTTTGTTTCTTTATTCCTCATCATTTAAAATTGTTTTTAAAATTAGTATTATATTTTTAATTTCAGGTTTTGTTAGATCAGTCTTGGAGAATGACATTCTTCTCTCTGTGGCTCTGCAGGTTTATCTGCATTGTTAGCTAAAGGCTTAACTCATCACAGATTCTGTGAATTTGAGAACACTGTCACTGTCTTTTACAAATACTGCTTTGGTTGGGAATAAAGGCCATCCATTTTTTTGGCACTTAAGAGATGTGTCTCTTATGAATACAGTACGTTATATTTGGCCCCTGCGCACATTCTGCTGAAGAAGTAGATCATAATGCTCAGCTTTTATGTTCAAAAAGCTCTGTTTTAAATGCATGAATAGCCTAACAGTGTTTGACTATATTATGCTGTCTTTGGGGTGCTATCTTTATTTTAATCTTTGCAACTTATGAACAATGCAAAAAAGAATTGCTGTGCCAGCAAAAGCCAAAAGAAAGGATCATATTAGTAATACTTTTTTCAACATTCTCTTTATAAATTAATACAAAAATGCAAAATTGATTGTCTCTATATCACAAGCTCCCCAAAAATGTAATAACACATGGACAAGAAAGCATTACACCAGCGAAACACTACTGTCTCCAAAGGCATGATGTTTATGATTAGTCAAGTGAAACAATGTGAAACTGTTCAAAACCCATTTGTGAATTTTAATGTGATTATAGTGATTTTTTTTTTTCTTTACTACTAATGACTTATGGAGTGCCTACTCCCTGCTTGCCCTGTTATTAGTTGTTATTTATTGCACCAGTATAAAAAGAAGGGCCCTTTCGTACACCCAGCTCAAAGCAGTAAAGCCCAAAGCACTGTGTCACTGCTAATTTCCACCCAAAGCAGATGTCATTTTCACACACACTGCCTGCATCTTCTAAATCAGGGGTGGGCAACTTGTTCCAGAAAGGGTCAAGAGGGTGCAGGTTTTCTTTGCAGCCACTGACTCCACCAGGTGATTTCACTGATTAACTGATTCCATCTGCTCAAAGTGATATTAATCAGTGAAATCACCTGGTGGAGTCAGTGGCTGCAAAGAAAACCTGCACCCTCTTGACCCTTTCTGGAACAAGTTGCCCACCCCTGTTCTAAATAATAAAACACTTGCTCTCCCAGTGGGTGAGCAAGGTGCGGTCAGGCACACTGCTGTATCTTCTGTTGCCAGAAATTATTTTCCAAACACTGTGTAGTCAAAGGTGCCTGACATACCTGCTTGCCAATGCACATAGGCTTTGCCTGCACATATCGTCACCACACCCCTACAATGGTATAACAATTAATGTGACATTGTGTTATGGTCACTGTAATACAACAATCACATTCTGTGTTTATGACTATCATTATGGTGTCTTTTGAACACTGAAAATGAGCCTCTTTTTCAGGCTGAATAACTCAAAGAAATTACAATCATGTACTTCATCACTCTCACTTGTGACTGAGTTTGACTGCATCGATATTAAAACCTGAGAGAAATAATAGATCTTGAATTGAAGCATTTCTCAAATATTGTCTGTGGTCCATCTTAATGATGAGAGGAGTTCACAAGCTCACAAACTTAATTCAGTCAAGCTCAAATCATTCACTTGACTGAATTAATTATTTCCACTAACTGCACAAAAGTAAACATCACTATGACTAAGGGCCCTGTCCCACTGGTGTTTAGGAGGATTTGCGAATGGATTGCACACAAAATTAGCCCATATTCGCCAAACATCCGCAATATCCGTGTAACACGCCTGTATGAGTTGGCCGTCATCCAAACACGCCCGTGATCATCCGCAAAGGCACGCATGTCTGCAGCCAGGATTTTTGAGCTGTTCAAAAATCTGAATGCGGATGACATTCGCCTTATATACTCCATATATACTCAATTCATATATACATACTCACTCTATGCGCTGTATATCTGCCGTTAACCACTGATATCCGCAACTGATGGGGATTTGCAGCTTGGCAACGGACTGGGACAGTGTGTAAAACAGATATAGAGGGTTTTCACTCACATGACCGATTTGCTGCAGGACAGGTGCCGTCTCCATTCTGGATTACAAGGAGGCTGCCGTGTGATAGAAAAATGGAGAGAATGTACGGTTATTATGATGCTTTAAATGCTCGAGATAAAGCTATTTATCATGATAGATGTGTAGCAGTTTGTTCAGTGGATCTGTATCTTATACCAGATAGTGAATTTAGTGGTGATGTAACGAACTGGCCGACAGTGTCACACTGCGATATTGTGAACTAGGAAGCTGCCGATCAGGTCAGCCTCACCGGCCTCCTGCAGAGCATCACAGCGGAGCTCTGAAAGCGGAGGTCGTCTTGAAGTCCTGAGCGATTTCTCTCACCGGGCGCTAGAAGGGCACCTTGCGGATCAGCAGCTCGGTGCTCGAGGACCACAATGCAAATAAGCATCCGTACTGGAAGCGTTCTTGTGTTATCCTTGGCAGTATTTTTATGTATTCTTATATAATTTTATTGCCAAATAAAATAAAATTCTGGGAGCAGTGGATTTCTGGTAGTGGCGGATCTCTCTCAGCACCATGGTGCCGTGAGGCTTCTTCACACCGACGTTGAAGCTTCTGCAATTGTTCGCCAAATGCACGTAGCGTATCACAGCAGCTACCGCGTTGTAATCCAGAATGGGCGCGGGACACAAAATGACGTGACCCATACATCACATGAAAACCCTTTATATTGTGTGCCCATCATGTCCACATTACAAACTAAAATATGTTGTAGTGAATGCATACAAATTGGCCATGAATAAAGCGTTTTTATTACATCTGCTTTGCAGCTGATTTGCGGACAATCTGTGAATACATAACAAACACGTCACGTAAACCCAAAGTACTATATGTGGCAGAAAGCGACATACCTGCCAGTCAGTGCCGGTCCGGCTGTGTAAATCCACAAAGACGTAATAGCTGCTGCAATCCAGGACTTTTATTTAACACCAACAAAAGGAAGAGTTGCTGTTTAGCCAAAACTCACGCTGAAGTCTGTTTTCTGTGACACTCTCTCAAAAAACAAAACAAAACACCGTCTCACACCCCGAGTGGCTTCCCCCCTCCCGCTCCCCAAACTCATGAACAGTTAACCCTCGCATGACAACAAGAACATTAACTTTGTGATCAACTTGTCCAAGTCCAGCAAATTCTCCAGAGGCTGTACTGTTGGTGTGAATAGTGATGCTGACGGCCCAAGTGAGCTTATTTTATGACCGCAATGCAGATGCCATGAACGCGCAACACGTGCGCGATGCATTCATAATACACCCGTAATGCTGCCATGATAATCTCAATGTGTCGGATCAGTTTCCTCACTACATGCGTTATATAACTGTGATTGTTCATCATATATTCACTATATATTATTAATATAGCCATAATTCATACTGCAACATTTGTAATTTTTGGCCATTTTTGTTGCGGACGACAATGAACGCCCACAATTTGTATACTCAATTCATGCACAATTAATCCTCTCCCCAGTGGGACAGGGCCCTAATTGTCTACACAGACTAAAAAAAATTCTTATGTCTGCCAAGGACATAATAAAATCATCGGTGTTTATTTCTTCATTTGTCTGTCTGTTAGTGTGATTACTGCTGCACATATTTTGATGAAATTTTTACCACAGATAGATATTAGGGCATGGAAGACTCCACTGAATTTTTGGATCCAGATTGCAGACGTCAGAATTCTCTGATTGCTCTGTTTCAGTATAGATTAGTACTAGCCCGAACAGTCACAACAATTGGCAAAGTTAAATACAGTCTTTTTTTTAGCCCAGTGAATAGGGCAGCACATTTTCATTTGAACCCCAGAATGATGTTGTGGGATTTGACCACTTCCGGGGACAGTGCTCAATACAAACACCGCATCACTTCACACGGAAAGATGGTGTACTGTTTTGTTTTTGGCTGAAATCATCGAAGCAGTAGCAAAAAGTGCAGTTTCTTCAGTTCTGAGTGGAGACAGGAAGACAAGGCAAATGGGAGAGATCATGTCAGCAGATTTTAGCCTACACACCTAGCCAGAATAGCTGTGTTCTCTCACCTGCACAACCGCCTTGACATGTTTGAGCTCCGGGTCATAAACAAACTGCTTTCCACCACATTGTCACTTTTTCTTTGCATTTTCATTTTCTTTGCCCAAAACCTCAGAGAAAGAGCCATGTTTCTGATGGGGACATACGCAGGCTGTCCCTGGACGTAGGATTATTGCCTCATGTGTCATATTTTAACCCTTTAGTGTCCAGTCTGAAATAAGACTGGGCTGCCCAATTTCCAGCTGTTAACAGCAGCAGCAGCAGCACAGGCTGGCACAAAGACAATATGGTGTACACTCGCTGATATGAATGATATCAGTGCCCAAATTTCATTCTCAACTCTTGATAATTTGCAGTTAATATTTCCACTCTTAGAACTCAAGGTGCATAAACTTTAGGCTGCTTCCAGTTGAGCATAAAATGACAAACACTGTCTGCTGTGTTCATGTCCATTGCCTTTTTCTGCTCATAACTGGTTAAATGTTACTGTATTTCTACATCAAGATTTATGCAATTATTATTTAAGGAAAACACACTGACAATAAATCTATATTTCCAACAATTATGTCAGCTTTGCGGTTGTCATGGGGGTGGTCCATGATGGTGCTAAAAGTTATAGTTTCAATTTGTAAAGTAACCTAATAATTGTGATGGCCATTGGCAGCTATTGAAACCCGTGTGGACGGGTAGCAGAACAACAGTTAGCTGTAGCAGCCTGTATTTAATGGTGTCAGGGTAGGAGCAACCAATGTAATCTTCTGTAATACAGGCAGTGGTGGGCACAGATAACCAAAAAATTAACTTCGATAACAGATAATCATAACTGAAAAGTTATCTTCGATAAAGATAAAACAATAAACCACCCAAAAATGTATCGGAAGTTACAGAAAACCGATAAATTCCAATATTACCTCTGACACATCTACAACTACTAGTAGAACAAATTTAATAGCTTATAATAATTCTAAAAACAACAACAGACCCCAACAGTGAGACCACACTTTTCTTTCAACATTTGGCCCCTGCTAGAAGCTCTTTTTTACTACAGCGCTTCCAGCACAGAAACACCCCGAGAGCAGCCATAAAGCCAACTCTCTATCAATTATGACATTCTGGTCAGGTGCAAGTCTTGAAAAATAAAGTCATGCTGACTTATGGTTTTGATTATAAATAACATTAATACCGATAGAATAACTCCATTAATGTCAATTATGTCATTTGTACAAAGTTAAAATATAACATATATCTTTTAATGTTGAATAATGCACTAATTCTGAGGTTTTGTAACAAACAGACAGATCGCAAAGGATTCTGGGTGAAAGTGCCTCTGCTAAACACTGGCTGAGTCTCTCTTTTTGGAGCGAGGCGGAGGGGAAGGCGAAGGGCTACAAATCCCTCCGTTTGGAGGGGTAGGGGGAGCTTACTGCTGTCTCTGAAAAAACAAACATGGCGCCGAAAGAGCCACACAAATGAAGCGACTTTCATTACAAATTACGCTGTTTAGAAAGTTATAACTTGCCATAAAACTTTACAGGCAGTTGTCTATGACAGGAACGTGTATGCTGCTGGATGCATGTTGCGTATGTTGTCGTTCTGAAGAATATCGTAACGTCACTCGTGCGCTGCGTTATAATGCATATACACACGAACGATAGGATAAGACACTTTTATATCTCACAATGGAGAAAATCATGATAAAGTGTAAGCACATTAATTTGTATGTTCATGAATCTTGGGATAATATCAATCCCTGCTGTTGGATTTCAAGATCTGTAACGTGTGTGTATTTTGTAAACAAATGGAGCCCTGAACACACTCATCTAATACGCTTTCAGGCAGAAAATGAAAAGTTTCATCAATGGGAATAAGTTGGAAAATATATACACACACATGTATATGTGTAACACATAACCTGACGTCCTAATAGACTGATATTATTTGTCAAGGAAATTTCTAAAGGAAATAAGGCTGGATGCAAAAAAATTGGAGAATTTGAAAAAGAAATAAGGTTGTAATTCCATTAAAAAAGTGAAACTTGTATAAGGTATACATTCATTGCACACAAAAAAAAGCCATTTGCAAAGCCAAAAAGTTGATTTGACAATCATCTGACATAACGGGGTCAAAATAAATAGAACACTGCTATATACTGGTTCCCACATGCTTGGTGAACACTACTGACCAGTAGATGGCAGTAGAGGCCTTGAAAACAAAATTCCAGATACAGTAATCCCTGTCTGCTACATTTAAAATGCGTGGCATTTAACAAACACAAATAAAACCAACATCTATAAATGCAGAGAATATATTCAAGAGAGTTTTAGGCACTAGAGTTTAATGCTGTTGTCCATGGAGCCTGAACAGAGTGTCTGAAATGCATTTTTCCTGTTGTGATGTACTGAGATTACATCATCCTACCCAAAATGCATTGCGGGTCACAGGATGTGCTCACAAAACCTTAAAATTAGCACATTACTTTAAAACTATACATATATCTCATATTTTTACTTAATAAAACTTCAGACATGACAGTAATTTTAAATAACTTGTCCAAAATTTGTTTGGTTAAAATTTGAACCATAAGTTAAAAATGTATGCCTCTGGATGACTTAGGTGATATCGCGAGCATATTGGTATGGTATTAAAGGAAATGTTTTTTTTTTTTCTTTTGGGATTGTTTCTCCTTTGTCTGCAGAGGATTGAGATGCTTTTTATACAAGCAGTTTTCTTCTGTTTGCAAAGGTTATAGCTGTGCGTCTGTTACAAAACTTTTAACAGGTGAGTGCTAAACTAATTTCAAAAATGCTTGTCACTGTTTAGCTTTGTTTATTTTGTTTATCGGTTTAAAAGTTATCGGACAAAGATTAATCGGAAGATAATTGGTCCGATAATGGTTT
Source organism: Thalassophryne amazonica (assembly GCF_902500255.1). Lineage (NCBI taxonomy): Eukaryota > Metazoa > Chordata > Actinopteri > Batrachoidiformes > Batrachoididae > Thalassophryne > Thalassophryne amazonica. Next base: position 46,361,116 of record NC_047109.1, on the reverse strand, counting down.
TTAAAGTTATATAAAAAGATAATCCGATAAAGAAAACATTATCGTCGATAAGTATCTGTTATTGGATTATCGGAAGTGTGCCCACCACTGAATACAGGCACGGGTTCAGGACAGTTAATCAGCTAAAAAAGTAACTGTGTCAATGAAGGCAGCAGCAAGAGGAGAATCCATTAATGTTAGCAGAGAGTCATAAACAGCAATTAAACATAAAGAAGTTTAAACCAGAGGAAGTTTAGTGAAAGGCTGGGTATACTACTTGGATGATGCAGGAAGGCAATGGAGATTAGTAACTGAAGATCAAACCACTGGAAATGATTACAAGAAAGATGGTATACTGACAAGACAATCTGGCGCTGGAGTGAAGGATTTGTGAGGATTAACTAGTGCATAACTCAGTTATTGGGGATGTCAGAATGCACATGAAATTATAAAAGCACATGCCTAGGAAGTAAAGACAACAACATGCAGTCAGACCACGACCATCAAAATAAAAGCAAGAGGAGAATAATAACACAGAGGAGGTATCACTATGAGACAAACCACAGGATAAACATGGGAAATATAACTTGTTAGAGACAAAACTAAATGGAATAGAAAAGGAGATCAGAAAACTAACATGAGAACATTAACTATGACAGTTGCTGCTTGCTTTGTGTTCCAAGCAAGAAAGAGAGGTTTTTGCTTATTGTGCTCCTGTCTTATGGAACAGCCTGCCTGGAGGTGTTAAAGTGTCCCATTCAAAACCCATTTATATTTGAGTGTTTATAATAAATGTATGCTTCTTATCTTATATTCAGGACAATACATTAGTTTTAGGGGCTAATTCTTCTACAAGGAGTTTGGACATCTGCAGTAAGGTTTTTTTTTTTTTTTTTTACAGCCAGTTCACCAGCCAGATGTGAAACTAAGTCTCAGTGGAACTGTAAAGTTTGAAAATGTTGAAAGCAGGAAATGCTGTTGGGACATGTAGTATCTGGGTTAACCCTCTCCAGTCAGGTACTGCAGGTGTTCTCCTGTTGTTGCATGCAGTGTTTGTTTCCATCTAGGAGACATCATCTGTCTGGAACGGAAAGGGTGACCCCAAGACTGCAACAAAATAAGAATATTAAAATGCCTTCTGTACCGAGCAAAATACTTATAATTACCATTAAGGCTAAAATTCAGCAATTAATCTCTCTCTCTCTCTCTCTCTCTCTCTCTCTCTCTCTCACACACACACACACACACACACACACACACACACACACACACACACACACACACACACACACACACACACACACACACATCCTCTCCCCAAACACCACCACACATACACAATGTTAACAGTGCTTTTCCATTTCTCTACCTTGGCCACACAAATCCCTTTCTTCACCACAGAACCTCTCCAAACCTTTTAATTGTGTCCATTTTATATGACATGACTGTGCACCTTGTGCTCTCCTGTTTAAAGACAATGATGAGTGACACTCATGCTATGAGATTCGTCCCCAGTATACCCTTGAATGTTAGAATTTAAAATTGCTGAGTTAAGGTTTCACAGAGAGCTTTATTCTGGTGACCAGGCTGCTGCCTGGACTATCCTGAAAATTGTTGGCAAACCCAACAAGATGTTGGCCATTATAGGTAGCACATTGTACTAAGTACTCTCTTCATGAATTCTGGGATTCACCAAAAATGTGTTCTTTCTGCTGCACTGTTCAGTGCTTGATTTAAATGGGCATTTGGTAGGGTTGTGGGGATCAGTTGCTAAGGTTTGTCGGTGTAGAATGGTTTATTAACCTTGACCCCAAGGTAATCATGTGATCTTTGCAGAATCAATGGTTACCTTGATTGCAGCACTCGAGCATGTTTGTGTTTCCATTTGCGTTTGCAACTGTCCCGGATCAAGACAAAAATTCAGGTTTTCAGTCAGTTGCTGAGCTAAATTGTTATAAGTATTTATGGGGTAAAAATGTGGAACTTCCAGAAATATTCACTTACTATGGCAGTAAAGTCTGTGTATCTGCATCCTCAGCTTTTGAGACAGAAAAAAAAGTGCCTGATAAAAGCTAATTGAGTCAAGAGGTTCATTGTATGGCAACATGTTTGATGATGCTGACACCTTTGCAAAACAACAAAGGTCCATGTCTTTGGGGCCATAGTGCCTACTGTCTTACTGTATCATTCCTGTCAACCGCAACCTCCTATGGAACATGCGCAAGTTTGGCTGCCCTCCCACCTTTCTGGCTGTGCTAAAACATTTCCATACAGGGGATGTCTGTCAGTGTTACTGTCGGTAAGGGACAGTCCTCCAGCTTCAGTGTCAATGTTGGTGTCAAGCAATGCTGCATCCTTGCCCCTGTGAACTTCAACCTGTTCCTTGTGTCGGTGACCCTTATTTCTTGCCACTATCTTCATCCTGTGGATGGGGTCAGTATCAAGTACCGATGGGATGGAAGCGTCTTCAACCTTTGTTGCCTTCATAGCCGATTTTTGATCTACAGTATGCAGATGATGCAGCCCTCCCAAGCAATTCAGTTGTTAGACTGCAGAGGTCCCTTGATGTTATCACAGAGACTTATCATCATGCCAGCCTTGTTGTCAACTCCAGGAAGACTGAGGTTCCCTACAGCAGCTGCACCAAGCTTCTGCACCATTGATGCCCAGCTCAAGAATGTTGAGAGCTTCACCTATCTAGGTCCCATCCTTACCTCCACCTGTCATTTCACGGATGAGACTCAGCATAGTATTCACCCGGCCTCTTCAGCTTTCGGTCAGCTTAAGGAGTGTGTTTTTTCAGAACTTTTGCTGTTCATATCACGAGCACTGTGTATAATCTAGTCATCATTTCTACCCTACTTTATGGCTGTGAGGCCTGGGTGCTGTACTAATCACATGTCAAGATGCTCAAGTCCTTCCACATTTACCGCCTTCAGCAGATCCTCGGCCTACGGTGGTGGGACAAGGTGCCACATTCTGTAATAATGAAAAGGGCTGGTGTAACCTCCCTGGAGTCTGTGCTTCTCCACTGGCAGTTAAGATTGGCAGGCCATGGAATTAGGATGAATACCAACAGATTGCCTTGCAAAGCTTTGTATAGCCAGCTTACTGAACGTAGCCCCTCCGTAGATGGCCAGAAAAAGAGATTCATGGACCACATCAAATCTACACTCAGAAAATGACCTATTCCCCCTGAGAGCTTAGAGCACGTAGCAGAAACATCTGGCGTTCTCCCTGCAATGCTGCAGCTACATACTTTGACTAGGCCTATGACCGGGCCACAAACGAGCAGCGGGCCTGTCGACACAACCCAACACTGAGCCTCTGGCCCCAACCAGTTCTGCTCACCAGTGCCATGTGTGTAGCCGGCACTGTCTGTCACACGTTGTTCTCCACAGCCACATGTGGAGACACCATGTCAACCTGCCTGAATGAGCCTGCACGGCGTTCTCATCTTCTGTGATGGACAACCGAGAGAGAGACTATATCATTGCCAGAAAGAGATATTATCCAGTCACCTAAGGTCACATCTGGATGTTTTTGATGCTCAGTCTCTTTAACGATCCTCTGGGCATGATCCAGCATCCAGCTACCTCAGTGTTTATGACCCCAGCCACTGGAAAAAAGTCAAGGGGATGCTCATGTTTCAGCTGGCTCCAGTAATTAGATGGAAATTTCATGGAGGTAGGGATGGATCGGTTGTCTGGCTGGGTAGTTGCTATGTAGTATCCAGGAAGATTCAAAATTGTGGTGGATGTTGCACTGTGTGACACCATCACAGCCAGACATATTGTTTTTACCCTCTGGGGTTCAAGGGTATTTTCTCAATTTTAGCATATTTTCAGTAACTCCTCCTTTTAAGGTACTTTCATTTCGTATAATGCCCATAGGTTACATATTAAAATATTTACAACAGTGGTGTCCAAAGATATTCCAGAAAGGACCAAGAGGGTGCAGCTTTTCTTTGCAACCACTGACTCCAACAGGTATTTTCACTGATTAACATCACTTTGAGCAGATAGGATCAGTTTGTCGGTGAAATCAACATGTGGAATTAATGGTTACAAAGAAAAGCTGCACCCTCTTGGCCCTTTCTGGAATGTCTCTGGACAGCACTGGCTTAGAACAATCTCAACTTTTTGAATACGTTACATATATTTGTCTGGAACGCTATTCAGAGAAATAATTTGTCTATAAACCTGAAAATATGAAATGCATTTTTTCCAAAAATATCATCATTTTTGCGTGTATGCAGTTATTCATGTGGATGCACTGTTTTAGTGTAGGAAATGGGTATACCAATGTCTTTGGGTCACAAAGTAGTGTAATATATGAAACCATGTCTAAAATGAAAACATATAATCTCACATATTGATTGAAAATGTTGTCCATCATTGTACAGGACCAGATTTTGATTGGTTTAGGTGAAATGCCACTAAAAACGACAGCATACACATGACATAGCACTTACCAAGTCAGCAGGATGTCCTCTTTCCTCACATAACTTCTTATTGGATGAAGAAAACATCCCGTTGCTGAAACTTCGTCATCCACATAAATAAAATCAACAACTGTTCTGTGCCTATTAATATAGCAAACTAATCCATCACAATTTTGTTTTCTGAAAGACTGAATAAAAAGTAGGGCAGCACAGTGGCTTAGTGGTTAGCACTGTTGCTTCGCTGCAAGATGGTGATGGTATTGATTCCCACCTGTGGCCTTTCTGTGTGGAGTTTGGGTTCCCGCCGGGTGCTTTGTTTCCTTCAACATCTAAAAACATGCAGATTAGGTGGATTGGAAACTCTAAATTGTCTGTAGGTATGCATACAGGTGTGAATGTGTTTGTTTGTCTATGGCCCTGTGACAGACTGGTGTCCTGTCCAGGCTGTACCCTGCTTCAAGCCCTGTGACTGTTGGGAATCTTTTCCAGCCCCCGTGACCCTTAATTGGAGTAAACAGTTGAAGATAAGTGAGTGAGTCAGTGAATAAAACTAGTTTTCTAGTCATTGAGAAGGCCCTGATTTCAGTTCATAAGCATTTCTTTGCATGTTCTCTAAGTGACACACACCCACACACACCCCTTCCTGTAGAGGCACCAGAGTGAGGTCTGGGAAAATACCCATTGGGCGTGAGGACCACCCTTTCTGCTATATTTAGAAATAAACTGATACTGCATTTAAACTCTAGGTATCTCTAAGTCAAGTTGTCGCATCAGATTTTGAAGAATCACTTTGAGAGGAGCATATTTACAGCTTCTGCAAGCCTTTTCAGTAAAAATCTTGCGAGGACTGACCTAAATGTCCTCACTATCCAAAATGGTCGTCAATAAAGAGTTCCTCTACCCATCTTGATCCTCACAAAAAATAGCAGTATACACACACACACACACACACACACACACACACACACACACACACACACACACACACACACACACACACACACACACACACACACACACACACACACACACACACAAATCTGAGGAAAGGAGAGAGGAGGGGAACAGCAAACCCAAACACTGTCCATGTGATCTTTTCCAATATCTAGGTTTGGCTGTGAATCAGAGATAATCTAGAGCAGAGATGGAAACAACAGGTGAAACATTTTAGTTTCAGGAAGTGGTTGAACAAAGTCTCTGTAATGTTCCATTGGTGATTTTTTTTCATATAATTATGGTGAAAAGTGTACCCAAATGCACCAGCGTGTCCATAGACCTCGGAGTGACCAGTTTAGGCCCTTGAGACAACAGTCTACATGTTATCTCAGCAAGCCTTTAACAAGTTCATAAGGGAAGTAAATTATTTCTTCATTTTTGTTTTGATGTGTGAACTAATGATTGCTTTGGTTCAGTTTCAACAGAAGTTGAATTTCAACATCAGTAAACTATGTATGTATAGCTCCTTACACTGAAAGTGTTTTCATTTATGTATATTCTTGCACATATATGTTTGGTACATGTTTTGAGGGTAAATTTTAAGTCATAAAAGTAGAGCAATTTTGTAATTAAAATAAAAGTTGGATCTGTTTTGATAGAGTTAGATAATGTTGCCTAGTCTGGCTAAAATCAGAAATGAGTTTGAAGATGACATGGAAACATAATTTCTTCTCTGGAAAAAAAAAAAAAAACTGGAGAAAGATCACACGGAGAGAAGAAACATACAGTAATGTGAGTTCATTGAAGATCACCATTTTTCATTTCAATTTATATGACAGTTAATAAAGCACAGAAAATTTCAATTTTCATTTTTGAAAGGTTTGATCATTTTTTCCTTGAGCTGCAGAAATGGTGTTATCACTGCAATATGAAATCTTATTCAGGAAATACCAATGACAAAAAAGAATGCCAGAATTAAGTTTGAAACACTATAAGCAAGAAAATGTAGTTATGTCACTATGCTATAAAACATGCAATATGATTATGTAAAGTTTGCCCCTCATCACTGATTGTTTTACAAAGAACAAAACAAAAAGGATACCCTTCACAATCAATGCAAAAACTGAAAACATACGCAGAACAACGAGTAAACAATAACGTGCTCTTAAAATGACAAACCTTTATGAAACATCCACAAATTCAATTTATCAGCCTCATGGCATTGTCTTGGTTTTGGCACATTGCCAAGCATATTTCAGGAAAATCTGTCAACTTATTATTCGTTGCCATCCTGAGAATTTTTACAACTTCTGCTAAGGGTGTGATTGTCTTCTAATTATTTATTGCTGTTTCTGTATTTATTTACTTGATTGTCAGAAGGATATCTCAAAAAGACAGAATGTAAGCTTGGTGGAGAGTTAAGGTATGGCTCACGGATTAAATTTAGGTACAGATTTGGATCAAGGGTTAAACTTGCATTTGATCTGTAAAGTTTGACCTTTGATTTTACTTTTGAGCTTTGATGCCAAATTCCTTTTATCTTGATTACATGATCTAAGGGTACAAACTCACTAGGTCCGACTGTTGGAGAGTAGTTGGAAATGTGAATTAGCAACCAAACATGCAAACGAGTGACAATGTCATAATTCAACTCAACTCAACTCAACTCATCTCAACTCAATCTTTATTTCTAAAGCACGCTGAAAATGACAGCAGTCGACCAAAGTGCTGTACAAAATAAAAAAAAAAAGGGCACCAAGTTACCCCCAATACCAATAACATTACAACAGGCAATAAAAGAAATAAAAGACAAAGTAAAATAAAGAGTAAAAAGTAGTATGAAATAGAGACATAATCACTCATTTGGGAAATGCCAGAAAAAAAGAAATAGGCTTTTAAAGAGGATTTAAAAGTCTCTAGGGACAAGGATGATCTAATATTAAAGGGGAGACAATTCCAGAGTCTGGGGGCAGCCACTGCAAAGGCTCTGTTACCTCTAGTCTTTAATCTGGGTTTAAGCACCTCCAGCAACATTTGGTCAGAAGACCTTAAGGCTCTGTTTGGGGTGTAAGGAAAAAGAAGCTCTGAAAGATACACTGGGGCCAGGCCATTGAGGCTTTAAATATAATTAAAAGAAGTTTAAAATCGACATGGTAATGGACCAGAAGCCAGTGAAGAGTGACAAAAACTGGTGTAATGTGGTCAGACTTTGTCTTTACTAAAAAAAGACAAGCAGCAGCGTTCCGAATAAGCTGAAGGTGGGTTAGAGAAGTCTGATCCAGGCCAACATAGAGAGAGTTACAATGTAGTCTACTTGTGATGAAGGCATGAATAACCTTCTCACGGTCAATCCTAGCAAAATATGGCTTGGACTTGTCTAAGAGATGGAGCTGGAAGAAACTTGTTCTAATAACAGTACTGATCTGCTTATCAAATTTAAAATGGCTGTCAAAAATTGCCCCAAGTTTCTTCACACAGGATTGAATGCTGGAGCCCATGGGAACAAGGACATCAGCAGAGCAGGCTGTGGAAGTGCCCCCCCCCCCCCCCCCCCCCACACACACACACACACACCAAACAGGATAACCTCCATCTTGGATTCATTAAAGGCCCCTTCACGCATAGTATAAAGTTTGGTCGAATACAGTGAAACAGCGTGAAACAGTTCGAATTAAGCACACCATGAAACATCGCGCCAACAGGTAGGCGTGCACAATCTCGGTGCGAGGGCTCATGCATGCGATGGCATCTTTCAAGCAGGAACACAGTGCGAGGTGCACCACATTGCGCCGCTGATGTGAAATAAATATAACATAAAAACCAGTTGGTACCTGTGGAACCACATCGTGCCGCTGATGTGGAATTAATAAAACACAACAAACAAACAAACAAAAAAACCATACCACCCACAGGATTTGCACTTGCATTTTACTGACTGACAGCCCAAAACTTTACCACTGAGCTGAAATTGAACATGTCATCTGAACTATGGACTCCAAATGACACCAAAGTTATATTGGTGAGTAAACAACCCTATTTTATGCCAGAAATGAGGTCCAGGTTGATAAAAGTGACATTTCTCCTTTAATTCAGGTTGCCTTATAATGTGAAGATGCTCAGGCTGAAAGAATTACAGGTAATTTACTCCTCCTCTGTTCTGTATAAAACCTGTGCAACCTCTTAGTTTTGCTCTCTGAAGGACTTATTTTTAAATAACCTCTTAATTTTGCTGTCTGAGTGACACACCAGTGACACAACTTTAAATAAATAAATCTAAAGTTATCTTCCTTACACTCAAACTCTAAAGCAAATCTCTACAACTTGATATAAATGTATTAAAATATAAAATCCAGCTTCCTGATGAAGTGGTGTAGAGGAGGATTTTCTTAAAAAGAAGACCCAGTAGTTCAGCTACAATTTGCCAGAAAGTACATCTGAGATGAAAGCCTAGATTTGATGTTTTGGTGAAAGAAACTTGTATTTCTTCATAAATGATGTAAATAAATTCCAAGACACATTATGTGACTTGGAAATGTTCGTGTTTCCATCCCCTGACTTGTCTGAAGAAAACTAGCAATAAAACTGGTTATTATTTACAGGTGTTATCACGTTTTGGAGATTTGCTTTCAGTTTGAGTTTGAGTTAGATATTAAGTTGATTTAGAAATTTTTATTCTTTATATTTTATGTATTTCTTGTATTTGAAATGGCATAAACAAATTAAAATGTGTGAAATACCAAGTGTTTCAATATTTTTGGAGGGCACTGTGTCCTATCTTTATAAGTGCAAAGTGAGTGTGACATTATGACTGTTTTGTTTAAGAATGTTTAATTTTCACTGTTGCTGCACTTTGTGTGATATCATAGTCATACTGAATAACATACTGATATGACAATATTGAGATATGATAATTTGGCCTTATTGTACAGCCCTACTGTCAAGTAGCTGAAAAGTTTGAATATGAATTTCCATCTACATAAAAAAAATGCTTAAAGTGTCAGGGCATTAAGAGGGCTGTAATTAGGGGGGTCTTGGGGTGGGTGATGGAGTGCTACCAGAAGCTAAAGGCAAAAAAGAAAAATGCTTAAAAAGACGTGGATCCACCCCCAGAAGCTGAAAGGTTTTAGCCATGCTAATGCTCCCCTGAAGCATTGCACCCAGTGAGTCAAAACATTCTTGAGAAAAGTTGGTTTCTCAGAATGCAAAAGATGGAGAACCACACCCTATTTTTCGGGGTCAGGTTCAAAAGTTCTCAAACACCCCTCGTACATATGTAGATGAGGTTTATTCTAGTGCTGTCTGATTTTCCTGGATGTAACTCTGGACAGCATCAAACACCACTTCTCAGCAGCTGTTAATAAAAGTCAAGAGATTATATAATTGCTATCATACTGCAACCACAAATCCCTGAAAGGGGCCTAAAAATGACAGTGATCAGGCCAGCGGCCACCCGCAGTCAGGTGATGGTAAAATGAGTTGCATACTGTGGGTGTGTGAGTGAATGGAGCCAGGTTGGTAATTACACTCAGTCTACCTGTGCCAAATCAACATGCAGATCCACCTTGGATTTGCTGTGGTGACCCCGAGTGCAAACAAGGGAGCAGCTGAAGGGACTTACTGCTTGCAATAATATGGCAAATGACTTTGGCAGATAGCGACAAATAGGGGAACAGTGCAAATCTGTTGCTGTCTCTTGCAAATCTATTGCTGTCTGCAAGCAACCATCAACTGAAAGGTAATTACTTTAGCAGATTTTAGATCTTAATGCCAGTACCCTTGCAGCTATAGATGTGAAAGAACCATATCACAACAGATTCAGAATCAATTTATTGTAACCTTGGGTAAATTTGGTTTACAGTGAGTGAGTCATTTTGTTTTGTAAACACACAGAACAACACAGAACAAGACAAAGCAATGACAGTGCTAAAGCTAAAAGAACAATAAATGATGACCCCAAGATAAAAAAAACAACAAAACAAAACAAGATGAGTTAAAACATCAATAGATAAAAAGTCAAAAAACATATACGAAGGCAAAGGATAAAAATGTGCTTTTCATAAAAACAAGGTAAAAGAAACATCAGATCATAGCTCTTCAGAAAGAGAAGAGTAGCGAAAGTAACTAAATCAAAACACTAACAACAACAACAACAACAAAAATTCTGATTAATTGTTGGCGGTTCATGAGTGAATCAGTAAAATATTTTATATTATGTTCCCCCTATTTTCTTACCATGCCCATGACCACACAAGTACGACATCCAATTCATGATTACAATCATATCGCACCACACAAATTAGCACAAATTATCACTGCTCCCATCCTGTGCATTGCGTTGTGCAAGTTTTCAAGTGTCCACATGCCGGTTTACCAGTAAAGAACAGTGTCAAAAACAACTCTTCAGCCACAAATGCCTGTCTACATTTAAACACACCCCTAAATATGGGTCATGCGTGCAAGTGTGTGTGTGTGTTTATGCAGCTGCATGCTTTGAAGGTGTGGGAGACTATTTTCACTCTTTATTTTCTCCCAGTTTCAGCACCATGGACAGCGAGTGGCAAAATTCAGACACAGCAGCCCATAGAGTGCAGCAGTAGGAGCAGAGTGCCACAGTCCAACAGCTTCTATAAATATAGTTAACTACTTTCAAAACCTACACACACACACACACACACACACACACACACACACACACACACACACACACACACACACACACACACACACACACACACACACACACACACACACACTATCTATCTATCTATCTATCTATCTATCTATCTATCTATCTATCTATCTATCTATCTATCTATCTATCTATCTATCTATCTATCTATCTATCTATCTATCTATCTATCTATCTATCTATCTATAGTTAGAAAATAAAACTTAACTTTTTATTGCCAATTTTTGCCACTTTTCAGGACAACTAGATCAACATTTCAGCTTAGAATAACCTTAAAAAAACTTTCAACTAATAGAGTGGAATTGACTGTGTTTCATATATTGGACAATTAATGGATAAAATACATGTTTGTAGCACTAACAGTATGTACATCAATGTTATTACATTATGAACATTTAAACATTATTAACATCAGTATTTTAACTCATTCAAACTCTACAATCACCAGCATTTGCTTAGCTGGAGAGGTGAAGTCATTGTGTACATTAATGAGCTTTGGGGCCCTCTTCACTGGCATTGATCCCTGCCTCTACCCAGTCAATCAGATCAATGGAGCATCTTTAAACCTGCTTAGCCATGTGTCAACTGTCACACCATCCTCCCCCCTTCATTTGGACTACAGCACATGTTCCCTGGACACAGATGGCAGCCTATACAATGAATACAAGCCTATAGAATAAGAATTCAAAAGTAATAAACAGGACTGACACCAAGTATTGAGTAAAACTGTTTAAACTGTACTAGAATGTGCCAATGAATGAATGTGTTTAACACAGAGTGGCAGGGCTTGGACAGTGCACTCTGAAAGTAGTGAAAACAGTAATCAGAATGTTTATACCATGACCATTTTTCTTCCAACAAACATAAATATTTGAGTAAACCTTACCTTCTTCAGAATAAAATAGGCACATTAAGCACAGCATTGTATGATCATGGCATAAATCAAACAAAAGCATAAGATCCCCTCATCGTTTCTCAATTGCATAACTTCTGGGGTGGGGGTCTCTACCCTGGCTCCTGTGTTCTCCATGCCTGGAGCCACAGCTGAAGCAGTCTGTGTCTGCATCCTGCTCTGTGGTCCAGGACTCAGCACTGGGATTGAGCTGTATAGCGCAGTGAGTCCTGGAGAAGCTGCAAAGGGAAGCATGCAATCCGATCCACTGTGCAGATCTGTGTGCACGTTGGTGGATCCACCTGCTCTGGTTGCTCATCCAGAACAAAAGAGGGATCATTTCCCTCATCATCAGAATCCTCACTGTCTGGTTCACTCTGACGATGCTCTGCATGCGCTGTCTTGCTCCAATTCAAAACAAACCAAAAAAAAAAAAAAAAAAAACCCAGAAGACACCTCATTTTTTACATTTTTTACAAAACAAAACAACAACAAAAAACACTACCACACTTACCACACAAGCTAAATGCTCCACCAAAATAATACACACTCCAAACATGACAAATATTTCTCAAATCTCTCAGATACCCATACTCTAATTGCTGTCTGCTCTTCTCTTTCCTCGCCGAATCACCCACAATATCCCTTCACTCATCAACCAAATTATGTGGCGTGGGGATCATTGTTATTGGCTTATGTAGTTTATTTTCCACCAGTGATAAAGACAAATTCATGTTTTGTTTTGTTTTTACTTGTGTTTCTTGGGGCAGAGGGGGCAGAAGGGAGAAAAGAAACTCCGTTCGCATGTGTCATGCGTAAAGTGTGCACCCACAAGCAAATCCATGTGGCGTTGGTGGGCTGTGATGAAACACACGTGGGGTTAGTGACTTCTGATTGGTTAGCCTGTGCATTTTCCACCAATGAAAAAGAAGGAGTCATGTTTCTTCATAAATTATCTTCAGAAATTATCCTTTTTACTACGGGTGGGTACATAAACGCACAGCAAAAATGACAATAATATGAAAATGCATGGCATAAAAAATGCCCATAAGTCAAGTTATACTAGGCCTATTAACAAAATTTAAAAAGTGGTATAAAAGTGGAAGACTGCATGCTTAATACACATTCAAAGGGAGACTAAGAGTGCAGTGGATTGGGTGTTACGTCCACTTAATTAGGTCATGTGACTTTTCATGCAGAGGTGCATCATTCGACTCCAGAGGGTTAAACCTCAAACAAAATACAAAGTTGCATTTGTGCAGTATGTTTGCTGAGTCAACCCTACAGTCAAATTCACAACAAATGAGGCAGGCAAGCAATTGGCATTTGTCAGTTGATGGGCATTCCCAGGGCGTGGCCACACTGAGGTTACTAGGCGTTGCTGTGCACAATGTTTCATGACAGATTACAACAGATGGGAAACCCAGGACGGTCTCCATGACTTGTTCCTCTATGTTTTACGGCTTAATGGAAACAAAGTTTGCTTGATTTGTTTCAGATCCACGTCTTTCAATGTGGTGTCCCTGTGTGGCCAGTTAGCATGGTAACATCTCCATGAGATGCCTTGCAAATTGCTTCAGGCATATGATCTGGCTAAAAAAAATAATCTAGATTTGAAAGTGCGGGAGAGACAGGAGAAGCCACCATGCTAAATCGGCTAAGAGCTAGTAGCTACGCTAACCTAGCGGATTCCTAAAAACACGCAAAGTGAATAATGTGTAAATAATTTAGAGGTGATTCAGCGGAAGGAGTGCTTTAGTTAAGGCACGTAAAGATTACACTGGGAAACAAATCGTAATCTAGATAACTAGATCAATCTAACTGCGCAGATTAAACAGCTAACAGATACAGAAAAACACCGCTGTGCTCCGGAACAGGAAGTGATACAATACCGCAGTGAGAGCCAACCACCAGTAGGCTTCGGTCTGATCATTTCTTAATAACATTTACATTTACTCTGATGGACTACCCAGCAGTGGGGAATAAGTTTCATTACACTAGAAGTCTTTCAGAAAGCGCTGTAACTAGGTTTAAGGATATGATTCCTTCTTTATGTTCTCTAATGCCATATACCAACACAGTGCAGAGTAGCTACCTAAACTCTGTAAGGGAGATAGAGTATCTCGTCAATAGTTTTACATCCTCACTGAAGACAACTTTGGATGCTGTAGCTCCTCTGAAAAAGAGAGCTTTAAATCAGAAGTGTCTGACTCCGTGGTATAACTCACAAACTCGTAGCTTAAAGTAGATAACCCGTAAGTTGGAGAGGAAATGGCGTCTCACTAATTTAGAAGATCTTCACTTAGCCTGGAAAAAGAGTCTGTTGCTCTATAAAAAAGCCCTCAATAAAGCTAGGACATCTTTCTACTCATCACTAATTGAAGAAAATAAGAACAACCTCAGGTTTCTTTTCAGTACTGTAGCCAGGCTGACAAAGAGTCAGAGCTCTATTGAGCTGAGTATTCCATTAACTTTAACTAGTAATGACTTCATGACTTTCTTTGCTAACAAAATTTTAACTATTAGAGAAAAAATTACTCATAACCATCCCAAAGACGTATCGTTATCTTTGGCTGCTTTCAGTGATGCCGGTATTTGGTTAGACTCTTTCTCTCAGATTGTTCTGTCTGAGTTATTTTCATTAGTTACTTCATCCAAACCATCAACATGTTTATTAGACCCCATTCCTACCAGGCTGCTCAAGGAAGCCCTACCATTATTTAATGCTTCGATCTTAAATATGATCAATCTATCTTTGTTAGTTGGCTATGTACCACAGGCTTTTAAGGTGGCAGTAATTAAACCATTACTTAAAAAGCCATCACTTGACCCAGCTATCTTAGCTAATTATAGGCCAATCTCCAACCTTCCTTTTCTCTCAAACATTCTTGAAAGGGTAGTTGTAAAACAGCTAACTGATCATCTGCAGAGGAATGGTCTATTTGAAGAGTTTCAGTCAGGTTTTAGAATTCATCATAGTACAGAAACAGCATTAGTGAAGGTTACAAATGATCTTCTTATGGCCTCGGACAGTGGACTCATCTCTGTGCTTGTTCTGTTAGACCTCAGTGCTGCTTTTGATACTGTTGACCATAAAATTTTATTACAGAGATTAGAGCATGCCATAGGTATTAAAGGCACTGCGCTGCGGTGGTTTGAATCATATTTGTCTAATAGATTACAATTTGTTCATGTAAATGGGGAATCTTCTTCACAGACTAAAGTTAATTATGGAGTTCCACAAGGTTCTGTGCTAGGACCAATTTTATTCACTTTATACATGCTTCCCTTAGGCAGTATTATTAGACGGTATTGCTTAAATTTTCATTGTTACGCAGATGATACCCAGCTTTATCTATCCATGAAACCAGAGGACACACACCAATTAGCTAAACTGCAGGATTGTCTTACAGACATAAAGACATGGATGACCTCTAATTTCCTGCTTTTAAACTCAGATAAAACTGAAGTTATTGTACTTGGCCCCACAAATCTTAGAAACATGGTGTATAACCAGATCCTTACTCTGGATGGCATTACCCTGACCTCTAGTAATACTGTGAGAAATCTTGGAGTCATATTTGATCAGGATATGTCATTCAAAGCGCATATTAAACAAATATGTAGGACTGCTTTTTTGCATTTACGCAATATCTCTAAAATCAGAAAGGTCTTGTCTCAGAGTGATGCTGAAAAACTAATTCATGCATTTATTTCCTCTAGGCTGGACTATTGTAATTCATTATTATCAGGTTGTCCTAAAAGTTCCCTAAAAAGCCTTCAGTTAATTCAAAATGCTGCAGCTAGAGTACTGACGGGGACTAGAAGGAGAGAGCATATCTCACCCATATTGGCCTCTCTTCATTGGCTTCCTGTTAATTCTAGAATAGAATTTAAAATTCTTCTTCTTACTTATAAGGTTTTGAATAATCAGGTCCCATCTTATCTTAGGGACCTCGTAGTACCATATCACCCCAATAGAGCGCTTCGCTCTCAGACTGCAGGCTTACTTGTAGTTCCTAGGGTTTGTAAGAGTAGAATGGGAGGCAGAGCCTTCAGCTTTCAGGCTCCTCTCCTGTGGAACCAGCTCCCAATTCAGATCAGGGAGACAGACACCCTCTCTACTTTTAAGATTAGGCTTAAAACTTTCCTTTTTGCTAAAGCTTATAGTTAGGGCTGGATCAGGTGACCCTGAACCATCCCTTAGTTATGCTGCTATAGACGTAGACTGCTGGGGGGTTCCCATGATGCACTGTTTCTTTCTCTTTTTGCTCTGTATGCACCACTCTGCATTTAATCATTAGTGATCGATCTCTGCTCCCCTCCACAGCATGTCTTTTTCCTGGTTCTCTCCCTCAGCCCCAACCAGTCCCAGCAGAAGACTGCCCCTCTCTGAGCCTGGTTCTGCTGGAGGTTTCTTCCTGTTAAAAGGGAGTTTTTCCTTCCCACTGTAGCCAAGTGCTTGCTCACAGGGGGTCATTTTGACCATTGGGGTTTTACATAATTATTGTATGGCCTTGCCTTACAATATAAAGCGCCTTGGGGCAACTGTTTGTTGTGATTTGGCGCTATATAAAAAAACTGATTGATTGATTGATTGATTGAAGGGAGTTTTCAAGGAATACTGTTAAGTCTTTAATGTCCATACCATAAGTCAGAACAAGATCTAAGATATGATTAAAGTGGTGGGTGGACTCATTTACATTTTGAGCAAAGCCAATTGAGTCTAATAATAGATTAAATGCAGTGTTCATTCTCAGCATCTGTGTGGATGTTAAAATCGCCCACTATAATTATCTTATCTGAGCTAAGCACTAAGTCAGACAAAAGTTCTGAAAATTCACAGAGAAACTCACAGTAACGACCAGGAGGACAATAGATAACAACAAATAAAACTGTTTTTTGGGACTTCCAATTTGGATGGACAAGACTAAGAGTCAAGCTTTCAAATGAATTAAAGCTCTGTCTGGGTTTTTGATTAATTAATAAGCTGGAATGGAAGATTGCTGCTAATCCTCCGCCTCGGCCCGTGCTACGAGCGTTCTGGCAGTTAGTGTGACTCGGGGGTGTTGACTCATTTAAACTAACATATTCATCCTGCTGTAACCAGGTTTCTGTAAGGCAGAATAAATCAATATGTTGATCAATTATTATATCATTTACTAACAGGGACTTAGAAGAGAGAGACCTAATGTTTAATAGACCACATTTAACTGTTTTAGTCTGTGGTGCAGTTGAAGGTGCTATATTATTTTTTCTTTTTGAATTTTTATGCTTAAATAGATTTTTGCTGGTTATTGATGGTCTGGGAGCAGGCACCGTCTCTACGGGGATGGGGTAATGAGGGGATGGCAGGGGGAGAGAAGCTGCAGAGAGGTGTGTAAGACTACAACTCTGCTTCCTGGTCCCAACCCTGGATAGTCACGGTTTGGAGGATTTAAGAAAATTGGCCAGATTTCTAGAAATGAGAGCTGCTCCATCCAAAGTGGGATGGATGCCGTCTCTCCTAACAAGACCAGGTTTTCCCCAGAAGCTTTGCCAATTATCTATGAAGCCCACCTCATTTTTTGGACACCACTCAGACAGCCAGCAATTCAAGGAGAACATGCGGCTAAACATGTCACTCCCGGTCCGATTGGGGAGGGGCCCAGAGAAAACTACAGAGTCCGACATTAGTTATGCTGCTATAGACGTAGACTGCTGGGGGGTTCCCATGATGCACTGTTTCTTTCTCTTTTTGCTCTGTATGCACCACTCTGCATTTAATCATTAGTGATCGATCTCTGCTCCCCTCCACAGCATGTCTTTTTCCTGGTTCTCTCCCTCAGCCCCAACCAGTCCCAGCAGAAGACTGCCCCTCCCTGAGCCTGGTTCTGCTGGAGGTTTCTTCCTGTTAAAAGGGAGTTTTTCCTTCCCACTGTAGCCAAGTGCTTGCTCACAGGGGGTCGTTTTGACCGTTGGGGTTTTACGTAATTATTGTATGGCTTTGCCTTACAATATAAAGCGCCTTGGGGCAACTGTTTGTTGTGATTTGGCGCTATATAAAAAAAAATTGATTGATTGAATTGATTGATTGTTTCTCTCTCTCTCACACACACATCATGATTACTTATCATTAACGGTGATTGGACAAGGGGGGGGGGGGGTCTAGAACATGGGTGGGTGGAACTCCTGGGCCTCTGTAGCCTGTCACAGGGCCACAATTGGGTCAAGTATTCTTTTGACAGACAAGCCACTGGGCCTATGCTGTGTTTGCACCCTGCAGCTGAGCTCTATGGGTCCAGTGTATGTCTCTCTGCCTGTGCCCGGAGAGTTACCATGGCACGGCACAGCAAAAAAAAACAACAAAAAAAAAAAACCAACAACACAGCCATCAGCCCATTATTGATCGGCCCCCAAGGAAAAATCGCAGTACGCTCAATGGCCAGTCCACCCTTGTTCCTGACACAACTCCACCTAAGATGGAGGGTGGGCACAGGTGGTCTCGAAGCAGGAACCTTCAGTTTTGGAACCAAGAGCACTGATTGTTTGTCCAAGATGCCACGCTTTAGATGCATACGGTATGTCATTCAGTAGTATTTGATATTTAATTAAAAAACATTTAACATTATTAAGTCATTGAAGCTCACTAGAAATTCTGTCTCCTTGTAGCCTGCATCCCCAGCAGAGTCACCACTCCTTACGTCTGTTTCAGATTCATATGGCTCAAACCTGTAAGGCCGATAACCACATACAACTGCTACATTATCTTCTCTGTCATTGTACGTTGTGTCGATCTCATATGTGCTTTCAGAAGCTAACAGAATTACATTTCTCTTATTTTCATTGGACCTGCTTGTGAGGGGCTGACATTGTTTGAATGTACTGAGTGGCCTGGGATGAGTACAGCAAGCCTACTAAATTCTCATTGTGATGTCACAGTAATATCAGCACACTTCAGCTGCTTTTGGCCTTGTGAGGCCAAGCTACACGGCTGCATGGGTAATATTTTGACAAAAAAAATGTATGTTAGAGGGGCAGCATGGTGGCTTAGTGGTTAGCACTGTTGCCTCACAGCGAGAAGGTTGTGGGTTCAATTCCTGTGACCTTTCTGTGTGGAGTTTGCATGTTCTCCCTGTGTTTGCGTGGGTTTCCTCCGGGTGCTCCGGTATCCTCCCACATCCAAAGACATGCGGGTTAGGTGGATTGGACTCTTTAAAATTGTCCGTAGGTGTGTGTGTGGGTGTGTCTGTGTTTGTTTGTCTATTTGTGGCCCTGCCACAGACTGGCGTCCTGTCCTGGGTGTACCCCGCCTCACACTCTATGACTGCTGGGATAGGCTCCAGCCCCTCGCGACCCTTAATTAGACTAAACAGTAGAAGATGAATGAATGAATGTATTGACACACCTCAATCATTAAGTTTTTTTCTTTCAACAGAACAGAACACAAACTGTCAAAAAATAATCGGTATCAGTGATGAAAAAAAACCACACACACACAAACATCAGCTGCTTCAGTTAACATCAGTTTTCTTTTGGTTGATACAAGTTAGTAACTCCTACTGTGTCATATCTTCAAGCGAACATTCTCTTTACTTTTGGTCGTGTCATTTTGACAGAAATTTCTCCAAAACACCCATGAGTCATAAATTGTTAATCAGAAATTCGTTCACTTGGCCAAATAATTGTAAAGCACACAATCATTCTTCATATTTGGCACATTTTGATATTTCAAAATTTCAAAGAATAGTGGAATTTCACATATTTATTTCATTGACAGAACCAAATTAAACACTACACTTCCCACTGTGATTTGGTTTTAATTTCCATTACGGTGGTCTCTATTGGAGTTTAGATTAAAAAAAAAAGTTTATTATTGCAAAGTGAGACTGGGTGAGACTTGTAGAAAACTAAAGTCATACTCTGCAGGATTGCTGCAGTAATGAGTTTCCAAAATCCAGACTTGCAAAGGCAGACCACATGCCGACACTGGAGTGCTGCTACCTTCTGACCTCCTCTGCCCTCCATCCTGTGTGCACGTACACCCTCTCTCACAGATTTCAGCCCCCTCCTGACAGCCGGCTATGTTGAGACCCTGGGAGACTAACCCCCCCCCCCCCCCCTCCCCGTGCACATCTCTTTCCCTCTCCTCTCTCTCCTCCCACATGAGCCCCCTCAGCGATGGACTATTGTTTACTTTCACTCTCCTCCTCTGCCCTGCTGGTCCAGGGGGCCGGCCGAATCGTTACATTATTGTCTGGTCCTCCCCTGCATGCCCCTCCCCTCCCGACCCAGCCTGACCCCATTCACAGTCCTCAAAAGCGCCATCTGTATCACCCAACAGTCAGAGAGTGAAAGAGAGGGAGAGATGAGGTGAGAAAACAGGGCGAGGAGAAAGGAGATGACGGCTGAGGAGAGAGGATAGAAAGGGAGAAAGAGAGCGAGGGAGAATTCTGCCTGGGTGTTGTGCTGTCTGTCGGAAAGTATCTGTCAAATAGTTTTCACAGTGTGCACGCTTCCCTGCTGCTTTCCTTTCTTCAAACATTGTGCTTATTGATTTTTTTTACTGCCTTCTTTTATATCAATTTCTGCTTTCCACAGTTGCTTAATTCTCCGTGCTTTTTCCCACTCTTCGTCTTTCTCCTCTGAAAGTTTCTCAGACTTTCTTATATCACTGTTCACCTTGACCCGCTTCTGTGCTGTCCTCCCTGCTGTCTCCATCCATCCCTACATGTAACCCCACCTCCCCTCATCAGAGTACATCCTTCATCTTGCTGTAGTGTCACATGAGCATTCCATAGCCTGTTGTATGGGTGCATGTGTGAAGAAGGCGGATTTTTCCCATGGGGCCGCAGGTGAAAACTAGGACTCACTCCGTCCGCCGAGGGACGCCATCTGTCCCCGTCGTTGCACTTGCTAGAGGGGAGCCCCGTCGCCCCCCTTTCTTACCCTTCCATCCATCCCTCACTCCCACCCTCTGTCCATCCCCTCAGCGTCCCTCCCTAAATCAACGAAGAATCTCTTGCCTCTCATCCTCCCCCTTTTTCTTTTCTTCTGTCTCATTCTTTCTCTATACTGTCACTAATTCATCCCTCACTCCCCTTCCTCTCCCTATTACCTTCTCTCTCATTCAGACTTCATTCGCCTTATGTCCAAGCATCTCTCACCCTTTCTTTCCCTCTCTAATCAATCACCCATATCACACTGGTGGTAAATTATTGAATTATCATAGCTTTGCAATGAGCATATTGAGGACAAAGAAAGGTGTTTTATTTGCTTTTAATTAATAATGCGTATCTATGATTTAACTTGCTATTTTGAAAGAATAAGGCACCTAACTTTGATATTTTCTGTTGTGTGGGCCGCCAGAAGAGGAGGTACTGCTGGCCCACCACCAGAGGGCGCCCTGCCTGAAGTGCTGGCTTCAGGCACGAGAGGGCGCTGCCGCCTCAGGAACAAGCCGTGGTGACAGCTGTCACCCATCATCCGTGACAGCTGTCACTAATCATCACATCTGGTATAAAAGCAGGAAGACACCTCCACCAAACTGCAGAGATATCATCTTCATCTGGAAGTAATATCCTCAGCCTTTTGTGATATTTGTAAATCTGTTATTGTGAGTGTTTGCAGGAGTACCGGTCCGTTTAGTGGAGGCTGTGCAAGACGGCGCTCTTTTTCTTCTGAGGGACCGCTGCAAAGTGTTGAGTGAGAGGTGGAGGTGGAATTCCCACCAGGATTGTTACTGGGTGTTCACACACCCACCCTTTGACTGTCTTTTGCTTTCTGCCAGCAGTACCAGATCCGACACGCCGGGAAGGTAGCCACCTGGGGACACCGGGACTTGGCGGCTCCAGTATTCCTCGGGTTCGGTGGTGGTGGAAATCGTGTGGTTCCGGTTTGTTTCCAGACGGGCGTCTCCTATCGTCGAGCCTGCCCACACGACACCTTTATTAATTGACTGTTGCACATTCTGAATCTGCTGTGTATGGTTGTATCATTCACAACAGTAAAGTGTTATAATTTGACTCCTTCCATTGTCCGTTCATTTACGCCCCCTGTTGTGGGTCCGTGTCACTACACTTTCCCAACAGGATATCTCGGCCAGCGTCATGGACTCCGAGGGGCGTCACCAGGCTGTTGAACAACCAATGGGAGAGCAGGGAGCGCTGGCATCTGCAGGAGGCGTGACTGGTGAGCTACAGCATATTCTCACCGCCTTTACGGCTCGAATGGATCAAATAGCCGAGCAAAACATCCTCCTGAACCGCAGGGTGGAGGCTCTCTCCGCGCATGTGGCGGCGAGCGCTCAGGGCGCTGCTGCAGCTCCTCCTCCTGTCGATCCTGTGCTAGATACTAATGTTCCAGTGGTGGTTCAACAACCCCTCCCACCATCCCCTGAAGCATACATAAGCCCTCCTGAGCCGTACGGAGGTTGTGTGGAGACGTGCGCGGACTTTCTTATGCAGTGTTCGCTCGTCTTCGCACAACGTCCCGTCATGTATGCGTCAGACGCAAGCAAAATAGCTTATGTGATTACTCTGCTTCGGGGAGAGGCACGCGCTTGGGCTTCGGCGCTTTGGGAGCAAAATTCACGGCTCCTTCACACATACACTGGGTTTGTGAGGGAGTTCAGAACTGTGTTTGATCACCCTAACAGGGGAGAGACCGCTTCAACAGTGCTGCTGTCGATGAGACAAGGGCGCCGAAGCGCAGCTGCTTATGCAGTCGACTTCCGCATCGCGGCTGCGAGGTCCGGCTGGAATAATGCTGCGCTCCGCGCCGCCTTTGTAAATGGACTGTCGTCAGTCCTAAAGGAGCACCTAGTGGCCAAGGATGAACCGCGGGAATTAGATGGGCTTATTGATCTCGTTATATACGGTTAGACAATCGGTTGGAGGAACGCCGTCGGGAACGAGATGAAGTATGTGGCCGGGCGCGCGCCGTCCCTCTTCCTTCCGGGTCCGAGAAAGGTCCGCCCTTCCCACGCTCCCTGGCCTCTACGTCCCGTGGGGCGACAGCTCCCCCTGCTGACGAAGCTATGGACACGAGCAGGGCCATATTTAGACCACCTAATAGACAGAGGAGGTTTCCACGTGGGGCGTGTTTTGTTTGTGGCTCAATGGAGCATCAATTGAGCAATTGCCCCGAACGGTTAAAACACCAACGCCCGCCCCTAGAGACTGGGCTTAGGGTGGGCCAAGAAATTCACGTGGGACACACACATATTGCCGCACGACTCCCAGTTACAATCCTTAGTGGGGATTTAACCCTTCAGGCCCCAGCACTGGTAGACACGGGGTCAGAAGGGAATCTGTTAGACAGCAGATGGGCCAGGGAGGTAGGGCTCCCTCTGGTGGCGCTACCTACACCATTGCAGGTGCGAGCACTAGATGGCACCCTACTCCCTTTAATCACACACAAGACACCACCAGTAACTCTGGTGGTGTCAGGGAATCATAGGGAGGAGATTGAGTTTTTTGTGACTCCTTCTACCTCCCGTGTGATTCTGGGGTTCCCCTGGATGATGAAACACAATCCCCGGATTGATTGGCCGTCCGGGGTGGTGGAACAGTGGAGCGAAACCTGCCATCGGATGTGTTTGGGATCCTCGGTTCCCCCCGGTTCCCAGGCTAAGGAGCAGGTCCAAGTTCCCCCCAATCTGTCGGCGGTGCCGGTTGAGTACCACGATCTTGCTGACGTTTTTAGCAAGGATCGGGCACTCACTCTTCCCCCGCACCGTCCATATGATTGTGCCATCGATTTGTTGCCAGGCGTGGAGTTCCCGTCCAGCAGGCTGTACAACCTCTCCCGACCTGAGCGCGAATCAATGGAGACCTACATCCGGGACTCCTTAGCTGCCGGGCTGATCCGTAACTCCACCTCTCCGATGGGAGCAGGTTTCTTTTTTGTGGGCAAAAAAGATGGCGGTCTTCGTCCATGCATTGATTATCGGGGGCTGAACGAGATCACGGTTCGCAACCGATACCCGTTGCCTTTGTTGGATTCAGTGTTCACCCCCCTGCATGGAGCCAAAATCTTCACAAAGTTGGATCTTAGGAACGCATACCACCTAGTTCGGATCCGGAAGGGAGACGAATGGAAGACGGCATTTAACACCCCGTTAGGTCATTTTGAGTACCTGGTCATGCCGTTCGGCCTCACTAACGCCCCCGCGACGTTCCAAGCTTTGGTTAATGACGTCTTGCGGGACTTCCTGCACCGATTCGTCTTCGTATATCTGGATGATATACTCATCTTTTCTCCGGACCCTGAGACCCATGTACGGCATGTACGTCAGGTCCTGCAGCGGTTGTTGGAGAACCGGTTGTTTGTGAAGGGCGAGAAGTGTGAGTTTCACCGCACTTCTTTGTCCTTCCTGGGGTTTATAATCTCCTCCAACTCCGTCGCCCCGGATCCGGCCAAGGTCGCAGCGGTGAGAGACTGGCCCCAACCTACAAGCCGTAGGAAGCTACAACAGTTCCTCGGCTTCGCAAATTTCTACAGAAGGTTCATTAAGGGGTATAGTCAGGTAGTTAGCCTCCTGACGGCCCTGACCTCATCAAAAGTTCCCTTCACCTGGTCGGATCGGTGCGAAGCCGCGTTTAGGGAGTTGAAATGCCGGTTCTCGACTGCACCGGTCTTGGTGCAGCCCGATCCTGGTCGCCAGTTTGTGGTTGAAGTGGACGCCTCTGACTCAGGGATAGGAGCCGTGCTATCCCAGAGCGGAGAAACCGATAAGGTTCTTCACCCGTGTGCCTATTTTTCCCGCAGGTTGACCCCAGCAGAGCGGAACTATGATGTGGGCAATCGAGAGCTCCTTGCGGTGAAAGAGGCTCTTGAGGAGTGGAGACACCTGCTGGAGGGAGCGTCAGTGCCTTTCACGGTTTTCACTGACCACTGGAACCTGGAGTATATCAGGACCGCCAAGCGACTGAACCCCAGGCAAGCCCGCTGGTCACTGTTTTTCGGCCGTTTTGACTTCCGGGTCACCTACCGCCCCAGCACCAAAAACCAAAGATCGGATGCCCTGTCCCGGGTGCATGAACAGGAAGTCAAGACTGAGCTGTCGGATCCACCGGAACCCATTCTCCCGGAGTCCACTATCGTGGCTGCTCCTACCTGGGACGTGGAGAAGACCGTCCGGGAGGCCCTGGCACGGAGCCCGGATCCCGGAACAGGGCCGAAGAACAGACTATACGTCCCACCATACACCAGAGCTGCCGTTCTGGACTTCTGTCACGGGTCCAAGCTCTCCTGCCACCCAGGGGTGCGTAGGACCGTGGCAGTGGTCCAGCAGCGCTTCTGGTGGGCATCCCTGGAGACTGATGTCCGGGCTTACATCCAGGCCTGCACCACCTGCGCCAGGGGCAAGGCGGACCACCAGAAGGCACAGGGACTTCTACAACCACTTCCTGTGCCTCACCGCCCCTGGTCCCACATCGGTCTGGATTTTGTCACGGGCCTCCCGCTGTCCCGGGGACACACCACCATACTCAAGATAGTGGACCGTTTCTCCAAGGCGGCCCACTTCGTGGCCCTCCCGAAGCTCCCGTCGGCCCAGGAGACGGCGGATCTCCTTGTCCACCATGTCGTCCGGCTGCATGGGATACCAACAGACATCGTTTCGGATCGTGGTCCCCAGTTCTCCTCGCAGGTGTGGAGAAGTTTCTGCCGGGAACTGGGGGCCACTGTAAGCCTCTCGTCTGGGTATCACCCGCAGACTAACGGACAGGTCGAACGGGCCAACCAGGAGTTGGAGCAGGCCCTCAGGTGCACGACCTCCGCACACCCGACGGCTTGGAGTGAACATCTGGCCTGGATTGAGTACGCTCATAACAGCCAGGTGTCCTCTGCCACCGGCCTCTCCCCGTTCGAGGTGTGTCTGGGGTACCAACCCCCTTTGTTTCCTTTGGTGGAGGGAGAGGTCAGTGTGCCCTCGGTCCAGGCCCACCTGCGGAGATGCCGTCGGGTGTGGCGCACCGCCTGTTCGGCCTTGTTGAGGGCCCGGACGAGGGCTAAAGCCCATGCAGACCGTCGACAGTCCCCGGCCCCCACATACCAGCCTGGGCAGGAGGTGTGGTTTTCCACCAAGGACATTTCACTCCAGGTCGAGTCCCCCAAACTAAAAGACCGATTCATTGGACCCTTCCCCATCCTCAAGGTCCTCAGTCCTACTGCAGTGAGGCTCCAACTCCCGGCCTCACTGCGGATCCATCCGGTCTTTCATGTCTCCAGGATAAAACCGCATCACACCTCGCCCCTCTGTGCACCCGGTCCAGCGCCGCCTCCTGCCCGTATTATCGACGGGGAGCCGGCTTGGACAGTTCGCCGGCTCTTGGACGTCCGTCGAATGGGCCGGGGCTTTCAGTATTTGGTGGACTGGGAGGGGTATGGACCCGAAGAACGCTCCTGGGTGAAGAGGAGCTTCATCCTGGACCCGGCCCTCCTGGCCGATTTCTATCGTCGCCACCCGGACAAGCCTGGTCGGGTGCCAGGAGGCGCCCGTTGAGGGGGGGGTCCTGTTGTGTGGGCCGCCAGAAGAGGAGGTACTGCTGGCCCACCACCAGAGGACGCCCTGCCTGAAGTGCGGGCTTCAGGCACGAGAGGGCGCTGCCGCCTCAGGAACAAGCCGTGGTGACAGCTGTCACCCATCATCCCTGACAGCTGTCACTAATCATCACATCTGGTATAAAAGCAGGAAGACACCTCCACCAAACTGCCGAGATATCATCTTCATCTGGAAGTAATATCCTCAGCCTTTTGTGATATTTGTAAATCTATTATTGTGAGTGTTTGCAGGAGTACCGGTCCGTTTAGTGGAGGCTGTGCAAGACGGCGCTCTTTTTCTTCTGAGGGACCGCTGCAAAGTGTTGAGTGAGAGGTGGAGGTGGAATTCCCACCAGGATTGTTACTGGGTGTTCACACACCCACCCTTTGACTGTCTTTTGCTTTCTGCCAGCAGTACCAGATCCGACACGCTGGGAAGGTGGCCACCTGGGGACTCCGGGACTTGGCGGCTCCAGTATTCCTCGGGTTCGGTGGTGGTGGAAATCGTGTGGTTCCGGTTCGTTTCCAGACGGGCGTCTCCTATCGTCGAGCCTGCCCACATGACACCTTTATTAATTGACTGTTGCACATTCTGAATCTGCTGTGTATAGTTGTATCATTCACAACAGTAAAGTGTTATAATTTGACTCCTTCCATTGTCCGTTCATTTACGCCCCATGTTGTGGGTCCGTGTCACTACACTTTCCCAACAATTTTCCACTAGATAAAATAATAATATGCATACAGTACCTGCTGTGATTATCCCCTCTGATTATCTGGGCAGCCATAGGCATAATGGAGTCAGTCTGTGAGTCAGCCAGTCTGTACATGAATGAATAGTTGTCATTAACTCTGAAAAACCTACTATAATCAGCTTAGAGATTTTGGACTCTGACAGATCTTTTGACATTTAAAGTTATTGTTTTATGTTTTTGTTGTAACCTTTCGGGGTCCATAGGTATATTTTTTCAATTTTAAGATACTTTCAGTAATGGACAATTTTCAAGTTGTGCTGCCGAGACTTCCGGTTAGTGAGCCTCTCGCTCACGTGTTTGGCATCATTAGAAACATCAGCTCACCTGTCAGATTTCAAGGTAGTCAAAGGGCCACTGGAGGTGAATTCCACACCGTATTGGTAAGTAATTGTGTTGTCATTGTTGTTACCCCTCAAGGAATGAGAAGGAGTGCTGCAGTGGTGTGACCATCGATGTAAAGCCCTGGGCACACGCCACTAACAAAGGACACTGAAGCCACAACGAAACAACAAGTCTGGACTTACGCTGACTTTCAGAGACATCGCTTAACCGTCGTCCAGCTTCGTTTCTGTAGCTGGCGCTTCATCAGAATTTTCAAACTGTTGAAAAATGTGAACGAATCCCGATGGCCAGCTCAATTCATCCATAATCCGTTTTGCTTTCTGTCTTGACGGTTCCTCATCATTTGTGTATTTCCCGTACCATCAGTCTTCTGTTTGATTGTTGTCCAACTTCGTCCGACGTCTTGCACGAACATTGACAATAACTGAACAGATCAATAACTAAAGATCCTCTCCAGCCACAGACGGCATGCGAACATGTGCACAGCCATCTGTGGTGCACATCCATTTGTGTGTGTGCGCACAGCCTCTCCAGCCAGAGACGGCATGCGAACATGTAGATTTGTTGTTTCGTTTTGGCTTCAGTGTCCTTCGGTAGTGCCATGTGACCGGCAAAATACCAACATTCTGGGTGCAATGAACGTTTTCTCTATTATTTGATTTCTTTGTGCGACTGACATCGTTATTCAAGCATTCAAAAGGCTATTCCTATCTCCATACAACTCCAACCACACACGAGAAAGTTTCTTGACAGTTCTTGTTGTTGAACGAAACCACGTCTCACTAACCGGACAGAGTTGTGACATCATCACGCATGCACGTAGGCACTGTCTAACGACAACTTGAAAGTCCCTCATTCCTACTTTAAGGCACTTTCTTTTCGTATAATGCCCATGTAATGTAAATAAAAATGTTTAGAACAATCTAAACTTTGACAATATATGGCACATATTTGTCTAGAACACTGTATACAGAAATAATGTGTCTCTAAAGCTGAAAATATCAAATGCATTATTTAAAAATTTTCAGATTTTGAGTGAATATACATTTTTAACCCTATGGACAAATTGTTTGGTGTTAGAAAGTTTTACCAAAGTCTTCAGGTCATAAAAGCAGTGTAAAATATGAAATAATTTTAAAACAATTATAAATAAATTACAAAAAAAAAAAGTGATACAGTGCAGCTGATCTACCTGCTGGGAAGTGCCAATGTAGAGACACTTTCAATTAATATTTTTAAACTAAAATCACTCACAAGTTCCAGGTAGATGTTGTCTGTATTCACCCTATCCAGAAATGCCCATAACTATTCTTCAGTGATGAAAATTGCAAAGTCCCACACAAAAATATCCATTTGCTCCATCGGGAAAATAAAATATAATAAAATCAATCAAGGTTGTCATTCCTGGAAAAACAAATCCCTGCACTTCTTTTGCCACTTTGTCTGTAGAAATAAATAAAAATAAAAATGTGTTTTCAGGCTGACAAGACCGTTCTTTCAGTATTAATGAACATTTAGTTACATGTGAAGACACGGTGCTCTGGCTGAAAGCTCTGGCAGGCAGAGAGACACAGACCTATGTGACCTTTCCCTGCCTCCAGGATTGGCTGTGATTCAAAGATCGCTTGTAACAGGGATTGAAACAAGACTTTATGGTTGAATGAAGTCTCCTTGACATTCTGTTTCTGATCTATTCATAGAAATATGACGAAAACCAGAGTTTGACACACAGCTGCATCCACTGACCCCAGACACTTAAAATGGCTTGATGGAATTTTACAAGGTATCGTGCGTTGAGGTTGCTGATGGCAATATTAATATAAATGAGGTAACCAAAGATACACTGTAACACTTAATCTAAACTTTTCCAGAGTATGAAACATCAGGTTTAGCAAGGTAGCAAGTTTTGCTATTACCGTGCACCTTTAACAAGGGATCAGCAATGTCTCCAAAGCTAAAGTTATTGAGTATTAAAGCATACATAGTTAGTGAACTCGACTGAATGTTTGTGTTGGCACATTCTTTGGAAAAATTCTTTATATGTAAAGTTACGACACTAAATGTGTCTAAGAATTTATTTAGACGCAACTATTGCTAATTAATGCCTATTATAAAGTGGGACATGTAAGGGTATCTTCTTGTGGGCACATGTAAAGTTGGCCTTTTGTATGAATTTGATTTTCAAAGCTTTAATTCTAATTGCAAGGTTCTTGTGGCCACTAAGAGTAAAGCTGCTTGTTAAAGCCCCTTTCACACCGATTCTGTGTACAGTTGCATTTTGCTGCATATCTATTGCTGTTATGTGTCGGACGCAGCCCGGAGAACCGACCAGCATTTGAAGGACCCAGTATAAAATAAGCAGAGCACGGTACAAAGGATAACTGAGTTTAATAAACATAACAGTGATGTGATAAATATACAAACAAATAAGTGCGCGGTCTGGCGAGGTGGTAAACGGTGCGCTCCCAGCAGCACTAACGGTCCGGAGCCAGAACCAGTTCGGACCCAAGGACCCCGCCGACACTCCCCAGGTGGCCGCGACAAACCGAGTCTGTGAAAGAAGAAATCATTATGTGAGTCCACACTCCACACACAGAGAGACCGCTCAAAGGTGTACAAACAGCAAACACTTCCTGGCTTAATTACTAATCAGCTTCCCACCCTGCAGGCATGGAACACCCTGTTCACAAACTCCACTGCAGTGGAAGCTGATTAAACAACTAACATACAGCTCAATATAATAAGGTGTGAGGGACACCACATTTACTGACTGTACAAATGTTAGTCACAAAACTTAACGTACCTCAGGAAGTGTGCTGACGAGCGTGAGACCTCAACCCCTCCTCTTTCACAGACCGTGCATCAAACCTGGATGTTCTCAGCATCCACTGATGATGAGATGGCTCTCAAGACAACGATCTCACCTGTCTGGTCACAAGGTCGAGTCTCTGGCAAATACACACTGTGTACTCCAGACTTAAATGCCACCATGTTCCAATCCGTGTAGATGCACCACAGCTGTGAGTCCTGACGAGCTGCACGTGATCAGCCTCAGGTGATCAGGGTGAGGTCCTGATAAACTCAGCTACACAGCCACTCAGTCCCAAATGCGCACCACCTGGGAGGAAAACCAAAAGACAGAAATAGAAGACAAACAAAAGCCAGCCAGGCACGCCAGCCACAACAGCACCCCACCCTCACGGGAAGCCTCCCGGCGACCACACAAACCTGGCCCAGCAGAAACACCCCCCTCCAGGGACCATGGCTGAAAACCGTATCTGCATTCGTCTTCCAACAGAATCTTCATTTACCAGAACGGTTGATGTCTTCTCCTCTTGGCTGCATCTTTGCCTTTGTTTCTGTCAGTCAATTAGCACAGGTGTGGCCAGGAGTTCTTAAACCTGTGCGGTCAGCCTTTGTCCAACCATGTTCACAGTCTGATTAGTCATAAAACAAAAAAGACAAACACAAACAACCAAACCACCCCCCTCTCCAGGGGATCGTCCCATCAAACCCCGGGAGGAGGAGAAAAGAAAAACAACCCAAACTTAAGCTTGCAAATAAAAACGCTAACACCCCCCCCCCCTAACGACATGTAGGGACCAACACCCCCCAGAGGACATCCCGCCAGCTCCAGGAGTAATAACCACAGCCGAGGTCCCTCTGGGATCCAACGTCACCCACGGGGACTCCCAGCGACTCCCAGAGGACCATTCCATCAACCCCAGGAGACGCCTCCCCTCATGACCAACGGACCCAGCCCCGGCCGTCTATGGCTAGATGGACCCACAGCCCTTTCCCCCCCAGAGGACACCACAGTCACACCCTGAGGGCGGAAACTGGGGCGGAAAACAAAAGGAGAAAAAAAAACATACAAACAAAACAACCCCAACCCCACCCCCTTGGCGCAGTGGAAACTGGAAGCACGTCCAGTGTCACCAACCGTGACTATACCCCAGAAGCCAACCAGGAGGAGTGGAACAGCGGTTATGGCAGACGGCACAAAACGGCGCCACTCCTCCGACTTCTAAACCAGCCACCAGCTGCGGGTATATCCCACTGCCCCAAACCTCAGCCACGCCGATGGCAGACGGCTCAAAGGCGCGCTGAAGCCGGAGGTGGAACAGGGAATCAACAAACAAAAACACCCCCCCCCCCCAGGTGCAGAGGTTACCTGGGAAACGCCCAGCATAACCAAACTGCACCACTCCAGCAACGCCGACAACCTACGGCTCACACGGCTGGAGCCAGAGGAGAAGAGAGGGAATAAAAAGAAAATACCCCAAACCCCCCCCCCCCTCCCCTCCCGGGCGCAGAGGTTACCTGGGAAACGCCCAGCATAACCAAACTACACCACTCCAGCAACGCCGACACACACGGCTCACACGGCTGGAGCCAGAGGAGAAGAGAGGGCACAACAAAAAATAACAAAAGAAAAAACAACCCAATTACCCCCCCCCCCCCATCACCCCCCAGGGGACCGTCCCATCAAACCCTGGGAGGTGAAACTAAAAGAAATAAAAAGAAAGACTAACAGACTAACAAACAGTTATGTGGGTCTTGTTTATGCCCCAGACAGACTGCAGGGTCACGACCCCAGACACCAATAGTGTAAAAAATCCCACACAAAAACCAACTCAAAAACACCTACAAAAAATGAACCAACACAAAACTAATAAGTGATTTATACCATCAAGCTCAAACAAATGGAACACACCTGTTCCAACTTAAGAGTTTGACGGTAATGTGACTCAGTCACGAACAGAGGGAGCCAAAGTGCTAAAAATGAAAAACCCCCTTTGGTGACAGAGAAAACAAACTCAAGCTGCTTTTCTGTGCGCAGCTGTGTGCAAACACACAACCAAAATGTGTTTCAACTAAACAACGCCGGAGCTGAACAACAGACGCAGTAGCTATCTTTACCCGGGGAAACAGGGCTACAACTGTAACACAGGAAGCTCAGCGACCCGTGCCACAGAGCTCCGCCGTGCGCGTTCACCCATTACAGACACACTCTTGCAGCTCCCGTTAAAACCTCTTATCCGGTCGGAGCGTGACTCGAAGCCATCGCCAGTCACACTCTACCACAACCCACGGATAAGGCACAACACAGGAACACAGCTGCAAGACAGCACAAATCAGCACTCAGTAATGGGTTCTCAAACCCGCACCATCCGGGCGGAGAGCACCCGCAACTGATCCGGATAACTTCTGAACGTCTGCTGCCGCCTTCCCGGCGCGGTACCGTCTCTGCTACCGCTGGGTCCATGATGTTTGGCCAGAGACTACTGTTATATGTCGGACGCAGCCCGGAGAACCGACCAGCGTTTGAAGGACTCAGTATAAAATAAGCAGAGCACGGTACAAAGGATAACTGAGTTTAATAAACATAACAGTGATGTGATAAATATACAAACAAATAAGTGCGCGGTCTGGCGAGGTGGTAAACGGTGCGCTCCCAGCAGCACTAACGGTCCGGAGCCAGAACCAGTTCGGACCCAAGGACCCCGCCGACACCCCCCAGGTGGCCGCGACAAACCGAGTCTGTGAAAGAAGAAATCATTATGTGAGTCCACACTCCACACACAGAGAGACCGCTCAAAGGTGTACAAACAGCAAACACTTCCTGGCTTAATTACTAATCAGCTTCCCACCCTGCAGGCATGGAACACCCTGTTCACAAACTCCACTGCAGTGGAAGCTGATTAAACGACTAACATACAGCTCAATATAATAAGGTGTGAGGGACACCACATTTACTGACTGTACAAATGTTAGTCACAAAACTTAACGTACCTCAGGAAGTGTGCTGACGAGTGTGAGACCTCACCCCCTCCTCTTTCACAGACCGTGCATCAAACCTGGACGTTCTCAGCATCCACTGATGATGAGATGGCTCTCAAGACGACAATCTCACCCGTCTGGTCACAAGGTCGAGTCTCTGGCAAATACACACTGTGTACTCCAGACTTAAATGCCACCATGTTCCAATCCGTGTAGATGCACCACAGCTGTGAGTCCTGACGAGCTGCACGTGATCAGCCTCAGGTGATCAGGGTGAGGTCCTGATAAACTCAGCTACACAGCCACTCAGTCCCAAATGCGCACCACCTGGGAGGAAAACAAAAAGACAGAAACAGAAGATAAACAAAAGCCAGCCAGGCACGCCAGCCACAACAATTGCTGCATATGTTGTGCACAGGCGGGAAGTTTTTTGGCCCGCCTCTTCTTCTTCTGTGGTTTTGAAGCTTCACTGCCAGCAAAGTTCAGCAGAGTCTAGATGAATAAAATCTAACAAGTTATGTACTGATAAACCCTAAAAGGATTTTTTGTCAGACTGGCATAGGGTGGGGTACAATTGCAATGGCTTGGTGTAGAGTAGCACAGTGTTACGTAGACTTACATACAGTAGTGAAGTTTTGCATAGACTTGCGTAGAGCACTGTGTTCACTGATTTAAGCTGAATGTCCACAAAAAAATATTAAACATGTTTAATTATTTTGCATCCATTTTGCGGACCCCTTGGTGTCACTCAGCGCATTGCCACGTAGGGCAGCAAAACCTCGGCGTAGTCGATATGCCGCATTACACAACTCTATGTTGGCCTGGTGTGAAAGGGGTTTAAGCAAGCTGCCAGACATTACTGCATGGTATCCTGGTGTACCAGGATGTATCAGGATGTTAAAAGAACAGTATGTTTGAAAGAATGTTCACTGTGTTGTATCGCCAAAATGCAATGTAATGTAACAAGTAAACACCCATGAGGTCACCCAGTGTGGGAACCAGAGTGAGCCCTTCCGATGTTTGTTGCACACTTGCAGATTTGGGCTCAGCTGCTCGTCTCAGCTCTGGTTCTGATTGCTGTGATGCCCAACGGTCAGATGAGTGTATGGTATGCTGAGGGCACACTTTCACATGGGAACCCGGTGAAGGCGTGCAGACAAACGCAGAAAAGTGTGAATCCTTCAAACTGCCAGAATGAGTACATGACTGAATGAACCCTCCCCCATTCTACCTCACACTTCTTCCCTCTGCTTTCCCATTTGAGCTTTACCCCCCCCCCCCCCCACACACACACACACACACACACACACACACACACACACACACACACACACACACACACACACACCCTGGTGTCCAGACAGTCATGCATGGAGACACGCCATACTCAGTTGCAAGCCCAGAAACATGTACACGCCCCCTGTCAATCAACTACTGGAGTATCATGCAGACAGACACCGATGGAAAGAAAAGGAACAGCAAACGTGGTCCATCAGTTTTTACTCTAGCCCTGTACTGTTCTTCTTCACTGGACACCAGCACAAAGATGGAAAAGAAAGGGTGGCAATGAGAGCAAATGTGCAAGTGAAACGGAAAGGATTTGGAGGGAGAAGGAGATGAAGTAGTGAGGTGGATACAGAGGACCGCTAAAGTGTCCCCATTTTCTCCCTGGCCAACTGCAACAAAGACCCAGGCGGGACACTGCACTGGGGTGGCAGTTTTTTGGCTGAGCCTCCCTTCAAACCCAACCTCACAACCCTCTGAGGTCACTCCTCCAGTGACCCCGCCTCGATTGTTTCCCATCAGTCTGTCAACTCTGATTGGTGCTGACTGGTTAAATGGATGAAAACCTGAATGGAGGGGCTAGGGGTGTTAAAAAAAGAGGAGACAAGGATTTAGGAAAGGGATGGCAGGGGTGGAAGACACCTCCTTTTCCCACTGAGATAAGTGACTATTTGACCCAAATAAACAATCTCTTGTCATCAAAACAAGTGTCCAACGGCACAGGACTGAAGAGGGTTCAGAGGGTTTGTGGTCTGGAGTTAGTGGGTGAAGTTAACGGCAGAGACCTTCCTGTGAATTTGGACTACAAAGTAGAAACATATTGGTGTAGGAATCTGAAAACATTTATTTGGTGGCAACAGAGCAGGACAGATAAAGCAACCCAAGAAACTAAACTTCAAATGGTCATCTACTGCAGATTTTTCACACACAACACGCTACGTTTATAGTGTAAAAACCCCAGCTGGGACCTGAAATAGGGTGTAATGGATGTAAATAGGTGGTAAAAGCAGGACTGTGGGGAAAGCTTTAAATGTGTTCCACAAATTTGTGATAATGAATATTCTGATGTAATTTGTTCAGATATGGGGTAATATTTGACAAACGTCAGGGCATGTGAGTGACACAAGTGTAGACAGAGCACAGTATGGATCTGAGAGGACAGATTATGACCAAAAAACCCTTGGGGCAGCATTTTATTAGAAGGTGGACTGTCACCTTATCTACCATGTTGTCCTGCGCCACTGTTGCATGCCAGACTGGTACAGAACCGCAAACATCATGTGTCTTGCTTTAGTCTGACAGGTGATGTTATTATTACCTCCGCCAAGGAGGTTATGTTTTCGGTCGGGTTTGTTTGTTTGTTTGTCTGTCTGTTTGTCAGCAGGATAACTCAAAACGTTTTGAACGGATTTTGATGAAATTTTGTGGAGTGGTTGGAAATCACAAGAGGAACAAGTGATTAAATTTTAATGGTGATCCGGATCACAATCTGGATCCCGACGCTAACGCTTTAGCATGTCTGCGGCATTTTCAATGTTAAAAGTTAGCATTAAGCAGTTGCAGCTGTCATCACGTTCGGGTGCATTTGTTTTCAAATTGTAATATTTCTTAAATTTATTTTTGTTTATATATTAATAACCTAATGATTACCTCCGCCAAGGAGGTTATGTTTTGTTTGTTTGTCTGTCTGTCTTGTTGTCAGCAGGATAACTCTAAAAGTTTTGAACGGATTTTGATGAAATTTTGTGGATTGGTTGGAAATGACAAAAGGAAAAAGTGATTAAATTTTAGTGGTGATCCAGATCACGATCTGGATCCAGGAATTTTTTAAAGGATTCTTCACCATTGCGGGATAGGGGGAATTTTGACATTCTAGTTTCTAACTCCACAAAAACAAGGCAGAAAGGCTTGAAAAAAATGAGGGTGTAACATAGTCAAATGTTCTATCAAACAACAAAGTTTGGTGATGATCGGATCTGGATTCCGGATCTGGTGATCCAGAATATGCAAAAATATAGGGAAAATAGAAAATGTGGCAGTGTGAGGTGACAAATGAAGCTAGAGATGCACAACTAACACCAAATTGTAGCTGAATCTGTACTGATTCAGTAAGGTGTCATCAGATTTGATGTAGCTTCAAATGTTATGGAGCTAGATCCAGAAGAAAACCGCCATTACCGAAAAATCATTTTTATACAATAACGTTTGAATTAATAAAGACATAAAAGTGATTCCAAGTTCTAGTGGTATGTTTTCATGGTCAAGGATGTCAAATATAAAGGATAGAAAAGTGTATGCATCATAGTTTTGGTTGTAACACTGAACTGTTGAATAGATCACTGTGCCAAGGAGGGAATCTCTTTAGGGTCAGTGACCCTATGGCCTTGTTTAGAGAAGTGTTTCATAAATGTTAAAAAAAAAATTAATATATTTGCAGTTTAGTTGAATAATACATTGAATTTTGTCTCTTATTTGTTTTTGTCTATAAGCACATGCAATATCAATATCAGTGCTCAGATGACAGTAGCTTCTGGGAAAGGTGCAAGTTGCAATAAACTGTGATGCCAAGCGCTAAGGATACATGCTATCCAGTCACAGCAGATGAAACGTTTTTACTACTGAGCAAACATCATTGTTAGACTTTTTTTTAGGTTTGATGATTCCACGGCGTGTAGATGTTATGACGTCAGTGACCCCATAGCCTTGGCGGAGGTTTGCACTCTCTGAGTGCTTCTAGTTTTATCAGTGCATCTTGAATAATTTAGGCTTTAATGTGTATTTGGCTGCTCTGGTATTTTTTTAAACCAGTCTACAGTGTATGCTAAAGTTAAGATTAACTTTATTTGAAAAGCAGGCTCTCTGATCAGCCCACGTTACTGATGTAGTTGTTAGCCAGCTGGCAGGCAACGGAGTGTCAAATAACCCACCCAACATAGCAAACACAAAATTCCCTGAACACAAATATAAATGCAACAATTTTGTTTTTGTTCACATTTTTCATGAGCTGAATTCACATATCTAAAACATTTTCTATATACACAAAAACCTATTTCTCACATATATTGTTCACAAATCTGTCTAAATCTGTTACTGAGCACTTCTCCTTTGCTGAGATAATCCATCTCACCTCACAGGTGTGGCATATAGAGGTGGGCGATAACTGGAATTTTGGTATTGATCCGATACCAAGTAAATACAGGCCCAGTATCGCCGATACCCATACAGATACGTTTTCATATTTAAGCTTCATAGAGCCAAAGGATCCAAAAGACCTTGAATAGAATTTCGCCAAACATTGTACGTCACAATCAACATTTTTGTTTAAAAAATATCACTAAACACAACTTAAAATCTCCTGAGGTCAAGGGCTGACAAACCACAATACAAGGGTGCACTGCTCTGTATTGTGTGACACAGCACAGTGCTTCTCTTACAGAGAGTAGACTTTGATGAATCTGTGTGTGGGAGAGAAAAAAGCTTGAGTATCGATCCTTTTACACGAGGATCGTTCATTATCAATACCAGAGTCGTTATCGATATTATCGATATTAGGATCGATCCGCCCACCTCTAGTGGCATATCAAGATGCTGATTAGACGCCATGATTATTGCACAGGTGTGCCTTAGGCTGGCCACAATAAAAGGCCACTCTGAAATGTGCAGTTTTATTACACAGCACAATGCCACATCTGTTGCAAGTTTTGTTGCAATTGGCATGCTGACTACAGGAGTGTCCACCAGAGGTGTTGCCAGTGAATTGAATGTTCATTTCTTTACCATAAGCCAACTCCTAAGGTGTTTCAGAGAATTTAGCAGTTCATCCAATCAGCCTCAACAGCAGAACACATGTAACCACACCAGCCTAGGACCTCTATATCCAGCATGTTCACCTCCAAAATCATCTGAGACCAGCCCCCCGGACAGCTGCTGCAACAATCAGTTTCCAAAACCAAGGAATTTCCACAGAAATGGTCAGAAACCATCTCAGGGAAGCTCACCTGCATGGTCATCATCCTCATCGGGGTCTCGACCTGACCAACGCCATGCAAAGGAGATGTGTTGCACTGCGTGATGCAAATGGTGTAGTCACAGCAGATACTGACTGGTTTTCTGACCTCCAAATAAAGCAAAACTGCACATTTCAGAGTGACCTTTATTGTGGCCAGCCTAAGGCACACCTGTGCAATAATCATGCTGTCTAATTAGCATCTTGATATGCCACACTTATGATTAGATAGATTTGTGAACAATATTTGAGTGAAACCTTTGTGTGTATAGAAAATGTTTTAGATCTTTGAGTTCAGCTCATGTAAAATGAGAGCAAAAATAACAGTGTCGTATTTATAATTTTGTTCAGTGTATGATTGGTTAAGCAATATGACAATACCTAACACGTCCCCATTTATTTTTTTTAATCACTGAAGGAAATTCTGAAATTTGGAAGGCCTCACACAAGACTTGTCACCTAGAGACAACAGCTAGAAATCTGAATGGATAAAGTGGTGCTTTCATTAATATGTGCAGCTCTAGAAGCAGCATAGCTCAAGGAGAAGAGCAATGCAATCATTTCATTGCTATGAACAAATGTCAAAAAAATAAATAAAATGTTTCACACATTTTGTTCATATTTTAGTGCCTTTGTTTTTTTCTTGCAAAAACAAGAATGATGAATCAGTTTGCAGACAGCTGGTTTGTGAGACAACCAGTTTTATTCATCCAGAAGTGAAAACTGACTTTGCAACAACAATGTTCATTTTTAGGTTTGAGATTTTCAATTAACTCAATGAAGTGATACAAAACAAAAGAAAAGCATGTGTGTAAAACAGGGTACAGAGTTAAACGTCTTGATTTGTCTATATCTTATATTTAAGTTTAATAATACTAGGGTAACCTTGAGGAACATCAAGGATTTATTATCCTGTACGTATTAGTCTACCAATCTAAGATGAATACCTTTAACCACAATGATCTAAGTGTGTTAGAAATAAATATGGTTCAGAAATTGTCTAATAATAGAACAGCTTTCCTCAATAAATGCCTCACTATCTGACTTAGATAAGTGTTTAAAGACCTGGCCCTGATCAATTATGCAAGCATATCCATTCCCTCCCCTCCATTCCAATCAAACAGCTAAATAAGCTGTGGTCCAGATGGACCCTTTGCACTAATTGGGCAAATAGATTGGGTAATTGATCATTGATTGGGCATCAATAGGAAACATGTTCTTGTTCTTTACAAGGCAAATGATTGAAAGCCAGCCATAAAACCAGTTAGACACTTTGACAGATACCCTTGGGCTGTCCTCACCTCTAGTGGAAGAAAAGAGTGAGAGAGGATGGGAGACAGAAAGTTCACCTGAGGTAGTCCTGTACCTGATATGGATGAAAGACAAAATGATAAAAAGATAGAGGGCAGTGCTGTGGTGACGGCGTACATGAGTATCAGTACTCATTTCTGGAGATCACTGAAATTTGTGTTGAATGTGTTTTTGGCACTCCACATGTACTTCACTAATCGGTCAGGGCCTCTGCTTGAAATGTCTGTCTGTGTTTGTGTGTGTGTGTGTGTGTGTGTGTGTGTGTGTCTGAATGCCCTCCCCATCTCCATAGAATGGGAGGCATCATCCTGGATCCTTTTGATCTTCTGTTTACTGAATCTCTTGAAAGGATCACGGCAGCGAGAGCGACAGAGACAGAGAGAGAGAGAGAAAAAACACTTCAGCTGGCCATCAGTAGGCCTTCGCCCACAGCATCAAGTATCCTTGCTCTGTTTCTGAGCCAACTCGATTAAATATGAAACACTAAGACAAAAGGAGTGAGAGCAAAGGGTGCCACTCAGGGCCTTTGAAGAGCCGCTGGGACACGGGGCTGTCGTGTGGAAGGTGTAACACATTTTCATTTTTCACATCATCTTTCATAGATATGCCACAAAAAAGACTGTTGGTAATTAAATAAAATCCAAAACCCTTCGCAGAAGACATAACAATGTTTTAATGACTGCTAAGACACCTGAGATTAAAGTGTCTTTAAAGG
Source organism: Thalassophryne amazonica (assembly GCF_902500255.1). Lineage (NCBI taxonomy): Eukaryota > Metazoa > Chordata > Actinopteri > Batrachoidiformes > Batrachoididae > Thalassophryne > Thalassophryne amazonica. The sequence continues at coordinate 46,320,453 of NC_047109.1, read as the reverse complement.
TTCTAAGGAGATGGAAGACATAAGAAAGAGGTTACCAGTGGAAAACAAAACAAAAAAAAATTAATTCAAGATCATCTAATCTCAATGGTCAGTTTAGTTTTGAACCAGTCTGGGAGCTATACAGTCGCTGCCTTGTATGTCTGTGCAGCAGTATGGGAACTATCATGTTTAGGGCCTTTCAACTATAATGATTAAAATATCTAACTGAATGAAACCAAACAGAAAGCACTATAAACAAAGAGACTATGCATTGAAAGTGTTCAGGCTTGTTTATGCCATTAACCTTTATACATCCGCCTGTTTTTGTCTTGTGCATAATGGTCTTGCATACCCAAGTGCCATTGCTCACTAAAACAATATTTTACCTCCCACATGCTTATGATATGGCTCATTTTAAAGATCTGGATCTCTGGTTTCTGAAGATGTGTATAAGAACCATGTGAGAGCTACACAACTTTACCTATATCATTTCAAACATGCCTAAAATGTTAGTTTTTATTCTCAAAAAAAAAAAAAAAACATATGTCAAAAGCCTTTAGCTTGGACATACTTTACAGCAGACATTCCCTACTCACTACAATTGTTGTTCATGTTGTTGGCAACAACTGTGTGAAATAAATGGTCTCTAGTCATAACCATTTTGCTTCTGTGAGACGTTTTGTAAGAAATAGTCCATTCGGCACAATTGGCCCAATTTTGTGCCAAATTGCTTTATTTGCATTATATGTCTTCTTAGAGCATAAAAAAAAACACATTTTCATGTTTTGGTAGCTACAAATTTCAATTCTAGCACTTTTTTTTCAAATATTCATATTTTTGCATTGTGACTGTGCACTTTCTAATACCCAACATGCGTTCTGACCTCCGCCTGGCCTGTTACGCACAGTTATAGCAGCGGCCTCTGGATGTGTGATGACAATTCCCATAATGCATTGGAAAGCTTATTTCCTGTTCTACAACCCTACGGGCACTGATTGGATAACAGGCGTTACGCAGTTCTTCTTATGGAGCGCTTGTTTTGGTCAAAGGGCTCTGCCGGGTGACTCCGTGCACCGACACCTCCAATCATGGTGCCATTTTGAAGCCAAGAGGAGTAGGAAATCGAGCGTACCGGTCGAAACTCAGTAATGGCGTCAACTGGTGTACAGTAATGCGAAACACGCTTGTTTTTTACTCTTTTTTTTTTTTTTTTACAAAAACATGACAAAAATGTACTTTAATGGATTCTTTCTTCAAACGATTTTACTTTATGTAAAATACAACTACATATTCCTTTTCCGTGATTGTTATGGACAAAATGAGCCCAGTCATGCCCCGATTAGGACTGATATGGACCTTCAGAACACCGGACAAGGTAAGAAGTTCTAAATTATGAATCGTAAATTCATCACAAATTATTGGTTTTTGGCTTTTGTGGTGGATAGTTGACTTTGTTTGGAGTATGTCGTCACTTTCTTTGAGGTGTCCTTATTCCAAAGAGGTATAACAAGTTGGAATTGTTTTCATATATACTGTGCAGTTTCGGACTTAAAAATAATTTGCGCAAAACTGTCCACCGGTGGGTGGTGGAGGTTATCAGGTATAGACATTCCAACTCTTGTCCCATTATTTTTATTTAAAATGTCTGATTTTAAAAGGGTCTTGAAAGTTTTCTTTCTTTCTTCCTTTCTTTTCTTTTTTATATTGGCATTGTTAGAACTTTAATTTAGTAGTAGCATTTTCGGCAATGACCAAGTGGTTAGTGATGGTTTCACTATGGGTGGATCCCAGTTCAAACCCCACCCCATCACATTTCTCTATGTAATGCACAGCTGTGCCAGGAAGGGCATCTTGTGTAAAACTGTAAAGCCAAATCAACATAGAGATCCACCTTGGATGGCTGTAGTGACCCCAAGTGAAAGGAAGGGACTTAGTAGTAGTAGTAGTAGTAGTATTTTCAATATGGAGAAAACTGCACTTTATTTGGTGAAACAATCAGTTCCGATACAAAAGGGGAACCTCAGTTGGAAAATGTTAAATATTTCTGCAGTTAAAATTTGCATATTTAGTAACATCACAAATTTGATTCAAGGGGTGAGTTGTTGACCTTTCAATTAGAAAAAAAAATTGTGAAATGTGTAACTTGAAATAAAGTCTTTCTTTCTTTTTAAGAAATGGTTACAGTTACAGCAACTGTAACTCTCTATCTTGGGCCCGTTCTTATGGCAGTCACAGCAATTGATGTTCTGTGACTTAATGCATGTTGTTAGCTCCTTGTTAGTATAGTGGAAAGTAAAGTATCCCCACCTCTCATGTGTGAGACAGAGGTTCAGTTCTCTAATGGAAGACTATTTTTTTTTTTTTTACTCCCTTCATATCAACCAACATTTCTTGTTTCAACTATTTTTATGGGTTCATGTATCTCTGTAAGATTTGGGTTATTTGGTCTCTTAGGGTTATGGTCTCACGGCAAGTCGCGATTCAGCAGCACGAAATATACATTAATCTACTGGTTTGTGATATTGTCGGCTTATGGCACTATTTGCCATGTTGGGCTGGTTCCTGCATATTCTTGCTATGTGTGACAGGGCTTTAACACCTAGTGGGGAGGTACCATGTTCAGTTTTTATGTACTGTTTTAAATTTATTGTATGTGTGTTTTATTTTTGTGAATCTTTGTTTCTACTGTTAAGCACTCTGGTGCTGTAAAAGGCTTTATAAATAAATGTTGATTGATTGATTGATTGATTGATTGATTGATTGATTGATTGATTGATCAACTAATCCAACTGAAACATACACGTTATTTAAAAATGTCGGCTCTAAATCACCTTTCTGTTGTTTGTAGTTGCTGGCCAGAAACACAACCTTCTCCACCCTACCTTCACCACCAGTTGGTACCTATATGATGCCAGGGACAGGCTCTGATGGCAGGAACCAAGATCAACATATCCTTTGAAGAAAGTTGATTTTTGGATTGATACGGTGCAGCGACGCTCTCCAAATTTTGATCAGTTTACCCTCACTAGTTGCCTTGTTTAGTTGGGAAACACAAGACTGTATTTGTGTGATATTGTTAACAAACTGGGCAAGATGTTTCATTCATTTATCTAACTATACATTCAACTTGGATCCCCTGTTGCATCTGGCCAGCCTTGTCCTTCCTAAACGTTTTTATTTGACTCAGACTCACTTTTATTGTCACTCGACCCTTACAGGCAGAACGAAATGCAGTTTCTCCAGGTCTCAGTGTAGTTAACTGGGACAATTTTTTTTTAACCTAACCTACTGTATAAACTTTTGCAATGTACAATATGCACACCCCTGTGGCCATAGAATATATATACAAGGCACAGAGTCAGCAGCAGCAGCAGCAGCGTTAGAGTATTAAGAAGGTGACAATGTGCATGTAGTGCAATGTTCACAGCTTGGTGGTGGATGTCTCTTCAAAGGTGAATCAAGCATTCTGTTTAATAATGGTTAATGATTTAATATTACTGGGCTTTAAAAGAATGAATTTATCCTTTAAACTTTCAAGATTGATGGCGATCAATATTCATTAATCAATATTCAGCAAAGGTTGACAACTTGAATTCTACTGGTTGTCAATAAGTTAGAACAAAAATCCCTTCAGTTTCAAATAAGCAGCTATGTTTCAGGAGGGTGCATCAATGACACAGACTGATAAGTTAGCCACTGAGCATGTCTTAAACTAAATGACCCCTATCAGACAAACTTCAATGGGCTGTCTTTGGAAAACAATCAGCAACGTGCTCTTCCCTGACCTTTAGCGACTCGGCAGACTCAGTCCAATCACAGAGTATTGACATTATCCACCGCATGCCATTTATAACGTCAGCTGCTGCTCGCCTGAAAGGTCCAGTCCAAATACCAGCACGGTCATGTTGTGTTTTGGTTGTGTTGAGGTTGCAGAGGAGGGATAGGAGTGATTTGCGTAGTTATGGGGGCTCTGGCTCAGTGATTAGAGTGATAGCTCAGGTTGTTGTCAGTTTAGTTTCACATTTTTCATTCTCAAATGTGTGTACACATGCAAGCAAACACACACATGCGTGCACACACATACACATAGGGGAGGTGATGGTCTAGTGGTTAAGGTGTTGGGCTTGAGTCCAGAAGATCACGGGTTCAAATCCCCACCTGATTGCAAAATCACTAAGGGCCCTTGGGCAAGGCCTTTAATCCCCTATTGCTCCCGGTGTGTAGTGAGCGCCTTGTATGGCAGCACCCTGACATCGGGGTGAATGTGAGGCATAATTGTAAAGCGCTTTGAGCATGTGATGCAGATGGAAAAGCACGATATGAATGCAGTCCATTTACCATTTTATTTTATACTCAAAGGAATCAAAATCACATCACGGAGTAGGTGTAATACAGTACATTTTGGACTATGCATTTGATTATTGAATATTAAAGTTGAAAGCAAATAACGACATAATACAGACAGTTGGTTTTAATTTGTGGGTGACTATCAAAATTGGATGGATGTAATATGAACTGCTGGACTTTATGTGATTGATCACACATTTTTAATTGGCCAAAAGACGTGATTGTTGTGGGGTTTCCTGCCAAATAGTGTGTTATTCATTCATTATTTCATTGTGAAATCAATAGAATAAAAAGTCCCAGAGATTAGTTCAAGTGTTACGTAACCAGTTGAGCAACGTTAAAATAATCATTATGAATTATAAAGAATATTGGACAGTAGGGTAAGTCTGTCTAGTAGGGTTGAGCCGGATACTCATTTCAGATGAGTATCCAGTACGGATAAAGCATTTTTGATGAGTACGAGCATGATACGATTAAAACTCGTCAATATCTGTGCTCATGCTGAAGGAAAATTTTCATTGAATAACTGACTGTCTTCATGCTCTGTGATTGGCCAGTCACACACAGTGCCCGCCCCTCCCTACACAGACACATCTGTCTGCAGCCTCCGCAGACACACAGACAGGAACTCTCTCTCTGTGCTTGGCTTAATTCTACCTCACGTTCTCAGTACTCCTTGTTTTCTTCAACTCGCCTCTTTTTCGGCTTGTGTGATATTTAAAGTTACTTGGTTAACTTGTTTCGTATCGTATGCAGTGCATTTGACAAGACAGAGCTGAAGACGGTTTGTGTCACGTCGGTCACTGCCTCCACTCCGGTCGGATTATTTATTTATTGATTTATTTTTTAACTGTTTGGTTGGGTGATATAAAGTCAGTTGGAAAACTTTGCTCCTACTGAATGTGGTGCTTTTGAGAAGAATACAGTGAACAAGGCTGACAGATTTCCCTGTTTGCCATCACTGGATGTTTGCTTGAATCACCAAGTTCACACAGATCATTAAAAAAAATAAACAGTCTTACAGACCACTTACACACATACACACATATAGCTGAACACACAAAGTAGCCTATATTAATATTTTTATTGAATATGGCTGCATGCAGTATGTGACATTTTCTCACTGCAGTTCATAAAAATAAATTGGTCAGTCAAACAACCCCTCTCTTTTCCTCTCACATACTTAGTAGTTCATAATTTCGTACTACGTTGAATGTCAATTCTGAGGCTGTTCTGTTATTCAGTCATACACTTAAGAATATTCATGTTCTGAGTTTATTAAAAAAAACTTGTTCTGTAAAATATTTCCTTTACTATTGTGATAAAAAACACTGAATCTCAATACTGAGGCTGTTCTGTTATTCATTCATACACTTAAGAATATTCATGTTCTGAGTTCATAAAAAAATTGTTCTGTAAATAGTTCTCTTACTTTTGTAATCAAAAACATTGATTTGAGTCTCAATTTTGAGGCCGTTCTGTAAACAGATTTCAAACAAACAATAAATTTGCAACTTCTGATCAATACATATCAATTTCAGACTTAAAATAATGTACTGAATTAAGCCCCAACCATTTCGGGTTGAACCACGTCCACTCCTGCTTTAGGCCCCGCCTACTACGAGTACATATACTGATACAGATAATTTAGATGGTTGAACAGATACAGATACAGATACTGGTGTACTCACTTGTCCCTACTGTCTAAGGAAAGCTGTACCTAACTCTGAAGGAGTTGGGCAACTCTCTAGTGCAGCAGATAAGAGAATATTTATAGTGGAATCCTGCAAATGGTGATAAAAGCATCGAATTTGGTAGAAATAGTCCTCAGACGATCCTCTTTTGAAAAAAACTGATTGGCCACTTGAATTTTCAGTTGGTGTTCAGGTCGGGGTCAATTGAAGAATTACACAGGGGTCAAAATTAGAAGATGCTCCAATCATATTGAAACCTATGCCACATTACTTGCCTGATCATAAAGATTCCAAAAAGGTATGGTTTGGATGGTCTGCAACTGAATTCTATGGAGTTATGGGATAAAAACAGCAAGAATGGTGACAAAGGTCAGTGTTGGTTTGTACAGGGGTCAAAAGTTAAAGTTGCTCCAATTTTGGTTAAAAGTGATGCAAATTACTAGTTGAGTTAACACGGTTTTAAAAAGGAATAGTTTAGACCATGTATCATCCTTACGTATCATGTTACAGGGTAACATATGTCACATGTCATAGAATCCAATACATAGAACCTTTTTTGACCTTTACTTTGGAGACCAAGCATTCAGCACTGTCAAACGTATTCCATTTATTAATCCTATTAGCTCAACCAATAATTTGCATCACTTTTTTACATATTTAGAGCAACTTTAACTTTTGACCCCTGTACAAAATGAAACTGACCTTTGTCACCATTCTTTCTGTTGTTATCCCATAACTCCATAGAATTCAGTCACAGAAAGTCCAAACTATACCTTTTTGGAATCTTTATGATCAGGCAAATGATGTGGAATATTTTTCAATATGATTGGAGCATCTTTTAATTTTGATCTCTGTGTAATTCTTCAAATGATCCCTACCTGACCACCGATTGAAACGTCAAGTGGCCAATCATTTTTTTTTCAAAAGAGGAGTGTCTAAGGAGTATTTCTGTCGAATTTGATGCTTTTATCACCATTGCATGATTGTTTCAGTTATCTGCTGCACTACTCATTGGTCTAGGGCAGGGCTCTTCAACTTATTCTAGAAAGAGCCGAGAGGGTGCAGGTTTTCTTTGCAAGCACCCACTCCACCAATCAGTGAAATCACCTGGTGGTGTGGGTGGTCAAGGGTGCCAGTCAGTCAGTCAGACAACCAGTCCATCCCACCTCTTGAAAGTAGTCATTCCATTGGTATTCGTGGATTTCTGAAGATAGTAATACCAACACTCTACTTTTGGCCTCTCTTCATTGGTTGCCAGTAAATTTTAGAATTCACTTTAGAGTTTTAGTTTAAAATTTAGGGCCCTACATGGACAAGCCCACAGTACATCACCAACCTGATGAAACCTTTTTCTTCTTCCCGAGACCTTAGGATATCAAGTCAAACGTTGCTGATGGTCCCACACACTCATTTTAATTCTTGTGGAGATCAGTCATTTCAAGCAGTAGCACGAAGACTCTGGCATGCACTTCCTCTGTCTTTACACAGCACAGACTCCACTGACAGCTGAAGACACTTTCAAACAAGCAAGCTTTCAGCTAGACATGTTGTTACCTCCGCCAAGGAGGTTATGTTTTTGGTTGCGTTCATTTGTTTGGTGGTTGGTTGGTTTGCTAGTAGGATTACTCAAAAAATCCTCAACGGATTTCAATGAAATTTTTACCAGGGGTGTATCTTGGCCTAACTTAGAAGTCATTAAATTCTGGTAATGATGTGGAACACGATCCGGATCCAGTATTTTTTTTAAGGATTCTTTATCATTGCAGGATAGGGCCAATTTCAACATTTTTGCATCTAACTTCATGAAGACGGGTCACAAAGGCTGAACAAAAATTAAGTTACGACACAACAATAATTTAGCATTTGTTTCTCCTCATTGAAAAAACTTATTAGAAAATTTAAAAAACTTGTGTAGTTCATGCAATTTCTCTTTAATTTCTCTAAGGGTTTAACCACTGAATCTGAACCATGATGGTAGATGCATGAAACGATGCGGAATAAGTCTCTTTGCCAAAGAGTATTCCATGTGATGTCAGTGACGCTATGGCCTTGGTGGAGGTTTGCACACGCCGAGTGCTTCTAGTTTCAATGCTGATTTCAATTCTTATGCTTTATACAGATTGATATGTTTCGATGTTATTTTTGCTGTTTTCTGAAAAGTGCTTTGTGATTTTTTTATCTGTGATAAGCGCTATATCAATCAATCAATCAATCAATTTTATTTATATAGCGCCAAATCACAACAAACAGTTGCCCCAAGGCGCTTTATATTGTAAGGCAAGGCCATACAATAATTACGTAAAAACCCCAACGGTCAAAACGACCCCCTGTGAGCAAGCACTTGGCGACAGTGGGAAGGAAAAACTCCCTTTTAACAGGAAGAAACCTCCAGCAGAACCAGGCTCAGGGAGGGGCAGTCTTCTGCTGGGACTGGTTGGGGCTGAGGGAGAGAACCAGGAAAAAGACATGCTGTGGAGGGGAGCAGAGATCAATCACTAATGATTAAATGCAGAGTGGTGCATACAGAGCAAAAAGAGAAAGAAACACTCAGTGCATCATGGGAACCCCCCAGCAGTCTACGTCTATAGCAGCATAACTAGGGGATGGTTCAGGGTCACCTGATCCAGCCCTAACTATAAGCTTTAGCAAAAAGGAAAGTTTTAAGCCTAATCTTAAACGTAGAGAGGGTGTCTGTCTCCCTGATTTCAATTGGGAGCTGGTTCCAGAGGAGAGGAGCCTGAAAGCTGAAGGCTCTGCCTCCCATTCTACGCTTACAAACCCTAGGAACTACAAGTAAGCCTGCAGTCTGAGAGCGAAGCGCTCTATTGGGGTGATATGGTACTATGAGGTCCCTAAGATAAGATGGGACCTGATTATTCAAAACCTTATAAGTAAGAAGAAGAAATTTAAATTCTATTCTAGAATTAACAGGAAGCCAATGAAGAGAGGCCAATATGGGTGAGATATGCTCTCTCCTTCTAGTCCCCGTTAGTACTCTAGCTGCAGCATTTGAATTAACTGAAAGCTTTTCAGGGAACTTTTAGGACAACCTGATAATAATGAATTACAATAGTCCAGCCTAGAGGAAATAAATGCATGAATTAGTTTTTCAGCATCACTCTGAGACAAGACCTTTCTAATTTTAGAGATATTGCTTAAATGCAAAAAAGCAGTCCTACATATTTGTTTAATATGCACTTTGAATGACATATCCTGATCAAAAATGACTCCAAGATTTCTCACAGTATTACTAGAGGTCAGGGTAATGCCATCCAGAGTAAGGATATGGTTAGACACCATGTTTCTAAGATTTGTGGGGCCAAGTACAATAACTTCAGTTTTATCTGAGTTTAAAAGCAGGAAATTAGAGGTCATCCATGTCTTTATGTCTGTAAGACAATCCTGCAGTTTAGCTAATTGGTGTGTGTCCTCTGGCTTCATGGATAGATAAAGCTGGGTATCATCTGCGTAACAATGAAAATTTAAGCAATGCCGTCTAATAATACTGCCTAAGGGAAGCATGTATAAAGTGAATAAAATTGGTCCTAGCACAGAACCTTGTGGAACTCCATAATTAACCTTAGTCTGTGAAGAAGATTCCCCATTTACATGAACAAATTGTAAACTATTAGATAAATATGATTCAAACCACCGCAGCACAGTGCCTTTAATACCTATGACATGCTCTAATCTCTGTAATAAAATTTTATGGTCAACAGTATCAAAAGCAGCACTGAGGTCTAACAGAACAAGCACAGAGATGAGTCCACTGTCTGAGGCCATAAGAAGATCATTTGTAACCTTCACTAATGCTGTTTCTGTACTATGATGAATTCTAAAACCTGACTGAAACTCTTCAAATAGACCATTCCTCTGCAGATGATCAGTTAGCTGTTTTACAACTACCCTTTCAAGAATGTTTGAGAGAAAAGGAAGGTTGGAGATTGGCCTATAATTAGCTAAGATAGCTGGGTCAAGTGATGGCTTTTTAAGTAATGGTTTAATTACTGCCACCTTAAAAGCCTGTGGTACATAGCTAACTAATAAAGATAGATTGATCATATTTAAGATCGAAGCATTAAATAATGGTAGGGCTTCCTTGAGCAGCCTGGTAGGAATGGGGTCTAATAGACATGTTGATGGTTTGGATGAAGTAACTAATGAAAATAACTCAGACAGAACAATCTGAGAGAAAGAGTCTAACCAAATACCGGCATCACTGAAAGCAGCCAAAGATAACGATACGTCTTTGGGATGGTTATGAGTAATTTTTTCTCTAATAGTTAAAATTTTATTAGCAAAGAAAGTCATGAAGTCATAACTAGTTAAAGTTAAAGGAATACTCGGCTCAATAGAGCTCTGACTCTTTGTCAGCCTGGCTACAGTGCTGAAAAGAAACCTGGGGTTGTTCTTATTTTCTTCAATTAGTGATGAGTAGTAAGATGTCCTAGCTTTACGGAGGGCTTTTTTATAGAGCAACAGACTCTTTTTCCAGGCTAAGTGAAGATCTTCTAAATTAGTGAGACGCCATTTCCTCTCCAACTTACGGGTTATCTGCTTTAAGCTGCGAGTTTGTGAGTTATACCACCGAGTCAGGCACTTCTGATTTAAAGCTCTCTTTTTCAGAGGAGCTACAGCATCCAAAGTTCTCTTCAATGAGGATGTAAAACTATTGACGAGATACTCTATTTCACTTACAGAGTTTAGGTAGCTACTCTGCATTGTGTTGGCATATGGCATTAGAGAACATAAAGAAGGAATCATATCCTTAAACCTAGTTACAGAGCTTTGTGAAAGACTTCTAGTGTAATGAAACTTATTCCCCACTGCTGGGTAGTCCATCAGAGTAAATGTAAATGTTATTAAGAAATGATCAGACAGAAGGGAGTTTTCAGGGAATACTGTTAAGTCTTCAATTTCCATACCATAAGTCAGAACAAGATCTAAGATATGATTAAAGTGGTGGGTGGACTCATTTACATTTTGAGCAAAGCCAATTGAGTCTAATAATAGATTAAATGCAGTGTTGAGGCTGTCATTCTCAGCATCTGTGTGGATGTTAAAATCGCCCACTATAATTATCTTATCTGAGCTAAGCACTAAGTCAGACAAAAGGTCTGAAAATTCACAGAGAAACTCATAGTAACGACCAGGTGACGATAGATAATAACAAATAAAACTGGTTTTTGGGACTTCCAATTTGGATGGACAAGACTAAGAGTCAAGCTTTCAAATGAATTAAAGCTCTGTCTGGGTTTTTGATTAATTAATAAGCTGGAATGGAAGATTGCTGCTAATCCTCCACCTCGGCCTGTGCTACGAGCATTCTGGCAGTTAGTGTGACTCGGGGGTGTTGACTCATTTAAACTAACATATTCATCCTGCTGTAACCAGGTTTCTGTAAGGCAGAATAAATCAATATGTTGATCAATTATTATATCATTTACTAACAGGGACTTAGAAGAGAGAGACCTAATGTTTAATAGACCACATTTAACTGTTTTAGTCTGTGGTGCAGTTGAAGGTGCTATATTATTTTTTCTTTTTGAATTTTTATGCTTAAATAGATTTTTGCTGGTTATTGGTGGTCTGGGAGCAGGCACCGTCTCTACGGGGATGGGGTATATATAAATACATCTTCCTTGCTTACTTACTTTGTGATGATATGTTGACACTGGTCAGGTGTCAGCTGCCATTGTCTTCCATGTGGGGCAATATGCACAACAAGTGGCTAGGGCAGTGTAGATGGTACATTGTTGCTCAACCTTGGGAGCCCCACCCAGGGACGAGAGGTGGGCGGATCAATCCTAATATCGATAATATTGATGCAGACGCTGGTAGTGATATTGAATGATCCTCGTGTAAAAAGATTGATACGTTAGCTTTTTTCTCTCCCGCACACGCTGACTGCTGCGCACGCAGATTCATCAAAGTCTACTGTGTGTCTGTAAGAGCAGCGCTGCGCTGTGTCACACAACACGGAGCAGCGCACCCTCCACTTCTGGTCTTTTGTTGTTGCGCCGTCACATGGCTCAGTGGCGCTGGCCAACAGCCATGCAGGTAGGCTCAGCCTGGCCCGCCCACTCAGCGCTCTCCTCGAGTCAACACGTGACACTACAGAGAGAGACACCGGAGTATCGAAATGTCAGAGAGGAAGAGAAGCGCCGTTTGGCTTTATTTATTGCAGAAAATAAATCGACAGCAAGCTGTACTGTTTGCAATAGGGCTGTTAAATACACTGGAAAGAAATTCCTTATTTTTTGTATTATTTTATTGTATTGTTTGATTTGAAAAACAGAATAAGTTTGAAACTGTTTACAGTATTTGTTGTGGTGTGTTAATTTTGTTGTATTGTGGTTTGTCAGCCCACTACCTCAGGAGATTTTGTTTTAAGTTGTCTTGAGTGATAATTTTTTAAACAAAAATGTTGATTGTGATAATAAAGTATTTTGTTGTCATGTACAATGTTTGGTGAAATTCTATCCTAGGTCTTTTGGATCCTTTGTATCTCTGAAGCTTAAATATGAAAAAGTATCGGTATCGATATCGGCGATACTGGGCCTGTATTTACTTGGTATTGGATCAATACCAAAATTCCCAGTATCGCCCACCTCTACCAGGGACTCCTTTAATTAGGGAATACCTTTGTTATGTCTGATGATTTGCGTACATTAATGCTGGTTTTTACGGTCACAAATTGAGTTCTACCGGCGATGCTTTAGCATTGCAGACGGGTAATTGCAATAATTACATCAGTCGGCGAAGTTTACCGTAGCAACACATGATTAACCAGTCAGATTTGTGGAACAAATGTGATTGGATTAGAATCTAACTTAACCCAACAACAAGGCACTCAGGTCCTCTGCAAAGAGAGACAGAGAAAGTAGTTAAAAAAAAAATCAAACTTAAGTTTATTAATTACAGATAATTTATTTTAATAAAAGTCAATAAGATATCAGCTATCTACAATATATCTTATATATAGCATATCATAAAATAACAAAAACATGAATGAGTCAAAATAAAGGGGGAAAAACACAGTAAATCAGTGCATGAAACCAATAAGTCCATGTGCTGCCAACATGCCAGTATAAATTAAGCCAGCATGGCAATCCAAAGCCCAGCACAGCAGTCGGGCCGATGCAGGATGAACGGGGCAAAACAGAGCAAAGCAGCATAGGCCTCACTCAGTGAATCAGTCAGTGCTGCGCTGCTAATCTCACCCACAATCCTACAATTCAAACAAGCACAAACATGAATAAAACACAAATGGCTGGAGGAGGAAGCCAAGGCCATCATGCTACACCATGACAGAGCATGGAGTGGAAGAATCAATGCTACATGTAGAAACCAGCAGCAAACTGCCGAATGCCATAAAGAGTGACACACAGAGTGCAGACAGAAATAACAAATAGTCTCTGTATGACAAAACAACTAAAATAAAAACTTGATTGCTACAATTAGGAGAACTACAGCTGCTGCCAACAGCCTACCTGCCACCACATGCCACCACCGAATGCGGCAGTGAAAAGCACCAGACAATGACAGGAACCCAGTCTCCAGCAAGCAAGAGAAAGACAGGTGCTCTCTGCTCACCTTTATACAGCATCCTCCTGCAGTGATTGGCTTGGACCAGATACCAGCTTCTGCTAATCTTTTTAATACTTATTTTCCCTCGATAGAACTGAGACATCACCAAAATCATAAATGAATCACAATGAGGAAAACTGCTTCATTAATCCACCAGTTACTTGTACAGTATAATTCTGTTGAGTGAGGAGGTCTGCTTCTCATCCTTGCCCAACGTGCAGTCTGTCAAAATCTCTGTGCACAGGACTGTCTTAAAAAACAGTCATTGTATTTTGCTTGTCAACACCACAAGCATCGTGGTGGTGTGCAGACCTAGACTATGGAATATAGTATTTTGTCACTGTCCAGAGACTTATGTACCTGACTGTAAAAGAAAAAGAATGTTGCCAGTGTCCAAATATTTATGAAGCTAACTACATACAACCACAGTTGGTCGCACATACTACCACATCACCTTCGATAATACATCTCTCAACCACCCAAAATGTGACAGTTACAACATCCTCCACCACATAATAACACACCAAATAGAGTCCTGTGAGGAGACATGGGGGTCGGTGCAACATTGGCCCCCTGAAAGCACCTCAAGGCCTCGTCAATCCTGCCAGATCACCCATTTCATCCGCATCTGAGGGTGATTCATTTCACCAGGCCCAGCCAGGCTCCATTACCCCCAGACGAGCTGCGAAATGGCCTTTATATGTGTGCAGGCATGTGAGGGGATGAGGCCTCAATGTGAGCTATCAGCCTTTATCAGCCAATAATAGGCCTCATATGAAAGAGTGAACGGTGTGAACGGGCTCCTAAACACAGTACATTGGAATGTCACTGAGTCACAACAACACAGTAAAGAAAGTTTTGCAGGTTTTGGATGCAAGCATATCAATAAAAGAATTAAGATGCATAAAGCCTATAATTCCTTATGGCTTTATGGCAAGTGCATTGCTATAAGTAAATGGGGAATATTACATGGAAACTATAGATTTAAACAAACTAGGCAACTGTTCCCATGGGCTTGAGGATGCTAAGAGCAATATCAGATAAACAGGATATGCATGGCATCAATCACTGCAGTCAAGTTCTTTTAGAGAGAATTTCATAGTAAACAATTCAATTAGTTATCGAGTTAAAATATGACTTTTGTTTCCAAGGACATTGTCCATTAATTAAATAAGTAATCTTTGAGTAAGCTTGTCATGGTATAAGACAGAGTTTTCAGCGCCGCAGTGGCTGCTGGGTAAGTTCAACAGTCAATGCATATAAACATTGCGCATTCCCAGGATCATGGCAGTGAAGTACAATCAAGTTTGTGTGCAGAAACGGGCACGACTACAGCAGTTTCTTCATGCAAGAGGTTTATCAGTGACGGGGAGAGTGGAGGAGCTTCGAGCTTCAGTGTGCGGTGCTTAGTTCTTCAGTGTTCTGGTAATGGTGCGTTTACACATAATGACAACAAGTCACGAATGCCACAAAGTACACATTCTTGGACGCTGATCACGAATGTGATTATTCGGGGCAGAGGCGTCAGGTGTCCTCAGGAACTGCTGCAACCTGTTACCACACGTTAGGATTAACAGCACGTGTTGCTGGAGAATTATCAGGAACCATTACCAAGTTTAAGTTAAAGTTTGCTGTCCTGTGCAAAACTGATGACAGCATTAAAAAAATGTAGGAGTGATGAGTGTTCTCAGCAGTGCATAAACTTTATGTTCATCTGTCTCAATATTTTAATTTTGATTATAAATTATATTTTTTCTCCATTATTCCTAATTCCATTTTTATTCACACATTATGTACGTTTGGCCACACTTTCTGTCTGACAAGGAGTGTAAACATAATTGCCCTTTTTTGGGATCAATAAAGTTGTCTGAAGTCTGACAATGAATGAAAGAATGAAGTCAAATAACGTCTTTGTTAAAGTATATACTTTTATTTTATTCAGGAGACGAGAAAGGAATCCATCAATGGCCACCGTGTATGTCCTGCGACATATCATCTCATCAGTGGAGAGGAGAGGAACCTGCACACAGGCTCCTTACAGACTACAAAAAAGGAAAAGCCAACTCATACTTTGTATTACCATCCATCTCCATTCTGTTTACTGCTTTTTAAAAGCAGGCTGCACCCCTTCTATGAACATACACAAGCTTCCACACAAAGTTTGGGTGTGTCTCATAAAGAAGACGGTGAAGGTTGTCAGTGGTTGCTGCACTTGCTTTGCCAACCAAATGATTAAGAACTGTATTATAGATGCTCAAAAACAACTATAATATTGAATTCCAATCATATGAACATTACACATTACAATGACGGAGTTCGGATGACCAAGGTTTCATCTGCTAAATCTTCATGCAGATCCCCCCCCCCCCCCCCCCATCACCATATAAATAATAATAATAAAAAATCTTCTGAAAATTAAATGTTTCTGACTTTGTGTACAGTGCTAATAAGAAAGCATTAACTCAAGAGTTGCATTGAAAAGGGGCCCCAAAATATCTCTTGGACTGGAAACCACTACCTATCACATTCAGTATGCCAAGTAAGTAAGAAATATATCAAAAAGACAAAACTTTGTGGGATAAGAGCATTTTTAATGAATGTATCTTGTAGTCACATTTAGTCACCAATAAATTTTCTGTTCCATTACTGTAAACTGGTCAATGCCTGTGTAGTAAAACCTGGCCATTTCAAAATTGTAAGGCTGAATGTCTTTTAAATAACATTGCTCAT